>NW_022145599.1:23216334-23816334 GCF_000002235.5 Strongylocentrotus purpuratus | reverse complement strand
CGTCACTATTTAATAGTAAACACTCCCAAAAAGCGTGACGTCACTCGGAGCGATGCATTATGAGGGGTATATAATAACCTGACCTCGCTGAATGTTTACTTCATTATTCAGAAGCAGCTGAGGGTTCGGGAACAGACGGTACGTTTCTCGCACAAGAAGATCAGCTTTACCGGCAGTTCAGCGAGGTGTGCTAGCAAAGTGTGCGGGTTTTTCTTAGTGCGTTGCTTTGTGTGCGTGTGTGTGTATCGCACGTGTTTGTGTGTGTCAATGAACTGCAAAGGGTTTCGCACATAGTTGGTGCGCACACAGGAAAAACAGTGGCTGCGAGCTAGCTGGCTTCGGGTTGGCTATTAGAAGGCGTGCCAGACACAACGATTGCATTTAGCTGCAAACCGCGCTGTTTTTATCAGCACTCACTCGGCCGTTACACTTCAAACAGTCTGTGATCGTCTAGCTGAGCAGACAATTCGTGTAAAAAAGAAAAACTCGTCGGGGACTGAGCAATTACCAAACCCTGAGCCGAGGTGGCGGTGTTTCCGACTCGTGGAAGGAGAACTTTCTAGATCTTTTCATCTGCTGAATTTTCCGACGTCCCTCGGATCAATAAATACATCTCACCTCTCCATCTCATCTTCGCTCTACCTGGATTTTATAACTGTTGGAATATATTAATCGTGTCCTGACGTCTGATCATCTCTTCAATCATATCTCTATCAGACTTGATGAATATTGGATTTTAAACTTGGAATAACTCATTCTTCTCATCCTTTATATCATCTGGTGGTAGCATCGCATTTTCTCCTCAAACGAAATGGAGGCTGATCAGATTTTCACAGCTGATTGTATCAAGAAGAGGCGGATAAGAGGGGTGAGTATTTTGATATGGTTTGAATTCTATATTCGAGATGGCGGTTACTAGTTGGTGTTTTCGCATCATCTCAGGTGACAGATTGGCACGTTCGGGAAAGAATAGCAAGGGTGTTCGTTGGGTGGTGACTGAATGTGTGCATCATAACATGGTCCTACTCCATGATCATAATAATGATTTGTTCGTTTTTTATAATTGTTTTAGCTCGTCACGCTTCAGGGATCATGGTTTATCAGTCACTAACTTTTAAGTTTGAGGCCTGAGGTATGTGCGCTATATTTGATGTTTATGCTTAAAATGGCGAAGGGGAAAATATATGTATAGAGAGAGAGAGAGAGAGAGAGAGAGCGGAAGAGGGTTGAGGGGGTCGATGAAGAGGGGGAAGACCTAAGTTCGTCACTATTCAAACTCGGGTATAGGATACATCTTTTATTTACCCTGCGGCTATGCTGAGGTGTCAAGAGCCATTTTGTAGTGTTATAGAGATCAGGCTTAGACCGAGGATGTTATGTACTCTGCGGTGAATGATAATGGTTTGGTTGATCGAGTTCGCATGGATTAATTAAAGGACTTCGCACACTGCACGAGTAATCCGTCCTGTCAAATCGTACCTCCTGCGTTTGGTAACTTATGCTTCGCATTTTGATCCTTTAATTAAAACAATTTAAATAGTGTACTTTCCTAATAATAATACAACTTATTTGTCCAGATCGGTGAAAAAAGAAAGTCAGTTACTACGACAATAAACCGATCTAGTGTTAGAGATGAAAAATAATTATAAATCAAACAAAACTAAAGTACTGGTAAGCATATGTAACATCTTTGTCATAAAATCGTGAGTTGCAGAATGTAGACAGGAAGAGTCACGTTTCACCTGAATGGAAAAGCGAAACATTCTCATACTGAAACTAAATAAAATATCTAAACATTGTAATCGATACCTACTACCTAGCCCTTGTTAGCAACTACAATCAATTAATTTTACTCGGAAGGGTTGAATAGATAATAAATCAGCAGCGAATTACTTTTCAAGTTAAAATTGATTGTTAGAAGAGGAGATACCATTGTACACAGTTGTTCAGTTGATCTGAGCTTAGCCCACGTTCAACAATCATTAGTGGGGAAATATTACTTTTGTATCTTTGTGACCATGCAACTCTCCCACGCACTAATTTATAGTTTCTGACCTGTTTCCATGTCAACACTAATGGTGTTATAATAGCGACAGCAGCCCCAATCAAAATAATAGGATTGTGAAGTCAAGAGAAGTTTGGCCAGAACTCCAGGGTAGTTCTGAGAAATGTTTTAAATCCCATTAGAGTATTTTGTAACCGCATCAGACAATACATGAGATAGAAGAATATAGGGAAGTAGTGTAACTACACGTTACGGGAGAAAAATAGTCAATACAAAGCGGATATTGCTTTGGGGCTTTGAGCAACTCATGGACCAGCAGTGTACCGGTTCATTGAATAAATTTATGAAACTTTGACGTGGGGTTAAAGTAATTGTTATTCTCAATGAGCTATTAAATGAGCAAATCCGATAGATATGATAGAAAACGTTATCGGTTAATGTATTTTCTTTCAATAATACACTACTAAAATTGAGTTTTAAATAGTTATGATATTCTTATGACCAGGGCGACAGGCTCTGCCCATACGGGTATCAAAGGGTATTATACCCGTTGCACCAAGCACGATGCATCGTTTTACTGACGTAGGGCTACGTCAGCCACTCATGAAGCGGTCTTTGACCCCGTGCTTGACGCACAATGTGATAGTGGCAACGTTATCTGAATTCCGAAATGAATAGTCCAAAATCATATTGAATTACTGACATAATTATGGCTCATCTATAGCTTCAAGCACAGACTTGATAAAGGCAATATGCATGTCATCGAAATGACGTCACGTATGCAAAGGGTATGAATATGATAGACCTACCTTATTATAATAATTAGACGAAGCTTTTCCATGACACGACTGCCATGATGACGCTGGTTATGATTTCATCATAATGGCGCAATCATAGTCCATTTCGTCATCTGATTCATCATTACTATTATGTTTGTTGTTATTATAACCTGAGACACTGGATAGCGTCAGGGTATGGATTTTATAAACCGTTTTTGCATTTATATTTGTTTGCATCTCACTCTAGATATATATCCGAGGATTCATTGACAAAAAAGCTGACTCATTTTCAGGGGAAAAACACATCTCATTAAAGTTGCACTTATTAAAAGGGCTTCACAATTTGAGATTAGAAATTACCATGGGTAGAATTTTATTCAATATTGTCTAGTGTCTAAAAGGAGCATACTTGTTGTTTTGGGAAAAGTTTTAAACAACATTGAGTGAAAATGCCCAATATTTGGTATCTGTTTACTCAAGCCTCAAGGGCTGATAAATAAAATAATAAAATAATAAAATCCAGAATATGAGGGCGTTGTTACAAATGTGTATACGCAAAGTCATAAAACGAGATGTTTAAACAAAAAATATCAATAAATTTATTCTCTTGTAAGGTATGTTTAAGAATATTTTGCTTTTGCTGATAAATAATACACAAAATTGATGAGTAACGTACACAAAGTAATCAGCCTGTTTTCCTTTTTCTTTTTAGGGAAAGGTGCAGTATCTGGTGAAATGGCGGGGATGTTCAAGCAAGTAAGTAGACTATTCATTTATTTAAAAATATTTTTGAACGAGTCTTGAAGAGAATATTGAGCTCTGGGAAAGGTGACCAATATGATTTGTGAACCTTTTCCGTCCTTTTATTTTAGTGTGGTAGAGTATCATAGGAAAAATGTCTCCTGAAAAAGATTGCTCCTCAAATGCCCTCACATGGCAAGTAACAGCTAAAGATTGTGGATCGCAACTTTAAAGGGACGTGGTAACATTGTTCAGATGAGAGATAGTGGTGCTCAGGTAGTGACTTCAATGGCAGATGTACAATGAAAGATAATCTGAAAATTTGAGTGAAAACGGACCATTATTCATGGTACAAATTGGGAAAAACTGATCTGATCGATTCCTTAATTCTCCCTACTATATTATTACAATTTTATTACATTTTAGGTGAATGTAAATCGTCACAAAACAATAAAATGGCTCTACATTCCATTCCAGACATATTTTAAGTGTTGACAGATTTTTTATAGCCTGTTTTATGTCTTTTGTTCATGGAAAAACGGTTGGGAAAATTCAAAAATGGTTGGGAGAATTTACTGTTAATCACTGTTAGAGGGTGTTATACATCGACGCCTTAAAAAAAACCCATATATATCTTCGTGGTTTGAGAATTTTATTCAGGATTTTTCGCATGTCAAAGGGTTAGTACAGTAGAAGGAATATAGTAAGTAACATTTTATACAAAAATTAAGCAATTTTTTCATCAACCTTCAACAATGTTACCGAGTCACTTTAATTCATGCCACACATATTCTGTGTCCAGCGCATTTGACCTTTAGCAAAACTGAGCTAATTTCTTTCGTTTTGATTACTCTAAAACCTAAAAGTATACAAAATACTTATCTGCAATATAATCAGCCTTTTTGATTCTATATCATTAATATTTTACTGACACTTAAAATCGGAATAGCATCTCATGAACAGTGAAACTAGGTGGTTTCTGGTTTTAGCCAATATAAATGGGAGAATTCAATAGTAAAGACGTTGACATTATTGTTCTAGTCTGTATCCAAATTAATTGAGTACTCAGTTTAGATATTCTTCGAAGAAATCACGCCTTTCAAAAGATAAATGACCCTTTAATTACTTCAAAGACCCCGAAATCAACGTACTACAATCGGTACTGAGTACATACTACATAGTGTTCTGATCTCAGATATGCAGGATTAATAACGAATATTGTATAAGGTTGTTGCATATGGTCAGCGCCTGAAAGCTACATCTTGTATTAGCCTACTTGAAAAATAGATGTGCAATTGCATATTGAATGCACGAATTTCTTTCCGGAAATATTGCTAAAGCACCTTGTAATCACCATTTTGGGTGTTTACACGTAAAGAAAAGAACATTTCAAATCTATTTTGTAGTCTAAAATGATATGTCAGGGTCTAGCTAGATTGTCCATCTCGTCACACCAAGGAGTTATTTGGTGATTTTGGTCACACACACACATGGACACGCCCATGGTCGTCGTTCATACTATATGTTCTTTTAAATCGAAACCATGTAAGAACCGTTATGATTAAATAAATTTGATATTCCAATATAAATATATTACCATCATGGTGCAGTATACCTTTAAAGATAAACTCCAGTTCTGGTAAAAAAAAAAAAAAAAAAAAAATTCTCACAGAATCAAACGAAACTTACACTGAATGTTCAAGATTACAAATAAATGACATGTGCCAAACAATTTTGGAAGAAAATGTATACTGGCTGAGTAATGAGCATCATGACAAGGAAATCAAGGTAGTAACGAGCACCGACACCATGTGTTTTGTCCCATATATAGCTTTCTGTGTACAGTGCTTGTTACTTTACCAAGACTCGGCCAAATTTATTATGAATTTGATGACTCCAGAACCTTACAGTGCACACCAATACTTACATGCTACATGATCAACTGTTTCTGATCCATTCCACACCTTTTCTTTCACAATGCAATCGCATTACCAGAACTGGAGTTTATCTTTAATACTCAGAACATAACAGTAAAGCAGCATGATAACCACATGTGATAAATCAGTCGTAGGCTTACCGCGATAAAGACTCATCAATAAAGGTTAATGATCAAGTAGATCAACTTTGTTTGTCAAGGATAAAAAAGATATATTTTAATATATACCCGAAACTACTTACGTCATTTCCAGGAATTGTGGTTACAAGTAGTCCCCAAATGAAGGGTATTAATTAGCTAATCGGAACCTATTAATTTATAATGACAAATCAGAAACCTGATAAAACCCAAAGTGGCACTGGAAACGTGAGCTAAAGGCCTACAACCGCGGAAGGATTAGTGAATTAATTATTCAAGGAAATATATTATTAGGTCGTGAGTCGAGCAACCAATCAGTTTCCGAAATTCGTTTCAATTTTTTTTTTTACTTGTTTCAACGTGAACAAGTTGTACGTTATCTCATAGGTTGAGACAATTTCACGTAAATGAGAGAGAAGTTTTCCTACAAAAAAGCTGGTGATGTTTTGCCAGAAGGGTTGTCGCACTTGCAATCATCGGCAGAGGTCTTGTGCAAGTATTTATTTTATATTCGTCTGTAATTTATTGTAGCTATTGAAATAAAACGTCCACTCCCATCCCCACCCCCACCCCATCCCCTCGTCAATTGATGTTGTCGAATAGCGCAGATGCGGAATACATGGGGGAACAGATCGTCTGACCAGGGTCCATGGTCAATTCCAACTCCCTGATCTGACAATACTCTCGATATGTGAACGGAAGCAATGAAATGTTCCTGCATCAAGTCCCTGGTTCCTGTTACAACATCAGTTTCCCTCGTTTCTGTTCTCATTATTTTGTTAACGCCCGGTAAATTTACTGCCCTCAAGACGTACCGTCACGTTTTCTAAGAAAATCCATGGGGCTTTTCGTTTTTCTTCAATGGGTTTTGGGTGTCGTGCTCCTCCGCCTCGTAAAGTTGAAGGTCACGAACTGCTGGCATGCTGTGCCCAGATGTAATATTTCTTCGACGGTCTTAAAAGGTTATTACAATACTTTTAGGTTATACCTTTGGGAAAAGTGTGCACGTTTGGAGATATTTAATGGTCACAAGAAATGAGTAATGCGAATCTTCTCGAGACGACAGTAGAAGGACATGAGACAGACAGTCGTAGTTTTATTTCAATTGTTTGTTCGATTGTTACCCCCTTTATTTTTGTAATGATAAATCAGTTCGTAAATGATTGAATATACTGTGTCCATGACAGTTTGAATAAATCATAGAAATCTCAAATGTTTTAGTTCATTTTAGGTCATACATGGAGCGTTTACGTACAATCAGTCTCGGTTATCGGTTGCTTTTTAATACAGACATTTCGTAGTTTCAGGTGGTTTGGTTGTTTGATTTACCTGACTGCTAAGAAGGCATGTGTTATGTATGCTTGTATTAAAGTAGTTGTTTCTCAGTATAACTCCCAGAGCTCTTATTAGAGATAAATTCTGCTATTTATACCATCGATTTCTGTACACACATTCGTAACTTTCAAGGTAACCCCACAATGAAACAAAAACACAAAACACATCTTTGTTGTACCATGTATGTAATCTTTATTTAATTATCTAACCACTACTACTGCTACTACGTACTACTAGAGAAAATGGGGTCCGACTCTCACGTTCGTTATGATGCATGAAGTAAAGTGTGATGCCTCCACAGAATTCGACCCTGGAGTAAACGAGACATTTCCAGCGAGGCGTATTGACCGTCCGGTTCATTTCCAAGAAACCATATTCGCTCCCTAATTAGCCGTGTCAATCTTAAATGTCAATATTTAATGCTCTGGAGCAAACTACACGGCAATAAAAACCGCAGACAAACACATGAAACATGTGTAGCTTGAAGCTCTACAGAAGAAGCTAATATATAGTTTGTGATTGGTGGCTCAGTAAAAGTATATCCATGGACCTATTACGTACATGTATGTTCTTGGTACATCTAACCTAATTTCCCTCTCTAACAAAACAAATTCCGAAGTTAATGTCGCCTGAGCATACGTTTGATCACTGATTATTTTGCGATTTTAAAAAAAAAGTTTGTGTACAATTTATAACCCATTAAATTAAATAAGGCATGTATTTTTGTTTACAACTATAGCTATGTTTGCGCATGCCAATTACATATTATTATGTTTACAATTTTCCATTGGAAATGCCTCTTCATCATCAATGTCATTTCACGGTTTTAATCCGATTATCGGGTGTAATTGGATGTGGCAAGGGTCGAGCCATGAATTCAACGGGCCAAGGATTGGAGCACTTTATTTCACTTCTCAACAATGTGCTGAATAACGTCTGTTTGTAAGGACGTGACTTCATTACAAAGTGGAGGACAAGGGAAGGAGGAAATCGCCGTCCCATGTGCAAGAGAAGGAATGATACTCAACACTCTCTGAGAGCATATCCGTTTCTATTTACAAGACGGTGGTTTCAATTTACATTTCTGCCGCATCTCATAGATATAGCAATGCAAAGAAAATAGACACGGACATAACTTTGTCCACTCGAAAAAAAGGTACTGCATAAAGATATTTGATTACAGTGAATGCTATTAAACTGTGGATTTTGGCTATATTATTTGCCAAAGGCCTTTGCTTTTGTAGTAGGTCACTAGGCCTATAAATGATATAAGCCCCTTCTGTTCACACTAAATAACGATACAAATGGTATTAAGCGATAAGGGTAGGTCCATGGTTCATGAGGTCTGTTATGCATTTCTTGGAAGACAGACTTTCTTCTTTCATGTTTGATTAATTCAATTAAATTGAGATAAATTACAAGTGTAAGCTAACGATTCTTTGAAATCATCCGTCGTTCGTATTCCCAAACTTCTTTGACAGATTGTCGAAAGCTCTGTCAGAAGCTCTGTCAATGGCAAGTTGTGGAAGCGATTGTCAATACCAATTGAACGAGTTACCCTTGGCAAGAATTGCATTTGACCGCAAACGAGGTTTAGTCAAATTGAATTCAACACACGAAGGACACTTCAGTCATCACCCTGATTGAGAAATATGAAGAGATAATCTTGTATCAGGAGCTCACACATGACCCAGGCAGGTGTGCTGATATCAAACCGTGGGACCTCCTTGACAAGAGGATTGTGGGACATAATCTTGACCATGAGCGATCTGGAGGGTTGTTATATAACGACTCCTTGGTCACCCCTGTTCTATGATGTTAAAGTTCTTTCGTTTCTTCATTCCCCACCTTCTCTCTATAGTGACTATTTTCTCATCGCACTGGCGTCATCCGTCAACTTAATACCAAGCAACTTAAAGGTACTATGTCCCATTTGCAGGCCCAAAAACTAATTTAGAACTTCCCTAAAAAAGGAGGGGCTTGAAAATGTCTTTAAGTAGGAACATAACGAATAGCTGTCGAATCGACTTATGAGCTATAGAGCCAGTAAGTAATAGTCTGATTTTCAGACCATTGTACCGGATGGTCGTACGTTTTATGCTGCGCAAAGATTCAATCAGTTTAATTTGGCCATAACAAGAAGTGGGTTATTGATGTATAGACAAATGCGCCACAGCGTAGTATCCTTACACATAAAACAGCCTATCTGATTTGTTTTACTTCTGGCGAAATCGATGACGATATCTGTATCGGATGAATGTTACGTACAGTCAGGCATACATGGTTGTACCAGGGAGATGATCGCCCTAGTTGTACCATGGACCAAGGAGTTACTCCTTGCATGGACCTACTACGAAGATTGGGCATGTGACTGACATGATATGATGGGAGCATTGAGTTTCCAGAGTTGGCAACCTCACTCACACATCACGTCAGTTCCATTTGGTTCACACTCTCCTCCTCGAGTCAATGGCGAGGTTATAACCTTGTAATCCGATTGACCAAGACCGTCTTCGATGTCATGTGACACCAGGTTCACGTAAACGGTGCACTTTGGATGTCACCAAACTGAGTGGGTGGGACTGTAATAAACTATGCCCAAAAATAGAGATCCTATTATCTTTCCATCACCCAACGAGCATGCCTTTTGGTGATAAAGATAGTCAAATTCAAAGATTTGTATTGACCTTAACCACATAAATCATGATGTGTTGCTTATTAATAAAGAGTAAAAGAATCTCCGTTTCATAATACTTTTTACTATTTGTGATGGAAATTGTGGGTGGCACAAGATGATGCACTTCGGCAATTGATAAATATGCCTATGTTTTTACGAGATGCTCTAAAGAAATATTACATGGTATAGAGATAATAACCGTGTTGATGATTGATGAACATGCAAGGAGCTTTACCTAAATGAAGTGTCAGTGATAGTAGCGTTGACTTGCATGTCTACTTGTCATTTTGTGCAGTTAGGATGATAACATTTCGCGATCGTTATACGATGTAGGCCTATACCAAGCACATTTACTGTTTATGAACGTGCCGATTCGGTGATGCTTCTCATAATGCCAGAGAATCAAAAGCCCAGGATGTAATGCGAGCCCCTTGGGTGTTGCATCATGGCATGGGTGATGCCCCGGTCCAAAAACCAGTTGAGCGGTTTAGACAGATCTTCAACCTCATACGGCCACCGAATCATTAAAGAAAACGTTGAGTTCTGGAAAAGGTGTAAACAAAATGTGGGAGCTTTTTGATTCATTCTTTGTTATTGTGGAAGACGATAGTACAAAACTAAAGTCCTCTGAAAAGGTTTGCTCTATAAAGCCGTCATATCCGAAATATGAACAGAAATAGCTGAAATGTTTGGACCTAGCTGTCATGATTCAAGAGTGTATGGTCCCATATGCATAACTCTCTGTGCCGTGCATGAGATTTTCAGCAAGATTAAGTCAAGTTCTTAATTTGATGATTCCGAAATCGTAGAGTATACACTTATTGCTTCATAATTAACCTTTTCCAGAACATCATTTTACCTTTAATTTAAACGTTTCATTTGCAGGCCAAAATAATGAAAAGGTTAAATTCCAACGGCATTTGAAAACGAAAGGGCGAGAAAATGTCTTTAAGTGGAAAAATAACGACCATTAGTTGCCGAATCGACTTTAGTGATGGCAATTCTTGTAGTAATAGTCTGATTTTCAGACCCTTGTACCGAATGGTCGTACGTTTTGTGCTGCGGACGGATTCAATCAGTTTGATTTTGGCCATTACAAGAAGTGGGTTATTGATGTAGACAAATGCTCATGTACCCTTTACAGCTCATGTTCCGTATGTTATTAGGAAAGGGAAAAAAGGAGTCAGTGAGTCACTCAATAGTGTTTGACAGTGAAATCTAGTAGAAAGTAAACGGGTTTCTTTGCACAATTTGAATATTATGACACTACTAACGTTTAAATTTCACAAATAGGACATACGTGACATATTCATAATTCCTGCAAAGTTCTACACAATTAGATGTTGGCTGCAAATGGGACATAGTACCTTTAATGCCCCCCCCCCGCGTGAGTTGCATCATGTCCTATATACATACATTCATAAGTGGGCGATGATGAGATAGCTACGGATGGGGTGCGCATCACTCAATAATTTGCCACTGTACCTGTTCACACTGCAGAAAACACATGCGAAATAGCCTGTTCATACTGCATTAATTTGTTTACGGAACCCCGATATAAAGAATCATCGTGCACCGTATAGCGAAAGGGGTTTTCACACTGATAAAAACATCTTATAAAGAAACTGGTTTTAGAGAGTTCAATTTACATGACAGCTAGCCATTAATCGATGCTCAGGATAACACCCGCCAGGTATATACGCCTTTTTTCTTCTTCTACGACTGGCCTACGACGTTCAGACTAGATCGAGTTTTGTTTGAGACGTTGCTTGGACATACGTTCCGCTATACGACGTTTCGTTCATACGTCAGACTACAAAAAGGTTCGAAAATAATCTCGCTAGTGATATTTGTCTCGAAATGTATGGTCAACAAGGGATCTAAGAGTTCACAACGTTTCGCTTACACCGCTGTAACACTTATACTTATACTCTACGGTTGCTTACATTATATTTCATCACCTGACGAAGTGTTGCAGCAACGCACGAAACGTTGTGATCATTTAGATCTATTGTTGACCATACATTGCGAGACAAACGAATATCACTAGCGATATTATTTTCGATACTACATCCGCAATGACTAATATTTGTAGCATTACAAAAAGGTTACTTATTAAGTTATCACAATTATTATTCATCGTATAGCTACTATACGATTTAGGTAAAGCCGGACGATGAAATTTTGTCGTCTAAACGGGGGGTCTCTTCTCGTGTATCTTATCAGATGGAGGAAGCTCATATCGGGTTGAAATCAATAGGTAATGGGGAGGATATTCAAGAGGTGAGAGCTGAAGGTTAAGGAGAATCCAGCACAATCGAGTCTGGTTACAAATTGCGCTTTCGAGATTGAACGCCGTTTTGTTTTGAAGCCATATGTAGCTGCTCTCTCTTCCACGACAGTGTAGGTTAAATGCGCCATTCATTAGGTCGTTGTCTCATCACTCGCATGCATTGTGATCTGTTTGAAGACTTGGTAACGCAATACAAGACGTGTACAACAGTAAGGCGGTGATTTACTTGGGAAATTATGGTATTGGTATTACAAATCTAGATAATTATCTTATAGTTGTCTTCGCGACATGGTTGAATTAGTCCATTACAAAAAAAAACGCATAAAATAAAATCCATCTATCTACCCCCCCCCCCCTCCTCTACCGTGTTTGATAACTCTTCCGCAAAACCCAATTTTGCAAAACACCAACATGTACACGAACAGGTATAAGACATATCGCAGGATTCTATTCTGGCTCTACTCCTTTTAAAGATCCATCCACCCTATTTCAATGGAAAATGTAGTTTTCCACTAAATTTATATGGTTTTGTAAGAACTAAAAGTAATTTGACCCCTTGGCAAAAATCAGCGATACTCCGCAAACAGAATTCATCAATTTTGTTGTAAAAATTATTTGTACGCTTGTAACTGTAATATTATTCAAGATATAGTATAAAAATGATTTACACATTGCCAGCTAACTTCAGTTATTATGGTGACAAGGAGGGTGATTGTTCTAATTTCTAAGCTGTCTAATGTCGCATTGCATCGAAATCGCTTTGTCCGGTGTTGATCCCTCAAGCACGATATAAAATGAATTATATTTGAGTACGAATTTTACATCCTATTTATCTCTTTCCGCTTCTCGGTCCAACTGCTGTTAGCACGAGCCGCAATATTAGTTAAAAGATGTCACGAAGTGCACATGTGTTTGAGGGGATCTATTAAACAACTATCCAGCTAATTTCCCGCGGAAATCTCTCTTTAGAGCTCACCCAAGAGAGTGGAATTACTAACATGGATGCTTCGCTAAAAAAGTAAATGGCGGGAACGGATGCTGGGGGGGGGGGGGGGGGGAGCGCCACTTTTTGCTTCGCACACATTTGCGGGTACGAAGTCTGCGACAAATCTGTCAATCGCAGATGTCTGCTCTGTGATCAAACCGCGTAGGAAATATCATTAATTTAATTTGTTTAGATTGAATCAATAATTTTATGAGTTTTGGTATTACTTTATCTTTTAACTGTAAAAATTTCATTCAAGTTGACGAACATTATAACCATAACCGTCATCACCAAAAACAAATATAAACTGATGCGCTGCAAAGAAGCTTCTACGTTGAGACACATACGGATGTTTTCTTACCCCATTACTCCAGAATAATTTTATGGAGGTACACGACACGGCATTCCACCTGTTCTGCGCCAGTATAAAACCATTGACCTACCTATCGACGAAGACGTGTGTGAATACATTACTGAAGATGAAAAAAGCCAGGTTAATTGCTGACATTTCGATCTTCCGCCAACAGGAAGCCTTTGAAAATTCAATGAGCAATGGAGAACCTTTAAGAGTTCTGGTCATGCGATTGCAATGTGAAAGGAACGGTGTGAATCGATCAGAAAAAGTTGATCACTCAGAGAGAGGGTTGAGTTCTGGGATAGGTGAGGAATATTTTATGAGGTATTTTTTGGTTTTAATTCTTGTTATGGTAGTGTGGAAGAATATCATAGAAAACAAAATATTCCCTGAAAAGGGTGCCTCTTCAAATACCCTTAAATTCGGAGTATGACCGTGTTTGGACCAAATTTCATGCCCAAACCTCGCAGTATGGGGGCCTACATCATAACCAACATTTCCCAATTGCTATATTGTATAAATAAATGAAATCGCATGTCTTTGACTAGAACATCAAGCCTGCAAATCTCGTCGAATTATCATCGTAACAAATTACTCCATCCCACACGAAGAGTATTGATTTATATGCAAGGCCAAGTACTCTAACCTTTCCTTTTCCAGGAATGAAGAAAATTGCGACAGGTTGTCCTTTTGCTAACAAGGAAGTGACATTGGGGTGACAAATGTGTAAACACAAATCGGACCACCACCCCCCCCCCCCTCCCCGGTGCATATAATCGTTCAATAATATAATGAAATGGGACATCTCTGTCTTCCCAAAGAAACTGATCTTTACGAACACCGGTTCACTTCGCGAGTCACGTCTTTCGGTTGGTGATGATGTTAATGGTCGGTCCCTAGAGGTAACTAATCACATTTGACTGATAACATTATCATAACGAGTACAGAATGTGAATGCAAAATTCACAAACCCTTATTTCGCCTACCATTGGCAAATTTTAAGTGCGTTTGTAAATTACCATTGCATATGTGAACAGTTCTAAGCAAGTATTATGATCATGTCAAAGCCTAGCCAAGGGTGATTTAAGTGAAGATAGCAGCGGTGATTGTATCTCCGACCAACGATAAGAGTAGAATGATTTGAAAGAGGATGAACGGTTTTTCCTTCATCGGATATTGATCGTCTTTGTTGACAAAGAATACTGGGCAGTAGATGGGCATTATGCTTTATATGAAAGGACACACGTCCTCGCCCTTCGACCGTTATGAAAGGGGTCTGACTCAGTGGATCCGACACCCTCCCACGCACCCACATAAACACCACCACCTACATAATCCAGATTAGTTGGCAGTTTACCATTTCATATAATCGGTAATAAATCCACCACTGATTATCTGCGTGCATTTTAGTGGAATAATGGCTGTATTTGTATAACACATTTTACTTTCCCCCTTGTTTTACAGATGCAATACTTGGGAGCCCGAGGATAACATCCTAGATCCTAGCTTGGTCCTCGACTTCGAAGAAAGGTAAGTTCAGTGATGTAATGATTCGCCATTCCACGTCGTCTTTGATCATTCTGCATGTCTGTCTCTTCTTGGAATGAACTGAAATAATTTAAATTCGACCTTGAATATTAAACATCAGGCAGCAGGATGAGCTCTTTCCAATATCTGTCATAAGGAAATTGGTTTCACTGAGTACTAACCTTTCCATTGTATGTGTGTTTGTCTGGACTCCCTTAGCCTTAGGCCCTTGGCGGATGTGTTTATCAATTTTCATATAGGAGTGGGGTCTGGAAGCGGGCCAATTGATTGATAATTTGACTGAAAGGTTATACAATCAATGTGGTAATATGCTTGTTATTGTAGCGAATGTACTTTTGGGGCGTCAATCTCGTAAAAAAATAATTGTGTGTATGCGCGCGGACGTGTGTGTGCGTGTGTGTGTGCGTGTGTGTGTGTGTGAGAGAGAGAGAGAGAGAGAGAGAGAGAGAGAGAGAGAGGTGGTGTTCCAATGAAGAATACCTCCAGATTTGGCTACACTCTGAGAGGTTCTGAGAGGGGGTAGGCTGGGGTACTCAAGCTACCCCTCCCCCACCCGTCAGGCCTGCTTTACATGTGAATATGACTCGGGGGAAAAAAGGCTTGTCATTTAAATAGTTACATGTCCTCGGCAAGATAACTTCGTAACAATATTATTCCCTCCCCAGTTATATCAAAATTATTTATTGAAGTTTGATGGTGAGATACAAGACCTACTCAATACATTGAGGATGGGAGGTTACATGACTATGTAATTACCCCATCGCTTTCCCTTTTAACCTTAATCACAAACCAATAACCCTTCAGAAAACTGTTATTACAGTTTAACTATACTAACCGCAAACCGAGTCACATGTTGTTTATTGTGGCAATAAAGCCCATAGCCCATTGATTAACGTGCGATGATTTCAACAAATCTTTCGGACTCTTGCCATTAATCATCATGCATTTTAGATAATCAAATCGCTTGAATAGTCCGTGTAAAATGTTTTAATTCTGTGTTCCTTAATGTGTTATTACCTTGTATTTCATATTGTTAAAACCAACTCAAATTTGCATGTAAAAAGAATATGTAGATACGTTTTGTGTTTAAAGGCCTATTTTCTGTCGAAAGAAAAAACATGCTTGAAGCATTGTTAATGACGGCTAAACTTGAATGCCAATAAACTGGAGAAAATGAAGAGACAGTGAGTGTGAAGAATATACCTTATTGCGTTTACGAAACCAAAATTTAAGTATACGAAATGACCTATTTCGAAATTATGTTAAGAAAAGAATTCTACTTTCTATCATAAATGCATGTATCACCTTTTTAAAATGGCGGTTAAACTTGATTGCCAAGAAAGTGAGCCGTTGAAAGCTATGGCAAGCAGCGCCTAGCGAGCGAGCGAGCGATGGGATTTGAAGACTAGTGACGATGTTGATCAAAGATGACAGTTGGCAAGAACATTAGATATTATATTACTATCTCGGGCGCAGAATGGCATGCGTATCAATAGCTAGACGTAAATCCTCACATTGCGATCTGAAACGGCCGTTGGAAAGGCTTCGCGACATTTCGACTATTCAGAGAGTAGAATTTTTAACATTTGATAATCAGAATTTTAGTATAAAATCTCTCATTTTCAAGGTGTATTTCGACCACAAAATTAAAGGCCTATATGCCATGCTACAACAAAACTATACCCATTTGCTTAACCCTACTCAATTAATCAAGCCCGTCACAATTCGAGCATTTTTAAAGGTTGAATTGCGAAAGGTTTATGATATTCCTGAACAAAACAGGTCATTTTATTTGTATATTTAGTTATTTCGTTTACTTCTGCCATATACGATGGAGATTTCCTCATGCATCAGCCTCATTGCGTTCTGTTCTTTACAAATATTATTTTCCCTGATGCAACACTAGTACTGATGATTGTTTATCATAATCGCGCCAATCTTCGACTGTATAGCTTGGACAAGATTTCAGTTGCACTTGGCAATCTCGGATAATTTCCTGTTACCATTCTTGTCATATTTTCTCTGAACCCATGTCGCTCACAAGCCTCTAATACACATTCCAATGGCACCGCATATAGCAATCCATACTTCACAAGAATGCGGAAGTATTATTGAAAGCGCGGGAGGAATATTTATCATGTCATAATATTCATTAGGATGAGGCGAAGTGGGGTGATACACCTGAGCTAAGTCTCCTCATTTCCCCCAAATTCTCGTTCGATTTAGGCTGATGAATTTATTTTAAAATGACAGACAGCAAATTTTGCTTACTTCAAGGACAGAGGTCTTGTTCATGTGCTATGCTATAAATCCCCTTTTTTCTGTTGAAATTCAGTGAATGAATGAATGAATGAATGATAATAAATAAATAAGTAAATAAATAAAATACCCTCCTTAGTCACAATCATGTCAGATCTAAATACAGGAAAAATTGAACGTTTTTATAATATAAAAAATATCTAAAACTTTTATTTTAATACATTAATTGAAATGTAATTAAGGTGGTCAAAAATAGACAGCTTCTGAACATGTGAACCCTTGCAAGTCACACAATCAGCCGATTCCCTACTTGTAGAACTAAGGGAAGTTTGAAATTGTTTTGATTTTGTTTACATACAAATTAATTCAGAGGTTAAACTAATATCCTACCCTGTTTGTACATGTATGTTAACTGATATGTTATGTATACACGTAGACCTATATTATGATGTATTGATATTGCTACGTGCCGCATAAGCTCCTAAAGTGGGTATGCCTGGAATTTGTACCAATTGAAGTGTTTACTTTCTGCACAACTGTTTCCTTTTTTTCCATACCTTCCTGTAACCTAAAATCAATAAATCACTGGTCCAGGATTGATCATGTGCTTTTTAGGAGGGGTACTTGGGGTGATCAGCCCCCTAACAACAACACAAACAAAAACAAACAAACATCGCCTTGGTTGTAAATTAATAAGCGAGGCTCATGTTCAAAGTGAATGCAATAACCTCCGAGCCACAATAACCACAATGCCCCCTCTCATGTATTCTTCTTACCGTGAAAACCGCAGCTGGATTAATCGAGCAGATTTCCATTGTCAAAACTATACCCCCAATTACTTCCTCGTGACCTGACAGTGCCACACGTGAAACATGTGACCCTCGGGGGGGGGGGGGGGGTTGGAGAGAATGTGGCCATGTTTTACACCGTGGTCAAAACATCGTGATTTTATGTTGTCTCCTCACATTTCTAACCACGCGTGGCATTCTATGAAGTAGAGTAACAGCGGACCAGGTATACATGACGGCCACGGTCTCGTGAAGGGTCAGAAACAGTTGTCGTAGGATCATGGGACTGATATGTAGGTGTCGGTCGTATGGGGTGTTGGTCTTCTAGGGATGTTAGTCTCGTTGGCCGTTGGTCGCTTAGGCAATGGTTAGGTCCTCTATGTTTATAATAATAATGATATTTAGCTTTTATATAGCGCTTATCACAAATGTCTCTAAGCGCTTTACAAATATATTATTACACCGGTCATTGGATTCAGTGCTTGCCCGCACACACTGTGTGCACAATCTCCTCTCCCTGGGGATGCTTAGACCCTCGTGAGTTCTTAGAATCGTGTTGATTTAATCTTTGTGTAAATAGACCTATATCATTACCTCATCCACAAATGGGAAGGATCCGGGAAGCATGCCATGCATGGTACATCAACCACATCAAGGTCCATTTCGTAGAAACTCTGCAGGTAAACCAACCAACCGTAAAAAGGGAAACCAGCCGACTCTGCCCAATATAGCGATCAATGGAGGTGCCTACGTATGTCGCAATTATTCTTCACAATTATGGTATCATTCATTGATAGCTGATTGATTAATAAGTCATGTTAAATGTTTGAGTTTATGGCCTAACGACTCTTCCCTGCTCATATCCCATTACAAGTAATTCGCTGTTTGGTTAATTAGTGACGTTAAATGTGTTTGTAATTTGGTTAATGGTCAAGGAATTAGTTGCTTTGATAGACCATCCCTGCTCAGGTGTAGAGAACCATTCAGTTAGTCACTTTATTGTCACATCTCTTCTCTGATATGAGATACATTTTTCTTCAGTTCAAACCGATTTTGGAATAAGTACACATAAAGTCATGAAGGCATAAAATGATGAATTTTTATCTGTATATTCTAACTTGGCTAACATTAATCTTCATAGAAAATGGAGCTTACTTCTTCTTCGCATTACATGAATATTCGTGAATACACAAGCTCTAATTCCCAAAGGGTTTGTGAAACAACCTATTTATCGCCGAAGTGTCGAGTCCAGTTCACCCAACACTTTTAAATTTTAATACGGTATAAGCAAAAGTTGTCGTTAAAAGGAAAGTGATAGACACTTCGTCACTGTCCGATTGTATGTGTATGCTTTCATACAAGTATTATAAACTAAACTTCAGTGAACAAAGAAAGGTGATTATTCGCATTCAGATTACCCGACTTTTCAAGAATATGGAGGTAAGTTTTCACGAAAGGTCGTCTAACCCGACCCGACGCGAAGATCCGATGGAACGAATTAAGCCGAAGGGGGGAGGGACCATTACGCCCACAAGACAAGCTCGCTGTGCTTGACACTTCCTTTAAAACCGCTTACAACATCTTGCTTTAACAACTTGAAATATTTCATTGAACCGTTAAAGAATTTGAGTTGGCGTCGTCAAGGCCTGTGACGTGTCAATACACGATGATCAGGAGGCGTCGAAGAGGAGGATTAATTGCTCAAGACCTTGAGTGATCAGTCTGATGGGATACTCTGGGCATAATGCTCTGTGGGTATGTAGGTCTGTGATGTAGGCGGGTATGCCAGCCATTGAATGTAACCATGCGTCGGGCGGAGTCCATAGTCATATCGAAAGACAAAACTATCTGATCAGATTTGACGTTATTCATTTCTATATAGTATATAGGTCATCATAGGTTAACAAGATTTTAACCTGTCTAGTGACAAGGGGGTCGTCATAAACATAGCATGAATTGACGTCTTCATTGTAATAGATGTTCATACAATAACAAATAGTTTATGTAGGCCTATGGAACGACGCCTTATTATACTATTTCTTTTTAGAGTTTGTGGATGCGGAACTTCGTCCAATCCAATATTGTAGATATCAACGAATGAAGTTCAATTTGGTAAAATGTAATAACTTATTTCCAATATTGGAATTCAAGTATCTACGAAAGTACTAAACATTTAATGTGATATTGAGTTCTATTGATTAATCTTTATTTTAGTCATCTCAAACAGTTTGAGCACACAAAATACGCACGGAGATCCGTTAGCAGAAAAATGCGCCCTTTTGTAGCTACACTCTGAAAATGTGCCCAAGAAAATCGATTATCCATCTGCCCACGATTGTTCGTTTGCTCTAGATCCCAGGCGAATACAATATGGAATGTTCACATTAACTAGTTCACATTGATATGCAAAATTTAAATGCGGTCTGTTGGTGTGTTGACTTTATGACTGCTATTAAAAGAATGGTAAAAGTATGCATGAATTTGCATTTGCTTCATATTTGTATATGTGACTACTAACCCACATGTTTAAAAAACAATAGGTTCTACAAAGGGCATGTTCAGGTCGGCAATCATAATTCCAGAAAATGCGTAATATTCATGTTTCTTCTTGATACGACAGTCAATAAAATAAGATAACAAAGGTAGTTTAAAGTTTATTAATGATTAGGCATATAATTATCTACGTATTTCTATAAAAAAAACGCAATATCGAATTATTACAAAGACTGATATTTTGATTCACCGTAATAATTGTTCACAATTTAATTTTGTAATCTGACAAAACTCTCTCCAATGGTTACCTGATAGAAGTGTGTTCAGACAATTAATAATAATAATAATATTTAATGTTTATATCGCGCTTAATACAAATGTCTCTAAGCGCTTTACAAATTACACCCGGAAGGGCGGAAGAAAGGTGAAAATAAATGACGAGATGCTTATAAATATGATGATGATGATTTCAAGCGTCTTGTCAGCAGCGATCGATTGGTCACGTTCTTCAGTAGTGTGAACATCCGTTACCTAGATAGATGGCCGAATTAATGTGGCATCGAATAATAAACGTGTCATCTCCCTCGCCACGTTGTTATGCGGAACCCGAAGCAACGTGAGCGTATAAAGCATTTTGATGAATAGGATTCTCGGGAAATAGATCAATGTATGATATATTAGGTTTGATCAACAAGCCGGTTGACAACAGAAGTCTATTAGCAAGTCAATGTAGTGCCCTGATGGGAACATAACAGAGGGTTTAGCACAGTCATTACCAGCAAGTAGAAGGGCAAATAGAAATATTATTATGTGTTTCTTGTCTGAACCTTTTAAAAATAATAAAGGAAGTATCGGTCACTTTTCTGTCCAATTGAATTTGTGCATGGCCTGTGAGATTCAGTGGCTAAAAAGATATAATAGCTGCATTTACATTGCAAGCAAAAACTGTCGAGTTTTCTCATATTTTGGTGTTTTGTCGGTATTTGAAGAAACTGTAGATTTAATCAAAGTTTATTTACTTTGCTCTCGTCCTGATTTTTTGTTTATTTGTTTGTATATTATCGTATTTTTTCAAAATTGTCAAACAACCTTGCTTAATTTATAATTGATTTCAAAGCGTAAGTAGTGATTATTCAATATGAAAAGGGCTTTATCGTTAAAAAGCAGTCTGTTATTTTGTTTAAATGTTTTATATAATACACTATATTTTAGTTTATGTAAGTTCGTTTTACAGTTGATGTTAATGACCTCTTGCCTCTATCTTTAACATCACGTACTGGAATAAACACGACTTTTCCGTGGCGTATTAATCCTTAACATGTGATCGAAGAGATTTCAGAGGATATGCATTATACACTAAGTTGATATATCAGGCATAGTTTCGAGTTTAATGCGCATGGATTTAGCAAATCCTTCAAACCATATTCTGTATGTTTTTGTGGGCACCGAACTAACCGCGGTACAGGGTGTTTCAAGAAAAAAAATCCCATTTGATTTTGAAACGAAAGTTTCTTAAATTATCTGTTTGGGGTCAGCCAATGTTTTATTTCTTGTGTTAATTTTGCTTTCTCATAACTAAGTAAGGATTGTTGAATCATTTAAAAATATTTATAGATTTATTTGAACAAAATAGTATCATAGTTTATCTAGAAGTATTCGATAATGATGCAAATCTGTGTCCCCAAAGGAAGTGTATGTGATATTTTTTTTAATCGTTTTACCTAATTATTATTATTATTGATGTTATTATTATTGTTTGGTGTGAATGTTGTATTCTTCTCACTCACCGGCCATTGTCACAGTTCCTTTATTAAACTGTGTCCCTCGAAACAAAATATCATAGGTCTAAAGGGTGACTAAGTCAGAGGTGAAATGCATACACACTTAGCAGTAGCATACTGATTATTAAGGCACCCTTGAAGTATGATATAAATTTCATTGCAAGTATTGCAGGTATTAAATTGTTCTTCATGTGATTTATCAAACAACAAACTCACCTTCATCCACAATCTTCTTTACTCATTGAGAAGTGGGGCTCATTTTTTGTGATTGTTTATTATCTTTTGAGGTACCCTGTAGTCAGAGTTCATTAACTTCTACGGCGGTGTATCTGGTATTACGCGGGAAATTGGTTAATGCTCCATTAAGAGGATTGACATTGACTGATCTGGGACACAACTGTTTTACCATTACATCAACAAACAATAATTGATCAAATATCATTATCAACATCATGTATGTACACATCACCATATAGGTCAAATGGATTCTGTACAACATATTTGACTGTGATCCACTTAGCTACATTTTTATTTACACCATGAATTATTGATTAGACATGAATGGATTGATTTTAATCCAATTGTCGGAATTAATTTGATTTATTTAGCTGTTTATTATATCATGGACCCTATGAAACATTAATTGGTTATTGGCAAAGAGGTCTACTCAAAGATTTAACAAACAAAAATACGGCATGAGCCTTATAACTATATACACAGAAACTTAAATTTGTTTGAGTTTATGAAATAATCTTTTGGGGTAAAGATATTCATATTTTCTATTTTTTATGCAGAGAGATGGAGCAAAAGATAGGACCATATAAATGTACCTATATTGAAGAATGATATATAGTTAAACCTGCTTTAGTGACCACCTGTCTAAAAGAACCCTGTCTACAAAGATCGATTTCTCATTGAAGCATGTACTAAAGGAAACTGTCTACAAAGACCACTGTTTGTGTTTCCCTTGGGCGGTTGATATAGACATGTTTGACTGTCCCATGTAAATGACATGCGGAATAAATCAAACAAACAACACGTATATGAAGGAATAATTAAATCCAAACCCTGTTATTATTCCAACACGAGCATAAACAATTCTGTTCCCATGTACCAAATGAAAATATGCTATTCCCTGTAATGTAGCGTAGGCGTAGCCAATAATTATCACAAGGAAAACGAAACAATTTAGTAACTTTCATATCTACATGTTTACATCATTCTATGGGTAGCTACTCAGATTACATTTCCTCACATGCCTGATAGAAATTAAAATGTTGGCAAATGTTTTTCTTCTTATAAAGCAATGCACCTATAGTTAATCATGTTTGTTGATTTGGCCGACTTGCAATTTAGGTAATTTCCTCTTTTTTTATTATTAGGCGAGTGTTTTCGCCACTCAATCTAATCTGGAAAAATAGACATAACATAATTCATCATATCATGAGGATTACAATGCTTTTTTTTTTCTTTTTTCTTCAGTAGACGAATCAATCAGTGATTACGAAATGGAATTATTTCAACGTTCGTAGGTACCAGATTATACAAAATTAAATATGAAATGAAAATAACCTACCGTGTGGCCAAATCGGATGCGATGACAAAATTAATAGTTCCCAGTGTGAGACTGTCGTATCTTAAAACATAAAATAGTTATATATTTTTGTTCTTTTATGTGTATTAAATGTCCAATATTCACTGTGTGTATTTCCTTAAACGTGTCTTGTTTCACAAATTTCTTTGTTGATTTGTTTTGCAGGTTGCTTGAAGAGTATAGGAAGGGTCGTCCAGGCAGAAAACCTACCCTCCTCAAAATTAAGGTAAGCATAGCATTGTATTTTCACATAAGTGGCGGTTTTGAGTTGTAAGTGCCATGGTGGGAGGGAGAGAGGATAACACCAGCACGTTTTCAGGCACAGAATAATCACATATCAAATTAACTTGCAATGCATAATAAATTGCCAATCGATTTTCGTTCAATGCTCAAACACACACAATAAAACTCTTAATTTCGTTATGTGCTCAAGTCATCAATACAAAGTTAATGGTTATAAATTAAATAAACATGACTTTGCATTAATTCAAAGTAAACGATTGAATAGGTGGAACTGAGTACCAGGTAATCTAAGCAGTCGACGTCTTTAATGACACAGTCCTTCATGAATGTATTAGTAATGACCTCACTCGCATGATTAATGGATGCAATAATCGTTTGTTCGTGGACAATTAGCTGTATATAGACCTCAGGTCTTGAGCTATTCATACGTGTTAGAAGGCAGCCACAATACACAGTGCAAACACTTTAGTGATTTATCTTAGTACCTTTTCATATATCTTTGCGGTGCAATTTATGGTATACATTTACGCGTTGCATTGTGGCTTGGTCAAGCGATACATGATGATGATGATGATTATGATCCATGTACAACGATGTCTAGTCAACCTGCCTCCACTGGTACCGTTCCTTCATCCTCAGAAACCAAGCCCCCCCCCCCCGAAAGGGGATTATCATTATTGGATATTTATCTCCTATTTCCTTCTTCCGGGGGGGGGGGGTTGCAGGAAGTGCACACAATTAGCATCATGTTATTTAGAACACAGGAAGATACTTATAGACCAACTCCCATCGGAAACTCATCTTCCCATCAGAAAGGGGCGGATAAGTGTCCATCACCCGTGATGTGAGCCGCCCATTGGGGCTACGCCACTGTGATCCTCTAGCTTGCAGTGTCGCGGGAGGGAATTAAATTTTATCGCACAAGGTTATCAAGACTTCCCTCGCTCTAATTAAAATCGGCGGATGAATATCAAAGTATCTGAGTGATTAGAGTGGATCACTCCGTGATCACATCCGCTTAGAGCTGAGGGATAATTATGATAATTTCCCCCTTATTTCTATGCAGAGCGGATCTAAATCTTTCATCATGGTCATAATCTTAGGGATATTTTGGTTCTGTATATTTTGCTGTGAACTGGAGTAACCTCGCGTAAAATACGTGGATGATCAGTTTCTAAAATATCAAATTTGTGTAGGCATTATATTGCATTTATTTGCAGAAAGCAAGTGCTACTATTAAAGCATATTTGGCAAAATAGAAGATGGTGATGATTCACAGCATTTGCATGGCGCCATTCATCTGTTAAAAAAAAACATACAAAGGCGCGAGCCCCTCCAATAAAGTTAGCATTTAAATGTCTGAAGGAAGATGTGAGTTTTGAGTGAAGCTTTGAAGTGGTCAAGGATGTCAATTTCGCGAATAGATGATGGGAGGGAATTCCACAGGCGAGGAGCAATAGAGGAAAATGCTCGGTCTCCATATCCCTTGAAAATAGAAGAAGGAAAAAAATAGGGTTAAGGCGAATAAAAGGGGGAGGGGGAAAAGGGGGGAGGAACAAGTCTGCCGATCGTTAAGAATTCTGTGTATGCTTAGCTAAGACAAGTAAATAGCTTTATGCTACATCAATAGAAATGTGCAAACATGACAATGATATAATATTATGTAATCAGAACATGATTGGTGGAGCAGTGGTCTCGTAAGCGTCCCTTGGTTAGGCATTTATCCTCATTACTAAGTCCCTCGGAAAGGACTCAAAGCCGTCTGTCCCATGGTTGCTTGCTTAAAAGCATACACATGCTTTCTTATATAGCAGTCAGGTAAAACAAACCATCAACCATGACTCAGCGTGAATCACTGCTCCATCCAGACTCGGCGGGATAAATATGGTAGTCGGATGGGGGCCTCATCGTGATTTTATTATGATAATGGGCATTTGTATCAAATTTGTAGAAGAATGAGAAAAGTGAGTCACTGATTTATGAGAGCCTGGAGGGGTAAGGGCGAGACACAATAGACCTAATACAGCCTGGGATTTCCTAAAATCAACATTGAACGAAGCGGAGAATGGGGAAAGATGCTGTCTGGAAGGAATTCCAATGAAGATCAAGTTATGCATAAAGTATCGTTTAGAAACTTCTAGTTTATTGTCCGCTCGAGTTTTGCGATCATTTTATGAGAAATAGAAATGAATAAAATATATATCCAGACAATAATGTTAACAAAAATCGACAATGCAATTAAACCTTGTTTTTAGCCTCTGTGCGCATGTACTTTCATGAAAGTTGAATTAACAACATTGTGTTGTAAATGACTGTCTACAGTCAGAGACCACGTTTTTTGTTTTCCTTGAAAATTGTTTATTATTGAAACATGTACTAAAGGAACCTGTCTACAAAGACCACCTATCTTCACAGTGGGAGGTGGGAGAGAGAGAGCGTGAGAGTGAGAGAGGAAAGGGACCATCTCTTACAAATAGCTTAATGTCATTTATTCATTATTCAGGAATCGATATTGAGGGGAGTGTGTCTGGTAATAAGTGATATTGAAACTACATAGCTTCCGTTTGTTTTCTCTCTTTCCTATCGTGACTGATATATTTGCGATTTCTCGCGAATTGACAAATATTTACGAGCATAAGCCTCATGTAATATAGTTGTGTAATATCAAATCGCGTCATTAATTAGGCCACGTGAAGAATTGCGACTTACAAGGTTTGGTAATAGACAACTTTCATTTTCATTTTCTCTTTATTGCCACGATAATGTGCAGTAATTATTCACCTGGGAAATTTGATAACGGGGTCACTTTATTGCAAATTTCGTCATGCTCTGGTAAAAGTCGTAAATTTTCAATTAAGCAAATATTGGCCTACATAGTTGATCATCCATGAGTTTTAAGCTAGAATGCCGTATCTATTAGGTACTCATCTTTGTAGGAAAAAAAGGGGGAAAAGGCATACGGAAACTTCTAGTAGGGTATGGCTACTATAAGGTATACTCATTGAATGTTGATGTCTAAACGTGGTCAACCACCTATAATAGCGTTCACTGTTACCAATTAAGTTGAAACAATGACAACTTGATAAAGAATAGCACAAGATGAAACAACAAAAATACATTTCCTGTTCTGTTTCAAGATTAATATTTACTTCTGTATATATGATCTGACTGATATTTTTGTATTATGATATGTTACCCCTTTATACAAAGTTCATGGTTTGACATTATTTATTTGTTGGCATGGTAAATATTCATCCAGCGGTGAATATGAATATGAGAATTAGCCTCAACGAAAGATGTCATGTATACTATTATTCTCCAATGCCACGTGCGAGGTCTAGCTGCATGGGAATTCACACTATCGAGAATGTACCTTTCGATTTCATGTTCTTACATGGTATATAGTTTCTCCAGATGTCACCTCTATGATAAATTAGTGTATTTTCGTGAGAAATAAAACGTCAACAATGACATGCTGTATAGTTTCAGTCAGTTTATGCATGGACCCTGGTTTATGCAATTAAGCTGTCAATAATTTCGTTTTGAAGTCGGAATATGATATGATACAATACTGTTGTAGGAAAGATATTTCTCGCATACAATTTCATTTTCTGATTGGTATACCTTTGGTGTTCCTTTAAC
The DNA here is from genome assembly GCF_000002235.5 of Strongylocentrotus purpuratus. Classification (NCBI taxonomy): domain Eukaryota; kingdom Metazoa; phylum Echinodermata; class Echinoidea; order Camarodonta; family Strongylocentrotidae; genus Strongylocentrotus; species Strongylocentrotus purpuratus. The sequence goes on along the minus strand of NW_022145599.1, from coordinate 23,788,742 downwards.
TGAATATGAAATTGAAGGAAGTATAAGTATCACTCTTTAACACTCTGCTCTTCACATGCTATCAATCAACGACATTCCCTTTAAATAAAAACGAAAATGAAATAGCCTAAGTAAAAAGCCCCGCTCGATGACTAGTTCACTCCAACGATGTTGCTTATAATGTCAAGGCAAAGATAATGAGATGCTTCGATAAATTCTGTTCGCCCTCATCGTTGATCGCTGGACCAATCTACGAGCTGACTCACTTTATCCCTACATAGATAACCCATTATTGTATTATCTCATTTATCTGGATTATTGTTTGAACAAACAGGCATGACAGTATAGATCGTTCGATTCGTCATGGATATTATAGTGATCTCTGTGATTCAGAATAAGTCATCGTGAAAGTGGGATAGAAAGGGGATTTGTGTTTAAGGTTGCTTAACTTTTTGCAATGTATATCTTAGGCATGTTTTGTATTATTTTATCGAAATGATGATGAGCTTTAAAAGATTATTTCTTGGTGCATCCATGTTGGTCCAAAGAAAAAAAGCTGGCATTTCTTCCATTGTTAACATTCCCTTTCCCTCTAAGCCAAAATGACCACGCCCATGTATTCATCTAAATTCATTTTTATGTTCATCGGACGCAATGCTAAGAGGGCACCTGTCTCTATATTTCTACCGAGCTACATGTAACGTGCTCCAACCCACGCCCACCTCCCCTGTATTCATGTTTACATGTAATGTGACAACGCCTATGACATACTCCGACTAACAGTCATGATTTTGTCCCGTCTCTTTTCGTTGGTTTGTAATATAGGCATGATAGGTAAATACATTGTGTTGAATAAATCTGAATTGAATTGCTGGTACGCGTTTAGGCACATTGATGTTTCTTTTTTTCTCCTTCTCTCTAATATTTTCTTCGTTCTCGTCTGACTTTATTTCTCTGTCTATAATAATAATAATAATTAATTTATATAGCGCAGCTTTTATACAAATGTATTCAGCTGCGCTGGTTCAGAGCTCCTTTTTACTAAATTCTACAAAATCGGATCTCTCAATTGAACAAATATGTTTTTAATTTGGATTTGAAGACATTGAGAGATGGAGTGCTTTTACAACGACTAGCAGGCATTTTAAAATTCTATCCGGTCTTATTGCTATTTCGTAAACAAATAGCTTGATAATGTTCGTAGGGAAATTTTTGCATTGAGTATTTTAATTACTGGAACTCAATATTATGACGCAACTTGGTAAACAAAACTCATGTTCTTCTGCTTTAGCATCTGAACATGCTCCTGCTCCACCTTTGAACCTACCTCATGCTCCACCCCTGTCACCTCATTATTTATGTTCTCATTAATGCTCGGTCACAGCAGATCAAACACATTAATTCGCATTCATAATCACCAATGTATTACCCACCCACTGTGTAATAGCACTTCGTTTGCCGTATGGTACGTGATGGCGTTGTATATCAATTTTGATTGATTGCGACATTATGTAAACACCTAAAGAATCGAAGCCAAGTTATGTATCAATTACAATTACCATCGTGTAAAGAAAAGCGCGTTGCTGGGGTGTGGGGGGGGGGGGGGGCTGGCATGTGTGGAGTGTGACACTCGCCAAATTTCTGAAGACCTTTCTTGTGCTTTTTAAAAGCATAATTATTTTGTTTTCATGTTTTCTATTGCGAACCTCGTTATGACGATGATGGCGATGGTGAGGGTGATCATAAATTATCAAGAATAGATGGGATACGCTTTAATATTGAACCGCGGTTGTTCACTCTTTATTTTTCGTTTAAAGATGTAGGCATGCACAGTAAGATGTGTTCTTCCATCAAATTAAAACATTCTTATTTCTTTTGAACATTGCTTTAATAATAATGGCATCATCCCATTTAACTCAGCTTATTGGTACTATGTTTAAAGTCGCATTTAAAAAATCGCATTAGTAATCATATGGAAACCAAAGCATACACAATTATCTTGTTGACAAATGTAATGACGTTGATGAATTGCAATTATTGACGTCCAATGTCAAATAACAGTGTACACACGCGAGTTATTCAAACCAAAGCGCGCCAGGAAAGATTCGTACCTCGTCTGTTCATATTGGAAATAGGATTGTTTTACATGGATCACGTGGTGTAATGACGTAAGAATGTGCGATGTTTTCAGACTCGGAACAGAAATTAAATCGGGCGATTGATCGAGTATCGGCAGTGCACTTATTGAATATGGAAAAACACGACACCGTGCACAGAGGAATAAATGGACAGACTAAACAAATACGACAGTACTTGAAGCATGTAGAATGCATTTTAAGAGATGGACTTACATGACAACATTCTATGATTGGTGGGGACAATATCAATCACACGAATGGTTTGGTTTAGTGTTGTTTTATTTTTAGCATGAAATTGAAAATACATAAAGGCCTATCCATTTAATATACACAACTATACACATTACGAATTTAATGTCACGTTATGTGAGGATAAACCACACGACTGGTTTGGTTTAGTTTGGTGTAGTTTGGTCTTATTTGTAGCATAAAATTCAAATACATCGGCAAATTGAGAGTTTTTATGAGATTTCACTGTACAAGGTTCTAAAGGGGAAATAACCACGAATAGGGCTGGCGTGATGGCCGTTTATAGTTTGTTCACTGACTTGCCTAAAGCATCCATCATTTAAATGCAACTATCTTGCATTCTGGGATGGACAATACATTGCGGAAGTTTATATTATGAATTCATGTTTCGCTTACCAAAATGGTTTAATGCTTCCAAAATCATTGATATTCATGGGGACGAGGAGTGCAGTGTCAACATCGTTTAGACATGGTTTTATGTATACTGTCTCCTCCTAGGTGAGTATGTAGGATGCTGGATGTGAACTAATAAGCGACCCGTCGAGTGAAAGTGTCTGAACCTATCTAGATGGCGGTTATTTTTAGACTTGATGTGCGATCAGCAGGCCTGGTAATGACTTTCTTCTCTCATGTCTCGTACCCTCGAGAATTGCTCAGTTTATGATGAAATGTGGCATGGTATGAGAGTGGATGGAGAGAGAGAGAGCGAGAGAGAGAGGGAGAGTGGAAGAGAATGAGAGAGAGAATGAGCGCCCATAGAAGCAGTGGAGAGAGAGGGGAGGAGATGGAAGGGAAGGTGTGAGAAAGGAAGAAAGTGAGGGGAGGTTTAGAGAAAGGGAGTGAGAGAGAAACAGAGAGGGGAAGAACAATGTTTAGAGAGGGGGAGAAGGAGAGAGGGGTATAGAGGGGAGATGACGAGGGAAACGAAGAGAAAACAATCATAGATAGAGCTGATGAGTGATGGGAGAGAGAGGGTGACAGAGAATTACATTTTATTTTTCAAGATAAAAGGGGAAGATCTTTTGCTGCATATATCTACCTGACTTTTAAACATGTCTAAAGAGGGAGATCTAGAGATCTATGGTTAAAGTGCACGGCGAGTGACTCTGCTATTATATCAATCTGATGAAATGGATAGAGATGGTGATGCCATGTGACACACATAGCAGAATGATGAAAAGATAGAAAGCGTAGAGGGGTGGAGTTTATATTTCTTTACCGGGAGCTCTATTAGTCATGCTCCTACATGTATATTGTGTTCAACCCACGCATAAATGCGAGTCGTATGCCCTAAACCTAATTGACAAATAAATCGCAGCTAGACCCGAGATGAGTCAATCGAAAACGCCATTTCTTTTTGCATGTAGTGAATATGTAATGCACAGTGTTTGAAAAATTTGATTTTCAAAATATGTGAGTGGTAGCTAGCTATATATTTGGGATATGACCATAGCTATAAAGTATAAACAAACGATAATGTACTCAATTCTGAACATATGTAAAATAATCGGCCATTATCATTATAATAAGCACGATTGTTTCATCCATGGCTTACGTGATTGATTGAAAGACATTTCGATGTTAATATTGCCCCGTGTTCATGCATTTTCCTCAAGTGCGCTTTCTTGTTAGGGATTATTATTATGGTTATGAAACCTAGCATGCTTATTATCTTCAAATCTAGTTCATTTCATAAAAGGAAGATACCTCACAGATGCACGAACCACCGGAACCGGAAATAACGTTTTAAACCATTCATTCTCCAAGCGCTATAGTTCTCCTTAAAACAAGCTAAGAAAGATAACTAACAGTCTTTTTCAAGACTATACCAACAGTCCTTTTCTGGACTACAAACCCTCACGAAAGATTACCAAGAGTCCTTTTCAGGACTCCTCAATCCTCCCTCTCTCTCGCATGGTACACCCGCAAGCCTACTGTACATTCATTCTTGTTATAATAGTTTATGAGTTGTGAAAACAAAATACTGGGAGAAAAAAAATGTTGTTGAGGTTCACAGAAGCATGGACAGATGTTCTGTGATCAAGAGGTAAATTGATCATCGTAAAAACATTGTGGTTAAAATGTATTTTGAATCAAGCCCTTTCCCTGAAAGAAAGCACGAGACCTTGGCCCTGCAAGTAACATGATAAGGCTCCAAAATACAGTTAAGCAATAAAGTCAAGTTTAGCCTGTTTTTCCAAGACTTTGACTTTAATAGAAGCATTGCGACAGAATAATAAGGTCAATTGGGTCATCGTTTTATCAAGAAATGCAAACCATCATTATACTCGTAGGCCATTGTTATCGAACGTATGCTGCCTGCTTTTCGTTTCATTTTCATGTCTATGACTTGCTTTGGACAACCCCGTGGGAAATGGAACACAATTGAATGAGTACAGCAGCCACTTTAAAAAGGTGTGATAGACTAAGTCCCGCCCCCCCCCCCCAATTCCGGGGTCGGAATGACCGCATGCATGTTGCCAAAATGTCCGGTAAAGGGGTACTTTTCGTGCGACAAAGTCCGGCCCGAGAATTTAAAAAAGGGGTGTATTTGACTTTTCACCCGGAGATTACTTTAAAAAGGGGGTGTTTTTTCTTTTTCTCTTTCATCTCTTTGGACTACTGAGAAATTATTCCGAATTTAGGGGGGTACATTGAGCATTTTTCCGAATTTAAGGGGGTCTCCAAGGCAGGAAAAGCCCGCAAAAAGCCCGCGAAAGGGAGTTCGGAAATGTCCTCAGATAGGGGGTGCTTAAAGAGGGAACGAGCATATGCGTACCCTTAGTGGGGGGGGGGGGGGGGGGGGCGGGGACTAAGTGCATGAGTGGTAATCGTTTATGATCCGCAGGGAACTCATTGGGGGAAAACCAATAATTACGGTCTGATTAGTCTCATTTCCGAGAAATGAAATGAGCAGTAGTAGCGAGATATTGTTTTGTTCCAGTTATTGCATCAAAGTTCCATTTTTGAAAGTGGCTCAACATTTATGTTCTCATATTTTTCCCCTTCCACCATCCTTCATTTTGCGGCAGTGATACAAAATCCATCACAACGAGGAAAAGAATATCTATTTTTGAAAACAAGAGAAAATCTTAAGGTTTTTTAATTAAGAAATTAAAAGGTAAAACTCCTACTTCAACCCTCATAAAGTTTTATTTTACAAGGGACATTTCTTTCAGCATTTATGATTTATGCGTAATCCAACACGCGCTTTCATTTTTCATTCCAAAATAGATACTATCGTGAAGCTAACACCAACAGTTTGGGAATAGATGATACACATGCGATCCCTCATTGATTATGTATGGCCAGCCATCTGAATAATAATCAAATAAAATTTGATTGAATATTCTGCGTGCCACAATAAGTAATATGATAACACCGAGTCCTTCGTGACAGCATATAAATGTTACTGGTACTCTGACACTTTACAATCATATATTTTCAATTCATGGTTATCGCTCGTAATGTCTTCAACGGAAGGTCATGAATATATGTTTTAGAGCGGCTGAATCAATTTAAAGTTGATTTTGTTTTTTATACACCGTCTCTAGAATATGTCCTGCCTCCTGAAGGCCTATTGAATCTAATCTATATTCTCCTTAATCATTTGTGTTTATCTATACTTTAGATCCGTTTTTCTTTAAAGTCGAAATATATGTGTGTGTTTTCTTTTCTTTTTTTCAAAGCTTGCAAAGCTGTTTTAGCGCTCTCATTCTTCGTTAGTCGACTTGGTAGAAAAAGAAACAGTAAAAGGATTGCTCTTGAAGTACTCTCATATTTCAAAACGGACCAGAAAAGCCTTATTACAAATTTGGACACCAAAATCTGATTCATCATGTTTGTGTAGTCCCATGTACTAATATCTATTTCCTTAGCCTTTTGTTCTTTGTCATATAAGCAAGATGTTGTCAATTTTCTATAAAAAAAAATGAATCCAAATCATTCCATAGTCATAGTACACAATTGTTTCTATTCACTAAATGATCAACATTTTGATACAGCCAAAAGACATGACATTTCCTGTGAATCCGTCAATTTGCAAGTGTACAGGTCAAATGTTCACGTGTGTTTTGTTATTGACAATGACTTTATTTGCCACACACGACTCTTTACTTTAAGCCAATAATCCGAGTTAACGCCTGGATATCACGCTAGATGTAAATGTCAAAGGTCAGTCCAACATCAAAAGAAGTGTGCCCTTTACAATTTCCTAGATATTGACACCACCCCCCCCCCCCAAGAAAATGGCGGTATAGCCAAACTGTTTTTGTGTTCTTGGAATCACACGTGTTATTTTCAAAATGATCGAGACTTAGGGGTCTTAGGAAAGTGCGTTCGTCTGATGATAATCATGTACTGTATGTGGTATTTATTTGATTTGTTGCATTTTAGCCGAATCGTTTCCACTTTTCACCATTAATTTGACATTCATTCTTTCACTTCCGTTTTTGTTGACAACAAATTTACTTTTAAAGGCATTTTCCAAACAACTTTTGTCAACACAATTTGTGGCTGGTGATGTTTAGACAGTGTATTAGGCCTCAGACTAATAATGCATTGGCTTTGATACACTTGAGATGAGTACTGATCGCTATTTGCCTGTGCCTCAAGTTCAAAGAAAGCAGGAATGTTTAGAGTGTGTCAAATGAACGCTGAGTTGCTTGCTCCACAATTACAGATAAGCTCTGGAAATTGAACATGACTTGCGAGGACACATGACAATCTAACTGAGATTTTTCTAGATCCTTACAACGAACTAGAACGAAGAACCTCTTTCCTCAAGTCACGTCATCGTTACGTGCTATGAAAATTCCCAGTCAAAACATGAGGCGATCGGAAGCCGTTGCAGGGCGTAAAGGGATCACTTTGTATCGCCTCACTCATAACGTAAACAAGTGATTATGAGTAACTGCGATCGTGGAAATGCAGCTTCCTTTTACAGTGTAGACCCCCTTTGCATGGCTAAGATGGATTCCAAGTCTCTACTTTTAGGCATATGTCATTTATTATTTATTCGCTAATGACTCGCTCGAGTACAAGTCTTCCACTGTCCCACATCTTTTCATGACAAAAATAATGTTTTCAACACATTAGAGGCACTCAGTCTAGTTTTGATAGGCCTCAAAAGATGAAGATAATTTGTGAGCTTTCTCTCTCTTTCCCATTTGAAGAATATCAATGGCCCACGAAAAGAATTTCTCTTTTAAGTCTAAGAACTACTTATATTTTGAACATGACAAGTAAGTTTTGCTACTTAGCACTGGATTCCAACGCCACATGTTGGAGTAGTCCCACGTACTCACTAAAGTGTGCTCTGCTTTTTGTTGTTTGATATTTGAGTATTAAAGATTTGTCTTTTGTATTCCCAAAAGATCACAATCGACAATTGAGTCTTATTGTTCTATGAACGTTAACCATAAGAACAATTACTGGACAGTTTGTCTTCCGATGATTTTCCTTAATATTACGCTAATTCTACTCAACATTATGATCATCGTTATTAAACGCAGAATCTGCAAACACTGAATTTAACATTTAAAATGTTCATTGATCATGCTTATGTTGACTAGAGGTAAGGGAATACACAATTCATCCTGCAACTGGGATTTGACGAGCATCCACATTCTGGCAGCTTGCCAAATACATATGAGCCTTTTTGGCGCGTGAACCTTCAAAGGGGATCTCTAGCTGGCAAGGATTATTAAGATTTTTTTCACTCTTTATGAAAATGTGAGAGTTGACGATGAGTAATCAGTCGTTGATGATAAATGACATTTTAGATTTGGCCAAGTGTCTTCGCACCCCCTGCATGTTGTCTCTCATTTGTTCAAGAGAATCTTGAATGATGGCTAGTGATATCATTGAACCATGCCAAAACAAAAAAAAATCATGGAAAAGAAGATTTTTTTTTAAATTTCTTCTTTGAAATTACTTTATAACATTACATAATCAATAACATTGCATATATGACTCGATGACAATAACTAAAACAAAAATCAGTGAAATGATTCATTAAAAAGAGGAGAAAGGAGTGAAAAGAGAGAATGAGAGAAAGTAATGAATACACATGCATTATAGCTTAGCTTAAAACAGATAATCTTCAGATTACTTATCAACTCTTTTTGTTTTTAAATTGCCAAGTAACATAAGTCATGAATTCATTATTGAATGTCATCGAACTGAATGACTGAAGATGTTTTTGCTCGAATTCAGATTTGATTAAATTTATAAAGTGTATGTAACTCTTTGCTTTGTTGAATATTTAGTGGCATGGCTCAATAAAAATATCAAATCGATGTCAAGTTTAAGGTGGCTGCGTCGTGTCTAGAAGATTGAAGATAATGATCGGTATAATAATCCAAATTTTGGTGGCTTGAGTGACATGCAAGACATTAATGTGATAGATTGGTTCAGTACATTTTCCTTTGTTATATCCCCTTACAGGAACTGAAAACATGGCGAAAAACTAACGACCTGTACTCAAAGGAACGACAATACTGCCTACTCACAGGACTCACCCGAAACAAAGAACACGAATCGACCAAACCAAAGACCACTGATGACGAGCAGAACGATTTCAAGAAGACACAGGAGCCAGAGAAAATTATAACCAACCACCTTGCAGCTGTTGACAAGAAAGAACACTTCAAAGACGCCAACGGGAACTACCCCATAGTGTCTAACCGTGAGCATGATCTGAAGATCCTCAAGAAGCCAAAGACTTTGTTTTTACGTGATCACCAGAATGAAAGTAGCCATCTTCTGCAAGTGCAGCGTCAACAGTATTTCGGCAACTGCCGCGATGCCAACTCCCCGATCGCAGGCAGCCTTCCATCACCTTGTGCAGCGACACCTACGTCAGCCTCACTACCAAACACACCGACCACTGATCCGTACCGATCGATGACGTCACCAAGGGAAGATGGCAGCCCTGTCGCCGTTTCCCCGACGTCGTCAGTAGGTAGCCTGAAGCAGGGCAAGTTCGCGCTCCTGCGCAAATACCGCAACTCTATCGAGGAGAACCTCCACGTGACGGTTACGGACGTGACAGTCGGGAACGTGACGGTGGCCATTCGGGAAGGAAACACACCAGCGGGATTCTTCCGGGAATGCGAATCGCCTTCTTCGGTATCTGGCCAAAGTAGCAACGGTTGGTGCAGCTCGTAGTTATAGGTTAATCGGCATTGTGAGTATGCAAGACTAATCAATATTTCAAATATGCGACTGTTCAAGGTCAAAAGATGATGAAACCTTTTGCCGAGGTACTTTCATGAGAGGTCTCAAGGGATTTTTGTCAGAGACTCGCTGTTCCTACCAGCGTGGACAACATCACTGGGCAATCTCTGGTAGCTCGTTCCAGTAGTTTCAAAGACGCTGAGCCACTGAGTACCCTTGGCAGACAGACCTTGTACAAATCAAGGACATTCGTGGCTCGTGGTTGCTAGAGGATGCAGAAGTTAGGATAACAGGACTGACCTCGCGATGCCAATGGACCAGGGTTCCCTTTGCTGGTCAACACAGCGTGAATGCCAACACGTCGAAATACAGTCTGTTATTCTACACCGAAAGCGGAAACAACTCTTGTTTTCAACGGGAAGATGACTGTACCATGCCAAGCAGTGAACTCTGTAGCACAGCATGTTTCACCACGCTCTTGTAAGGAAATACTTTGTATAAAGAATATGAAATACCTGAAGAAAAACATTTGATACATTTGTCTTGTATCTGTTTTCAAGTATATGACAAGTTTTAAAACCTTTGATTGTTACTTTATTCGTCCATAAAATATATATTCAGTATACTGTTTTTATACATTTTCAGAATGGTACGAAATTTGTTTTGCTATGTGTGTTTCCAGTTTATTCTGAACCACGTTATTACATGGGTTAAAATCTGAATGAACACAGAATACCCATTCAACATGTCAAGTTTATGAGAGAGCATATACGGTTGTCTTTTGCATGCACAAGGGGACGGATATAACACAGCTATAGTACTCTATTCATACCAGAGTGTGTACTCATTTTGAAATTGACTGCGTGGCCATGGGATGTGCTTAATGCTTCATGCTCTCAAGTGATACCCTACTCATTGTAGTTGATATAGTCACGATACATTAAATCATAGTGGTGATTTTTTTTTATTTTTTGGTTATCTTTACGTAATCCTATCGTAATAATTTGAATGTTATATTCATTTGTATCAATATCCATATTCGTGGAGCAGCTCTTGAATCGTATGTGAAATATTTGATGTGGAATCTTTCAATTCCAGGTAGTTTTGTACCTTCTGGGATTTTTGTATACATTGGTATACAACATGTGCAAATTTACTCTGCCATAGATTTAATGGTAAACGGGACAACTTTCATTTGGGAGCTTGTTTGAGAGCCTAGTGTTCTAAATGTGATTTTATTATATAACTTTTCGACGGCTTTTAGTGCGACTGTCTGTCCAAACGAAAAGCTGAACAAATATGAAGAAATTAACGTTAAATGAAATGTGAATACATACATATATTTGTTAATGTCTTGTTAACAATATTTTCTGCCCTTTGTGGATAGCTGTGAATTTGTGTCATGACAGAGCATTCCATAGTTTGACGGGGTTTTTAAAATTGTTTTACCTTGATATAAGTATCTGTATTCTTTTTCTGGTGTATATGAGAGAATTTTGATTCATTTTAATCAGACAAAGTTAAAAAGCAAATTTGTAAAGATATGTCTTATATTTGACCGTGTCAGTACTTACCAATTTGAAGGTAAAATGAACTTGTTTTTGAAAATAATTAGATTCATTGTATGTTATCATTTGATTTGTTTAAAAAGTTTCTTGCCTACTTTCACCTTATCCTAAGTTCTTCTTCTTCTTTTATTTTCTTCTTCATATTCCTCTCCATTTCCGCTCTTCTCTCTCTTCCTTTCTTTCTTGCATTCTTCACTTCACTTTATTTCCCTGTATTTTCTTTGTCTTCTTTCGGTATACACTATTTACCTTCATAATGCTGTTTAAGGTTAAAGTTGGTTGTCATAGTTTTTTGGAAAATATAGTAGTAATAAAGTGCCTTTCTTCAACCAATGAAAATGAAAGAGTGCGGCAGATATTAGATGCAGACTTGCCAAAATGGATGAAAGACACACTATGGAAGTGGTGTCAAAAGTGGATCACCTAAGTTGAAAGAACTCGAATGAAAATTTGAAGCTTTACATTTGACTATTTTGCACTTATGAGCTTCTTGATTTATAAGATAAGGCTTCCGAGATTGTTTTGGAGTTGTAAAATTCGACATGTTCAAGGTAAAGCAATGATGTACATAAATATGGAGGAATTTGGAAAAGAGATATATTTTTTAAATATTGTAAATATGGAGAAAGATGGTCTGCCTTGTTTAAGGAATGTTTTGTAACTGGAAGACACTGCTGTCACACCTAAGAAAGTCATTGATGGAGATAGATCGCGTGGATTGGAACTTTGTAGCTTTAATTTATAAAAACAAACAAAAAAGCATATTATAAAAAAAAACAATCTTCTGATTTTTCAAAAATGATATAGCTGTTTGTCGGATTCGTTATAATAATTGAATTTTTCAGGATAATAATGAACGTGTTAACGAAACTTGTTCATGTCGTTCCAAATTTATGTTCTTGTACAGTTTGAATTATTGAATAAAGGTCTTAATTTCATTTCAGTATGAGTTGAAAAAGCTAGTTGCCAGTGTGTTGTTATCTATTTATTGGTTAAGTGAAAGATTGATTGGTCGGTTGATTGATTAATTAGATGAATGTATGAAAGGTCGACTTAACTATGTGATTGATTGATTGTATGATTGATTGATTAGATGTATGAAAGGTTGACTTAACTATGTGATCAATTGATTGTATGATTGATTGATTAGATGAATGTATGAAAGGTTGACTTAACTATGTGATTGATTAATTGTATGATTGATTAATTGATTAGATGAATGTATGAAAGGTTGACTTAACTATGTGATTGATTGATTGTATGATTGATTGATTAGATGGATGTATGAAGGGTTGACTTAAAGGGATCGTTTAACAATGTTAAATCTGAGATACACGGCCCTACGTGTTATCAGTGTCTGTGGTATGGTGTAATATTGAAGCCCTAAAAATTGCGCTTCAAAATGATCAAGAAGTGCCTCAAAAAAGTAAAAATTCTTAGAGTGACCGGTTTTACCATACTCGTTTTCCCCAAGAGACTGTAGAGTTATTAAAACCGTCAGGCGAACGGTTTTCAAAATTTGTAATTCCAATCATAAATATCTTGATAATCAGACAGGCGATCGGCTTGTAAAAGTCATGGGGTTCCTGACTGACCTAAATGTTTATAATTATCACTGTATCATGAGGTAAATCCAGAATTTTGTTTCAGAATCTGAGACAAAGTTACCGGATCCCTTTAACTATGTGATTGATTGATTGTATGATTGATTGATTAGATGAATGTATGAAAGGTTGACTTAACTATGTGATTGATTGTATGATTGATTGATTAGATGGATGTATGAAAGGTTGACTTAACTATGTGATTGATTGATTGTATGATTGATTGATTAGATGAATGTATGAAAGGTTGACTTAACTATGTGATTGATTGTATGATTGATTGATTAGATGAATGTATGAAAGGTTGACTTAACTATGTGATTGATTGATTGTATGATTGATTGATTAGATGAATGTATGAAAGGTTGACTTAACTATGTGATTGATTGATTAGATGAATGTATGAAAGGTTGACTTAACTATGTGATTGATTAATTGTATGATTGATTAATTGATTAGATGAATGTATGAAAGGTTGACTTAACTATGTGATTGATTGATTGTATGATTGATTAATTAGATGGATGTATGAAAGGTTGACTTAAAGGGATCGTTTAACAATGTTAAATCTGAGATACACGGCCCTACGTGTTATCAGTGTCTGTGGTATGGTGTAACATTGAAGCCCTAAAAATTGCGCTTCAAAATGATCAAGAAGTGCCTCAAAAAAGTAAAAATTCTTAGAGTGACCGGTTTTACCATACTCGTTTTCCCAAATAGACTGTAGAGTTATTAAAACCGTCAGGCGAACGGTTTTCAAAATTTGTAATTCCAATCATAAATATCTTGATAATCAGACAGGCGATCGGCTTGTAAAAGTCATGGGGTTCCTGACTGACCTAAATGTTTATAATTATCACTGTATCATGAGGTAAATCCAGAATTTTGTTTCAGAATCTGAGACAAAGTTACCGGATCCCTTTAACTATGTGATTGATTGATTGTATGATTGATTGATTAGATGAATGTATGAAAGGTTGACTTAACTATGTGATTGATTGTATGATTGATTGATTAGATGGATGTATGAAAGGTTGACTTAACTATGTGATTGATTGATTGTATGATTGATTGATTAGATGAATGTATGAAAGGTTGACTTAACTATGTGATTGATTGTATGATTGATTGATTAGATGAATGTATGAAAGGTTGACTTAACTATGTGATTGATTGTATGATTGATTGATTAGATGGATGTATGAAAGGTTGACTTAACTATGTGATTGATTGATTGTATGATTGATTGATTAGATGAATGTATGAAAGGTTGACTTAACTATGTGATTGATTGTATGATTGATTGATTAGATGGATGTATGAAAGGTTGACTTAACTATGTGATTGATTGATTGTATGATTGATTGATTAGATGAATGTATGAAAGGTTGACTTAACTATGTGATTGATTGATTAGATGAATGTATGAAAGGTTGACTTAACTATGTGATTGATTGATTGTATGATTGATTGATTAGATGAATGTATGAAAGGTTGACTTAACTATGTGATTGATTGATTAGATGAATGTATGAAAGGTTGACTTAACTATGTGATCGATTGATTGTATGATTGATTGATTTTCATTATTGATTGATTATTACTAAAATTATAATAGCTACATATCTATTGCGCATAATCCATTCAGGATGTTCAGGGGGTGCTCAATGCGCCTTCAAGGTAATTTTGTTACCCTGGCTGTGGCCGCGTTGCCCCAAAGGCGCTGACAGAATTCAAGGAATAACATTTTACTACGAACCTCTATCTTGATCAACAGTCTTGTGACGCATCCACTGGACCACAAAACCTCTACGACAATTGATTGATTGGTTGACTTATTGATTGATTGATTGATTAAATAATTGGTAGACTTACTTTGTAATTGATTGATTATTTGTAAAGTTTAATGAATGAATGGTGAATGATGAATGAATGAATGAATGAACAAATGGATGAATGAATGAATTTATGAATGAAAGAACTTCGGCTGACTTAACTATATGATTGATTGTCGTATGATTGAATGTTGATTGATTGATTCGTTGATTTAAATTATCAATCGATTGAGTGGTTGATTTATTGAATGAATGGATGAATGATTAAACTGTTAAACTATGTGATTGATTGATTGTTTGATTTATTGAATGAATGGATGACTGAATAGACTGTTAAACTATGTAATTGATTGATTGTTTGATTTATTGAATGAATGGATGAATGGATAAACTGTTAAACTATGTGATTGGTTGATTGTTTGATTTATTGAATGAATGGATGAATGGATAGACTGTTTAACTATGTGATTGATTGATTGTTTGATTTATTGAATGAATAAATGAATGGATAGACTGTTAAACTATGTGATTGATTGATTGTTTGATTTATTGAATGAATAAATGAATGGATAGACTGTTAAACTATGTGATTGATTGATTGTTTGATTTATTGAATGAATAAATGAATGGATAGACTGTTAAACTATGTGATTGATTGATTGTTTGATTTATTGAATGAATGGATGACTGCTTGTATGAATTTTGTTTGATAGATAGAATGAACGGTAATTCAATGTATTGTCGATTGGATGTTTCGTCCCCCTGTCTCTCTCTTTCTTTCTCTCTCTATCTCTCTCTCTCTCTTCTTTTTTTAATTTTTTTATTCCGCTCTTCCATTTTTAAATGGAAATGTAATGAATCTGATTACCTGATGTGCATGCCATTAGCTTCCCCATTATTATGTTTTTATGATCATGATTGTAGTCGTATGACTTTATTTTTTCCGGTCTCCGGGGTATTTACCATTTTATTGCCATAAAGAATGGTTGGAAGATGGCTAATTAGTATGGCAGAACCAGTTACTGTGATCTAAAATATCATTGCTCTTCACGGTATATCAATTGATATTTCGTCTAAAGCATTAACCGATGAAGCCTAATAATTACAAATCACCTTCAGAAGGCCCACTTGATGTGTTATTGGAACTCGCTATAAAGGTAATGCAAAGTTTTGGGAAATTTTGAGAATTGGATAGCTAGTACTTCTTTACAATTTTGATATATGTGGATGCTCCTGTGGATGTATTATAAAAACTAGAAAATTTAGCCCCTAAAACACTTTTGCTTTCGAGAAATTTAATATCCAAAAATTTATCGGTGCTCCCGGTAAATTTCAAATATTTCAAATAGTGCCTAAGGCCATTTCATGGTAGCTGCGACCATGAAAATCTCAGAATATGCAGTGCTGATATATAATTTCCAAACGGGAATTAAATACCAAATCGGTCGATTGTAGTCTAGAAACATGGTATTAAAGCTAAAGTAATATCAGTCTTGAGAGGGCGCTATACAACATGAAGAATTTATTATCTAAGATTTCATCACTTTAGACTCGATTTCAGCCGCGACAACGATCATTGAATATTGTAAAATCGCCTATGCTTCCAATATGTTCATTTGAACCAAAGTCATGACCCCATACCAAACTTTGTATTACCTTTTAAAGAGTTATCGAAAGTGTTGTTTCAATATCGACAACATTATAATTATCGTTATGAGACTAAACATCCCTAGATATGGTCAAGAAAAACAATAACGTCCATTTTGAATAAATATTAAATGCAAATTAAAAATTCTTCCATATATTTTTTAAATTCCAAATCAAGATGCAGTTAAGTTGATTCTGCTGCAATTTGTTTTGGGTAATTAAGTACTTTCGCTGGACTTGATGGCAGATTAACGACGAATATATGTAAAAATCTGTAAAAAAAAAACAAGACATAGGTTATTGAATAGCCCATTAGAATAGTTCCTAGATTGATTTTGTTAAAGCTGACTAAATAGGGTCTGACTACAGAAAAGCGTCTATTCATATTTTTGCTCTATTAAAAAAAAAAATCATAATTCTTGATTTACGTATCTACGTAAGCCCATAAACGTTTCAGCCTAAAAACTTATCACCTTCACAAACTATTTGGCCCGAATTCACGAAGGAGGTTTGTCGACAAACCTAGGTTTACGTGCGTCATATGACGCGTTTCGACGCGTTTCACACCAAGGTTTGTCATATGACGCACATAAACCTAGGTTTGTCGCCAAATCTCCTTTGTGAATTCGGGCCCTTGCGTTCGCGTCATGATACGTAGTCTGAAATTTTGGAAGATAAAGATCGTGCTGATCGAAGAGGCATTTTGCATCGGGAATACCGCACATGCGCATTACCAACCAAAACACGCCAAAACATCACTGAGCTTTTCAATCGGTGATGATTCCACACAAGTGAAAACGGGAGCGCAAAACATCGCGATTTTTTAATGAGGTATTTGACAGCATAAATGCGCGAAAAAAGAAGACGAAGTCATGCAGGGTCAATACCCTATTTATATATCCAAATGAATCATGTTCATCCTATGTATATTATTATTTAAAGTCAAACTTCATTGCAATGCGTGACGCACAAGCCTAATGCAATTGCCTCTGGTTGATTTGTCATACAGTCTTTTTGATCATGTTAATCATAATTCTTATTACGTAATTATGCCCTCCAAAATTAAGAGAACAATTCAGCCTATGAGTCAAGAAATGTCCATCGCTATTGCATCATGGGAGCATTTCTGAGCCACAACAAAGAGTGCAAAAATGTAGGTCAAGCAGTACTTGTGCTGTGTATATCTTAATTAAAGATTCTTAAAGGGGAAGTTCACCCTGGTATTAGTTTTAAGTTGTGTTTAATACAATTGTATAAGCAGAGAAATGAGAGAATCTGGTTAGTTAAAGTTTGAGCGAAAACCGATTATAAATCAGAAATTAAACACAAATTTGCAACTCTGCGACGTATCTTCAAAGGTCCCCTCCCATTTGCCCTAAATCATACATTCACCCAAACTATAAATATTGCAATTATGCCTTTATACACCCCTGTATGAAACAAATCTATTTCGTCATCAATAACTAACAAATTAAAGTATATTGAATTTTCAGTACAGAGCGAATTGGAGAGGAGCTCACATACGTCACAGTGTTGCCAATTTGTGTTTCACTGCTGACAACTTAAAAAATCGATAACTCCCCTATTTTTTTCAACGGATATTTCTCAAACTTTTACTAATTTGTCTCTCCCATTTTTCTCCTTTAAACGAAGACCAATTTAATATCAGGGTGCACTGCCACTTTAACCTGGTAATTAGGATTTTGAATATCATATCACCTAGCTCTGTGCTACTAGATGAAGAATTATGATGAAGAACGGTCACCGCAAATAAATATGTTGCCAGCTAAATCTAGAGATACAAGAGATAACAAAGGGTAAACCCAAATATATGTGTTTTTATCGTTCTATTTGTTTTGTCTTTTCTAAATATAACCGTTGCCCAATGAAAGCTGAAAAACGACAAATGATGGCATAAATATATGAATTAATAAATATATATAGAAATGAATAAATGAATAAATAAATCAACAAATTAATGTACGTTTATGATAGGGTGTATGTGTGTGAGTGTGTGTGTGTGTATATATAAATACATAAATGAATAGAAAAATGAATAAATAACTAAGTAACTAAATATATAATTTCTGAAATATCAACGATGGAGACGGCTCAAGCCATTACTTGATAATTACCTTTGATATGAAATTAAATCTGCGCCAGTATGAATAAGGTACCTATCAATTACAATATTATCACGCATCTGTTTTTCACACGTTCACACTTTTACGAGAGCCCGCCAAATCCAATAATGCTCTTCTCCGGTTCGAGCTACACATTTCCAGTTTGGACCCGTTTGCGACCGAGCCGCATGATAGTTTATAATTATGGTCGCTCTCTCCATTTTCGTAATAGGTTTATGCTTGCACACTGGTGATGTGTTTCATTGGTGTGCCAAAAAAAAGGAAGGCTGCATACCTCATCCACAGGGGCGTAGCCATAGTCTAGAAACACGTGGGTGGGGGGGGGGGGGCTTGTCTTACTAGGTGGATGGTATAATACTCGACAATGTCACTGATTATGGGTTGGGTATGGAAGGGGTGTATCTTTTTCAGGGTCCTTTCCCCCTCTTTTCTCTCTCTCTCTCTCTCTCTCTCTCTCTCTCTCTATATATATATATATCACTCGCAATCCTCTGTCTCTCTCTCTCTCTCTCTCTCTCTCTCTAACAACCACACACACACACACGCACACGCACACCCACGTGCACAACCATACACACATATTTTCTCTTTCTCTTTTTTTCTCTCTCTCTCTCTCTTCCCTCTTTCGCTCTCTCTCTCTCTCTCTCTCCTTTTCTGCGGGTAAAAGTGCCCCTCGTGCCCCTCCCTGAACTACGCAAATGCCTTGATACATGCAAGAGAAGAAATTCTTACAAGTTTATTTATTAGATTAATTATTAACCTTATCAAAATTGTTTAAATATCATATATATTTAGTATCTTATCGTATCTATAGACAGAATCTGATGAATGTCTAAAAGTGTACAGCAGTAAATTTTACACAAACGAAACAGGAAATACCAACGTTTTATATTTTTTAATTCCATTGCCATAGAATAGTTATGCGATTCTTGTATGCATATGTTTTCTTGATCTATAATTATAAATAACGTTTCTTTAGAAAACTTTATAACTTGGCAATTTGTGGAAGTGAGATTGAAATTATACACATTGTAATCACAGAAGGCAATCTTTTTGTAGCACACGTTCTTCAATAAAATATTTTATTTTATTATTCTATATATCATATTATCGTGTTCTGACTCATTTTTGTCTGCGTCTTTTCCGGAGTAAAACTCAATCAACTCTGAATTGGAATTAACTGCAATGTATTTAGATTTGTGTACTGCATTTCTCGTTTTTCTTTTTCTTTCTTTTTGTATAAAGCTATTTTTATGAGTCTGAATGTTTTACATTTTCTGTCATAAAGTGGAAAATAAAGTGTAATCGGAGAGAAGAATTTTGTTCTGAAAATGTATACCATGCTGTAGATATTTCCTTCAGCTACGGCATGCGGTTATATTCGTTTGCCTGTTCGTTTATGTTTTGTTTTGTTTTAAATTTGTCTTTTGTGTGATTGTTTGTTTAATATGACCTTTTTTATGGAGGGGGTAGAAGGCTTTCAGAACTGATCTAGCCTCGATTTCTGAGAGAACACTATGTAGTAATTCATTGGCATCAGTACTGTTGTTGGGCAATGCATATGGCTCACTTAAAGGCTATGTTTTGTTTTTTTTACTAGGAAATTCTGGGTTCGAGAAACGGCTGAATTGGGGAGCTCGGTAAGTCACTATCTCATTACATGTATTTACATGTACATAGATAGACCTTCTGATTGTGGTATTGTAACCGTGGGTTCTCTGGAATTCATAGTTACAATACATTGAAAATTCTAATTATTCTACTTAAATAGAAATCACTCAATCAGCATAGAACTACTCGGCCTCCCCCCCCCCCCCCCCCCATCCCCATCAACAAACGTACTCTTGTTACAACCGGAGATGCAAGTCATACAACATACGTACACGTCAAAAGATAGCTGCTATTTGACGTAGATGGCACTATACCTGAAATAGTTGTGCCAGCTTGTTGGGAAGGGGCACGATGTTTTATTTTTGTTTGCCGTTGATTTGCTTGATTTGTTCTACTGCTGGAAAAGGGGTTGTTCCTCCAAAATGGAATGTAATGCATTCGTTAATCGTTTAAATATATTGAGGCTTTCAGATAAATGTAGTTCAGAACATGTATCCTTCGAGTAATTGTAACTAATCTGATTTTACTCACTGCCATCCGTTCCAAATGTAGAACGTTGTAGGCCTAATTATCAAATTTTCATTGGAGAATTTAAATGGGTATAAACTTTTAGCTAGGTGGTTGCCACATACAACCTATAATCTTTCATTATTCGCTATAGGAGATCCGTCATCACAAACAATTATAATCATAATTTTTTTTGTGTGTTTTCCGCAATGCAAAATGATTATAAAAACGACAAAACGACAAAACGACGATGAAATACAAGCATTGCTTTTTATTTAAGCTCCTCATATTTACACTGTTTTCATATTGTCTGTTATATTCACACTTACCTCGAAACAATTTGCTATTTTTATGTAAATGTGGAACAAATAAACTAATAGTACGTTATAATAGTTCTCTCTCCTACTCCCTCTCCTTCTCTCTCTCTCTCTCTCTCTCTCTCTCTTCTCTCCCACTCTCTTTTTCTCTCTCTCTCTCTCTCTCTCTCTCCCCCCTTTCCCCTCTTTCATTCTCTGGCTCTCTCATTTTTTTTAAATGTAAACATAATTTTTCTTTCTTTGTTTCCGTATTCATGTCTTGTATCAAAGGAGCTATTTGCTTTTTGGTCTGTCTGGCAAAGAAAAGCTTGATTCTTTCGAATGTTGGCGGCAAGGTGAATTAACCTTAAACTCATCGACGCACGTTTATCCAAATTAATCACAGACTATACTAACCGTGGAAGATTTAATTACAGAATACAAATCATTGCATAAATAAACACATCTTAAACAGTAAAAGAAACAATATTCTTCAAAAACGTATCATAATTCATTTCCTCAAATCGTTACTTCTATGCTAAAGCACATAAAACTAGTTTGTAAGACGATACCTAACCTGTTTAAGAGCATACTTCCATCCTTTTCATCATGATAACGAGGGTTTACAGTTATATGTTCGTTTCCGTTTCGGCTCAAGAATCCCTTGAACATGCTGAACGCATTATTAAAGGGTAATATGTCTGCACCCATCCCCCTCCCCACTATCATCCTAGTTATGGGAGTGTTCTTCCACTTCTTCTTGATCACCAGCAACAAAAACCACAACAACTACGTCATCATTTATTTTTATTTATATCTTTCTTAAAACACAAATAAAAACAATTAGCTCAAGGCTGTTTTAAATTGCAGTCATGTAACCTAAAAGATCATGATATAATCAGGATGTGATATACTTTAATATAATATGATAAGATATAAAGTGAAATGTTATACCTATTTCAAAAATAAACATCATCATCGACAGCAACAAACAACCGTCACTATCATCCTCCTCCTCCTCCTCCTCCTCCTCCTCCTCCTCCTCTTTCTCATCATCATCATCATCATTATCATCATCGTCGTCGTAAGATTATCAATATTTAAACAGTTTTGGGGCGGAAACTGCATTGTCAATTGGCCAGGAGACAGAGTTATTTTATACCTCCCATTGGAAACCAATAATCAGTGTTCGTGCTCTCTGTCGGGAAGGCTTAGTCCTTCGGATGTGACTAACAGCAGCTGTGGGTCTTTTCAACCAAAATAATGTACATGCGTTCTGATTAATAGAGTAATATTTCATATACTCTGATTTGATAAACAATCAATTGCTCGAGTGTGTAAAGGTTGGAAATAGCTAAGCCATCAGTGCTATGAAATGAATTTTTGTGTCAACCAAAGTCTAAAGTCCCTCGCATAGGACTTTCTGAATGATGTCCTTTATTAATAAAGTTGTCTGTTTCCCCGGATTATGACAATTAATGAACTGAGTCACTTATGATGTATTTATCTTATTAATTTATTTATTGACACAAATAAAATTGTTCACACAGCTGGTTAACGCATCTTACTACTTGCTAACCAGAAATGATTATCATCGGATACTTGAAAATAATGTGGATGTTCTATCACCGCAAACCATAGAGAATACAAAACCGCTATCTGACCTGTTTTGCACTGTTGCTTTAAACCGTCGCAGACTACTTAACCATATTCGACTGCAGGTTTCGAACTAGAATTGCGCTTTAAAACTCATTAGTACTTCAATATAGAGGGAACGCACGCCCTTCAAGCCCTCATCAGAAAATACCAAAAACCTGTCGTATCCGCAATACCAGACATGTATTATGGACCGCTCAATATGACAGACGATAATTAAGCAAGCTACTATTATGATGACAAAAAAACTAGACATCAGTTTCGCTATCTCCATACAGTTTCATTTCCGTCTTTCAGGCCAAATAAAATGAATTCTTAGTTTTTCGCCCCTCTCACTTCCCTTTTTAGCCTACCTTTTATTATTATTATTATTATTATTATTTTTTATTTATTTTTTTTTGTTTTTTTTTGGGGGGGTGGTATTTAATATTTTTGTTTTGAAATAAAACCATGAAGATTCTTAGGACACGTAGAGAATGAACTAAAGATAAATAATTGCAATTTCACCTTGTCTTGAGCAGCTAAAATGCGTATACAAATGCGAATAATTTAAACAAACCTGTGTTGAAATTGACCCGATTGTATTTGTAAGTACAGACAAAAGATCAAGTATCAGCCCCCCTCGTCATATTTTCATTTGTAATGCGGACGAGAAACAAGAATTCAATTTCACTTGGCCTTATGAGGACTACGATCCCGGATCCTGGCAAAGAAAAAAAGAGAATGATATCTCTTGCATAAACAAAATGATATGCGATGGCGAACCCGGATAGGTTTTAAAGACACTCTAACATTATTTACTTTCATATCCTTCTTGTGGTTTTAAGAGGGTTGTTCACATTGACGAGCAAGTGTTTGATATAGTTCGTATTCCTTCGGTTGAAGTCTTCATGATGATAACGTGATGTGATAATGGTGTAGCTAAGGAGGGGGTATGAGGGGGTAAGTGCCATGTCATTCCCTCCCATATCCTCCTCTCATTTCAATGATCACCCCCAACACCCCCCCCCCCCCCCCCTCCTCCTGCCCTTCCCATGGCAAACACAACACCCTTGCAAGATACGGCATGAGATGGATACACGTATTCTGAACGGACCGATCTAGATTGAAGGGATTATATTTCAACTGATTTGTTCGATAATTAATCAATGCCAATGCAATGATTATACAAGGCAGCCGGAACATGATAGTGTGTAATAGATACGATAATGTACTAGAAAAACTTAACGCATGTGCCTACTAGCTAGCTTAAAGGGAAGGTTGAGTTCCGGTTAAGATGAGAATCATCTGTGAGCCGGTTTTCACCATTCTTTGTATGTCAGTGTAGATGGATATCATAATAGACACGAAAGAAATTTCCCGTAAAAGAATTGATTTTCAGATGCAGTAGGAGCACCATGGTATTAGTGAAGGTTCATGACTCTCATACGATCTCCCAATTCCCCTCTCGACCAAGATGTATCAAATGCAGTGCAAGGGTAAGAATAAATGTAGGGCATGCATGGAGAACCGTCTTATTCATGAGGTGTGGGTAAATGGTACTTATTTAATAATAATAATAATAATAATAACCTTTAATGGTCCACTCCAAATTTTATTAAACCGAAACGGAAATTCTTTTTGCCCAATTGATCGTGAGCCCGGCAGCCACTGAGCAGCGCCAGATCGGCGTTGCTCTATGCCTTATTGTTGAACGCCAAACAAGGTAGCAACAACTCCCGTCTTTTAACGTCTTTTGGTATGACGCGGCCGGGGTTCGAACCGACGACCTCCCGGTTGTGAGGCGGACGCTCTACTGACTGAGCCAACACTCCGGAATATCCGGATTGTGACGAAAAGTAACTAAAACATTTTGGACCTTTATTTGTCATCCACATCTGTATGCAGTCCCACATACGTATTTCTGAATTATGTGTGCAGTCCGTGCATTGTGTGATATTTTTTTTTAAATCAAGTTGATTTAATTTCCTTCAATTTTCATCAATTTCCAAACCTCACAGTGTACATCCTTCTTATATATTATATATAATCAAGCTTTTCCCAATGGCTTCAACTCCTTCAAGGCAGCTTCTTTCACAATGATTAGAACTCAACTCTTTAAATCATTCATCACATGTTGTGATAATAATCAAGGGTTTGAGGAAATAAGTGATGACAGAAAGAACTCTGATTACCATCGCGATGAATTACATGATTAGAATGTCACCAGTTTTCTGACGGGAGAAGGATGGTGTATGAGAATATCTCAAAAGGGCATTCGGAGTTACGTGAAGAAAGAGACAATTGTGAGACGGCTGTTATAATTGCTAATGTGTTTTTTGTTTTAATATTAGTTTGTATTTATTTATTTTTGGTACGATTTGTTATTGCTGTATAACGTAAGTCCAACCAATTTGATGGCACTGCTGTCATATTTAATGGAGGAGGCAGGTGGTCTTCCTGTCCCCCCCCCCCCCCCTCCCCCTCCCCCTCTCCTCCTCCCTCATCCGCCCCTGTTGTTATTTCACATTACGTGTTGGCTGCATCCGTCTTGTGTAGGTCATGAAGTTAGTATTTCATCGGGCATGCCAGATGGCGCTATTTCACATTTCAACATGAGTTCTTGTTTGACCGACTCCGAACGGACCGGTTCATCGGGGTAAGTGTTCGGTTCAATGTATGTGTGTCCATTCATGGACCTACTGAGAATGGTCTATCTCGTTGGTGTGAGGCTTGAGTGGGATATGAGAGGCGTTTGATTTTCTTCTGAGCTCCGTCACCGTGACGTGTCTGCGGTCCAATCTCCGAAAAACAGGAGGTCAATCGCATAATGAAGTGGGACACATATTCGCCAAACATCTCAACATTAAATTTTGATAGCAACGCATTTCAAGTCAGCGGTAACAAATTCCACAACTTATTGGCGTAAAATATCGAAGACTGTTATGATTGACGTGACCCCAAAGGTCGAAGCTTGACCCGACAAAACGCTCACCTTATTCGAAAGACAATACAGGTTCAACTTTCAAGATCCGACTGCTTGGCGTAGAAACGAAAAGTGCGCAGTTGTACTTATCGTTGTTCATGACGAAAAGTCAGTACCGAAGGTAGTTGAAAGCAAAATTGTATAGATGGCGAAAATTGAACGAATTTTTTTTTAAATTGATACTCTAGTTATGATGATATCAATAAATTGATGAGTAAACGTTTCACGGTACAAATAAAACGAATATAATTCCCATTGGTCGTTTTAAAATAGAAGTTGACAATAAATATTTTAAAAAATTAAAACAAAAATTAATTCAACTACTTTTGCGATGATGTCGAAATTTGAATTGTACATTTAGTCATGTGTTATGAAAACCCTTTCACTCAATAACTAAACAAAGGACAATAAAACTTACGAGATTTTACTGGTGATTTAAAAAAAATTATTATAATCAAAGATACGTTAACATGATAACCCTAACTATCAAAGGTATACCTTCAAACATCGTGCACCTTTTTTAGACACATCGGTGAACCTTCATTTTCATCTTCATTTTCGTTAATCATTGTAGGTTATATTGATTTGTAATTATGTGTTTAATAATGAGACATGCTATTGTTGATAAATATGTGTGGTATGTTTTAACCCATGATTGGCATTCATTGTATTTTACTCTATGCACTATAATACACTTTGATTTTCTTTAACCAATCCATTAAACTTTCACTTTTTTAAGATTAGACTAGCTTTGACTTGTAATTATATTACTATTTTGAGCCTGGCATTTAATTATGAGACTGTTCCTTAAGTATGTAGATGTCAAATCACAAAATAGCAACACCGTTGTCTTTAAAAGTTCAATTTATGATAGAAATCATAAGACTCTTGGGTTTTTAACCTGATTTATTACCATAGATTCGATTTCATCCTGTTGTTTCGAAACCAAGCCCTCAGTATTCTACTTGACCACAATCGTTGATGATTTTTATGCCGTGACTATCCCGCTAAAGAGGCTCTTATGCCTCCATAAAACGCATTTATTTCACTTTGGATAGTTTAGGGTTATGACATTATCTTCACAAATTTATTTCAAAAAGAGAATGATAAACATGAATGAATTATGCCACATTTCTCCTGTTCTCAAAAAGCTGCACTGGTTGTCAATCTGCAAGCGCGTAGAATTTAATTTCCTTATCCTCACATGAAAGGCTTAAAATGGATTTGCACCAAACTAATAACAACTGGGAGGTCGTGGGTTCGAACCCCAGTCGCGTCAGACGAAAAGACGTTAAAATACGGGAGTTGCTGCTACGGTAACCTTGTTTGGCGTTCAACAATAAGGGGATAGAGCAACGGCGATTCGGCGCTGCTCAGTGGCTATCGGGCTGCTAATTTTGGAATAAAAATTTCGCTACCGGGCTCACTATCAATTGGGGAAAAAAGAATTTACATTTTCGGTTTAATAAAATTTGGAGTGGACTTAAAGATTGTTATTATTATTATTATTATTATTATTATTATTATTATTATTATTATTATTATTATTATTATTATTATTATTATTATTATTATTATTATTATCATTATTATTATTGTCTGAGATCATCACATCAGCATCTTCCCCAATACGCGAGTACATGTAGCCTGTGGTGAAAGGGCCTTTTCAGCTGCAGCACCTCAAGTTCTCTTTGAAATAATTTACCATTGAATTTGAGAATCATAACTTCCTTAGAAATCTTTAAGTCCAAGCTAAAATCTTATCTTTTTTAACAATACCTGTACTTACTCATCCGAACTCTCTTATTCTTTCTATTTTTTGTGCGCCTCAGAATAGAATTGACGGTGCTATATTGAATGCCTATTATTATTATTCATTATTATCTTTTGTATTGCCTATATGGTCGGGTTTCAATCGCCTAAATGTGATGAAGTGATTTATGATATATTAATATCAAGATGAGTTTCTATAAAATAAGCTGAAACGATTTTCTGTTTTAAATAATTCTCCTGCGAATGCTCAAATAGTGTATAGTCTAGATGGTCTAACTATATAAAAACATTCTTAGAAAACGTGCTTTACCATTGCTGCTACTTTTTGTCAACAATGAATGTCATTAACGATAATAATCGATGATTAAAAAAAACACTATTAAAACCACCTTTTATTAATCGATAAAGGGACTATTGGCCCTGGTAATGTGTTCCTAAAGTATATTGAAAAGATTACAGGGCAATGAAATATTATGATAATATAATAGGAAAAACCAACACACTACATTTTGATACCAAAACTTCTTCTTATCCTTAACTGCTTAATGTCAAATTACCCTTACAATTATTGTTCCACATTGTTTTAGAAAGTAACTTTTTTTTAATTCGACTCGGTCAATTTAATTAGCGACATATATTTAATTACAAAGTAAAAATGATGATATCAAATCTCACCGTTTCTGTACATGGTATATATCAAATGAGTGATATTTTGGACTTATACTATATGCATGCATGTATTAAAAAGAGGTGTGTAAATGAGCTATGTATTTCCTTATTGTTTTGACTTTTGTTATGACTGAACGTGACCTTAAATAAAAGCACATATCACATCCCTGATCAAAAAAAATTCAACCAACGTTGGTATCATTATCCCTTGAACAATAAGCACATTATTCGGCAATGACGGGGATATGTGCCATACCAGGAAACCCCAAATTGCTTTCAACTTGACCAAAGAAAAATATTTCCGTTCTCAAAGCAACGGTTGTTTATAGACTTGAAGTCATTTTAAATAGGTCAGAGAGAGAGAGAAAAAATGATGCAGAACTATAACAAAAAATGTTTCTATTTTATTAAAATTTATTTATTTTATTTTATGTTATTTTATTTAGTCTTTTATGGTGGGGGGGGGGGGGCTCTGTGGTAGTAGCAGTGGTTTCGTAACCGGGAGATCTCAGGTTCGAAACCAAGTCGAAGCGCTTGTGCATTTTTCGTAGGCATTGATTCTCATTATCAAGTCCCTCGAATATGACTTAATGTAGCTCCCCCCCCCCCCCCCCCAGAGTTACTTGCAATCAAATAAGCATAACATATGAATTTTCCCGGTTACGCTCGGTGTTTTTTCCAGTCCATTTGATAAAGCGTTCATTCATTTTAGCGCTAAAAGCATACTTCGGCAGAGACTGTCATTCGAAAATGCACTTCAGTCATTTAATTAAAGTATCAGACAAAGGATTTCGCAGTTTTATCATTTAAATTCATTCCGTCTAGCTCGTGTCCTAAGATTCATTCAAAATCAAATTCATCGGCAATAGAGCGGTTTACCAACATATTCAAATTGTATGCATACTTTTTTTAACAAAGGTTGTTCTTTACAAACTGAAAGCTCGTCCGAGGCTTGCCCGACATAGCAACAAGTAATGTATGCAGACTGGATTCCAAGTATTGTAGTTCATTCATTGATAACAGGTGAATGGATACCTCGTCATTAGGACCCAGAAAAGAAAAATCCATAAATGTGAATAATTATGTCAGTAAACCAGTATATTTATACTGTCTGACAGGTGGTCTTGGGCATTCAAATTCACGAATTGGCTGTCAATAGACGGGTAGCCCCTCTTGCAACATGAAATTTGGATTTCCATAGGTCCCCTTGAAATAATCGTCGTTTTAGCTTTCATCGCCTGAAGGGAATATAACTTTGTATGCGATCATGATCATCCTACATAGGTATCCATCATTGTTATATCTTTTGGATATGAAGGAACCTAATAGACCAGCTCACGGTTAGCACATGTCCCAAATTACCCCGAATATCCACAGATCTTCAAAACATGAAGAGGTCCCACTTTGTACATTTTGAAATAATCACTTCTACAGCGATGGAGGTGCTTAATAGCCTGTGTTTCCCCTCTTCAAATAATGCTTCCACCTATGTATCATGGAATGCACTGCTTGTGCATAAATTAATAATGATTACATAACTTTCATTAGCACGTATCCAGTATTTCGTCTCCGTGTATTTCACAAAATGATCTGCTATGACCTTTATCTGCTCATGCTCAGACTGCAACTATGAACTGGCTTATTGTAACCAAAGAGTTTAAAAGATGAACTTGAGTTCTGGTTTTTAAAAAAGAAAATTAATTCTCACAGAATCAAACGAAACTTACACTGAATGTTCAAGATTACAAATAATGTCATTTGCCAAACAATTTTGGTAGAACATGTATATTTACATGTTCTACCAAAATTGTACTGGCTGAGTAATGAGCATAGAAAGATAAGGAAATCAAGTTAAGTAACCCCGACACCATTTTTGTAGTCCAATATACATCTTTCTGTGTATACAGTGTTTGTTGCTTTACCAAGACTGGGCCAAATTTATTATGATTTTGATGATTCCGAAACATTGCAGTACACACCAATACTTACATGCCACATGATCAACTTTTTCTGATCCAATCCACCCCTTTTCTTTCACAATGCAATCGCATGACCAGAACTTGAGTCCCAACTGGCAACAAATTATTCCAAGCAGCTACCGTTTTCTAAGGTTGCACAATAGAATCTACAACTGGTGATGTCGGAGGTTCGAAGCCGCCAATATCATTGGAAAGCTTGATTAGGATTATGTTCACAAAGAAATATCGTTAATATTTCCCTTTTTTATTTGAATTAACAAGGGGAAAATCGAACAGATGATAAAATATGAGTACAAAAGCCTAATTGTGTCAAGAAATTTGCTAACATTGTATAAAAGCAGTTTTAATTTGTGAAAAATAGTAAAATGCACAATCCTAAAGCCTTCACTTTGACACTTTTCCGATTTTTTTCCCGGCTATTTCCGGCTCACGAAAATAAAAAATAAATTTGTTCATGTACAGTTCTTAATGATGTCATCAGTCAGATTAGTACCAACACATGCCCAGTCGAGTAATTTTGATTAATATTTCAGGAAATTTTGCTCCATTTCCTTTCGCATTGTCAGACGAGTGTAGCAAAGAGTATTTATCATTACAAAAGCATATTTCACTTTGAAAGTGGCCGTTAGTTTGCAGCTAGGCAGGAACCTTTTTTTTACGTATCTACAAGAAAGATCCAGTTAAACACATGCCTGACATATCTTCTCCTGGCGGCTTCGAAGATGGTAGGCCTACAAAGAGAATGAGCTAGATATGACTCCATCTCTTAAAACTCCTTGTAACATACCTTCCTTGTATGTTGCCAGCAGTCAGTAACTTGTAGTATCCGATTATAAGACCTAAGTTCTGACCACCGGAGCGAGCCGCGTTGACCCAGGCGGAACGGGGGAAAACATGCTACATCTATCCCGTCTTATCTGCGCGGGTCTCGTGTCAATACATTTCTTCAGGAACAACATTAGTATGTGGAAAGTTTTTTTTATATTTTAAGAAGAAACTTTAATAGTATTATAAATTTGTGAAAGTGAAACTTTTTTGAGCGTTCTCTTGTTTGTTTGTTTTTTTCTTTTTGTCTATGACTATGTGAACTCTATACCAGCACTTTCGCATGAATAGGCTAGACTTGAAATTAAAAGTTTGATGCCATGTTTATGTAGTCCCATAAAAGCCTAACAGTATGCTCCGTACAACACTGCTTCTTGTTGTATGTGATTTTCTTACATTTTTATGAATCAAAACAGCTCTGTACCAAACATTTTATTTCACGTCCCCCCCCCCCCCCCCCCAACAAAAATGTACTTATACGAAAATTTAAGAAAAGGGGGCTTCTCTCATACTATGCGTGTTTGATATTCTGGTCTTATACCGGTAGTCCTTACTCGTTATTACTCATTCGAGGTGATTTTTGCCCTTCTCCGTTTGCGGAAATATCTATAAATTGAAGGGATTTTCCCTTCACTTCACATGAAAAAAGTAGTCCTTATCATTAATGGTTCTTTCTCGGAACACTTCTGTATTTTAAAGGTGTCATAATTTTATATGATAATAATAATATTTGATACTTTTATAGCGCACATCCACCACGCAAGGTGCTCAATCACTTCAATATTACCCAGGCTCTGCTTGGCTACCGATTTCGGTGTTCACAGAATTTAATGTGAATTATTTTCTACCGTAACCCATTGGGTGGAGAGTGGAAAATGTAGCTTAATGTCTTCCCATATACAAATGGCATTACTGCCGCGGCGGGATTCGAACCGCAAACCATGCAATACACTGTTCGAAGACGTATCCACCGGTCCACGTCATCCCAGATCTCTCTCCGTCTCTCTACTCTTACCTACATGATTGTATACATCTTCTTTTCGTCTTCTTTCAGTGTGTATTCTATTAAATAACTCTTTTTTTTCCCCCAGTTCATCCTCTCTCTCTCTCTCTCTCTCTCTCTCTCTCTCTCTCTCTACAGTACACGCCGAAAATCTCCGCAACACGATTTACACGATTCAAAATTTACACGATTCGACTGCTCGCGGGAATCGTGTAACCATTTATTTTTACACGATTCGTTTTTTGCCAATGAAGCGAAATTTGAATCGTGTAAACGTGTAATCGTGTAAAATTACACGATTCCTCAATTCAGGTCGAATCGTGTAATCGTGTAATCTGCCCGCCGAAAATCTCCGCAACACGATTACACGATTCAAACTTTACACGATTCGATTGCTCGCTGGAATTGTGTTACAATTTATTTTCAGTGGTGATGGTGAGCAGGTTAAGGTCGTCTAGTTCAGTAAAAGCAAGAAGTTACTTTTTGGTTGAACGAGGACAACGTGGACGATACGAGGGGATAGCGAAGATTACGCTTTCTTTCTCTTGTATATATTTTTAATTGCAGTGTCTTGTCTCTAAAATAATAATAATAATACATAACATTTATTAGGCGCTTAATACTGATGTTTCTAAGCGCACAGTCTCTAGTTTTATTATAGAATGTTTGAAAGTTAAAGAAATCAGTCCACTTCCCGAAAAGCACTCTCGGATTTAATCCTCGGTGAGAAAAAAGAAAAAAGCGATGAACGACGAAGGAAGGGGGGAATTTTGTTATTCCTAAGTTGTAAATAAGTAAAAATGATTACAAAATGTAAAGGAGGGCTAACATAATTAAGTATGTTGTGATACTCTTACATTACAAGGCTGTACCAATTAGAATTACGGTTCCCCAGCTCATTCGTTACTATGAATATCGTTATACTTTTTTTATTCAATCATTATCCATTTTACAAACCTGGTTTGTAAAAACGCGTCATAATACGCACGAAAACCAAGGTTTGTCGACAAACCTCCTTTGTGAATTCGGGCCTTAGACTTTGATCACTTATTGCTTTTTTAGCGTTCCTCATTTTCGTAAATTACCTTTTACAACATTGCATTATTCAGCTATATGTATAAAGAGCTACGGTCAAGGCTTAAGGGCACACTTCCTGTCACATACAAAAGAAGCTTACTCTGAATGTGGCCTGCCATTGACCCTCGCCGGGGACAAAGGCCGTTGCCCTAGCTACAGGCAGAGATCCTTACATAATACCTATTGTTCAGGGGGTTCCCCTTGAACATAGGATCCCCCTGAACAATAGGTATTACATGTACGTAAGTATGTAAGCCACTGGCTACAAAGTGTAGGGAACAGTTGCAAGCCGAGAATGAATAGAATAAGTGAATGGCCAATTGTCTTTGAGTTACGTTTAGCTAGCGGCACAGTGTCCCCCCACTTTTTCAAGTTCCCCCAAAGTGCCCCTTTGAATGTAGGAAAAGTACCTACTTTACTTTGACAAGTGTCCCTATTAATTTGTAAAAGTGCCCCTTCCCGTTTTCAACTCTGATAAGTACTCCTTTTCTTTTGACACACACCCCTTTTCCTTCGACGAGTTCCTATTTTCCTTTACAATAAGTGTCCATTTTCCATTCTCATTAGTGTCCTTTTAATCTCTAGTAAGTATCCCTCTTTAAGTACGAGAAGTGCCCCCTCTTCACTTTTGATAAATGCCCCCATCAACTCCGATAAATGCCCCTATTAAAATCTGATCGGTGCCCCTTTTCTTTCAACTAAAGCTTCTTTTTTTTTTATCTCTCTCTCTCTCTCTCACTCTCTCTCTTTCTTTCAATATCTTTCCATTCCCCCATATCTTTCTCGCCTCTCTTTCCCTCGTTATGTTCCCCTCTTACCTTATTAATTTGTCTCTTTTCCTCTCCGTTTCATAGCCTTCTCATTTATGTTAATTTGACTAGGTTTCGCCCTTCTTTTTTTATCACTCTATTTCACTCTTTCTTTTCTTCCGGTCAACTTTTTAGTTTTCCCTTTTTTCTCTCTTTTTATCTGTTTATCTTTATCGTGCCTTTCAACCCTCATTTTCCTTTTATATGTTCCCTTCTCCTCGTAGCTATCTTTTTTCCTTTACTATTTCATCTATCATGTCTTCCTGTTTCTGACGTTTTCCTACTTTGTCTCACGGATTAGTATACGATACATGTTAGTGGAAAGTGCTGAGGTTTATACACGAATATAAAGTACAGTAATTAACTGATGTACACTGAAGGTAAGTTGTGTATAAAGCAATTGGTGTAAGCAGGATAAGATTTAACGATTGTTGCAGCTTGTCGCATCGTTCTACCAATGCCCTTATAACCCTAATAACTATTTACACGATTACACGATTCAGAGCGACATTCTTCAATCGTGTAAATTTACACGATTACACAGTTACACGATTGTTACATCTGGTCGAATCATCCGACCAATGCACATTACTATTTACACGATTACACGATTCAGAGCGACATTCTTCAATCGTGTAAATTTACACGATTACACAGTTACACGATTCAGGTGAATCGTGTAAACCGTGTAATCCTAAAAATAAATCGTGTAATCGTGTTGCGGAGATTTTCGGCGTGTACTGTATATATATATATATATATATATATAAATATCTCTCTCTCTCTCTCTCTATATAATATATATATAATCTGTTTCTCTCTCTCTCTCTCTCTCTCTGCCTCTCTCTCTCTCTCTCTCTCTGCCTCTCTCTCTCTCTCTCTCTCTGCCTCTCTCTCTCTTCTCTCTCTCTCTCTCTCTCTCTCTCTCTCTCTCTCTCTCTCTATATATATATATATATAATCTGTTTCTCTCTCTCTCTCTCTCTCTCTATATATATATATATATAATCTGTTTCTCTCTCTCTCTCTCTCTCTGCCTCTCTCTCTCTCTCTCTCTCTCTCTGCCTCTCTCTCTTTCTCTCTCTCTCTCTCTCGTTCTACTCACTCCATTTCTCTTTCTCTTCTAGCTTTTCACTCTCCCACTGTCTTCTCTTCCCTGTTCAACCCACTGTCGTCTGGCTTGCTGGGATGTGAAGCCTAACACAGTCAATAGCTCTTCTCTGGCTTCATGATACACCGCCAATCGATCAACTCACTATCTAGGACGAACCCGACCAAGACGAAACAAGAGGATGTATCGGGATGTATACCTTAAAGTGACTCGGTAACATCATTTTCCAACCGTTTTTCCGTGGAAATAAGTCACAAGACAGGCTTTTAAAATGCTGTCAACACTTAAATGTCTGGAATGGTATATAGAGCCAATGCAATCCTTTGTGACGATTTACATTCACCTAAAATGTAATTAAATTATAATAATATAGTTGGGAGAATTAAGGAATCGATCAGATCATTTTTTTTGCAATTTGTATCATTAATAATGGTCTGTTTTCACTCAAACTTTCAGATAATCTTTACTTGTACATCTAGCATTGAAGTCATAACATTATTTTAATAGCACCTTTTTCTCTCGTCTGAACAATGTTACCAAGTCCCCTTAATGGCCGTCTAGCAGACAGTCATGTCCAAAGTCGAATAACCTGTCTATTGAGGCCACCTAAGGGAAACACAAAAGTGGCCACCCTAGACAGGTGGCCTTTGTAGACAGGTTCTCCAACACACCTTCTAGACTCTAGAGGGAGGCAATGACGGTGACCATTATAGACAGGTGGCCTTCATAGAGAAGTGGCCACTAAGGCAGGTTTGACTGTAACAAAAAAAATACATCGATAATAAACACTCCTATCTGAATACATTGAATACATGCAGATTTATCGAATACAGAAAGGAACGGTCTTTGGAAAAAGTAAGATCATAAAAAATGTAAAAACATGGAAATTATAATAAGTCACGACCCATGGTGTGTAGAGAGCATGCATGGATCCAGCTGCCGAGGCACTGGTCTTCTTATAGGGGAAGTTAAAAAAATAAGGCCATCACTCGTGAAGAGTGTATGCATGGGAAGGGATCGAGGCATCATCTTCATATTCTTTTCTTGTTCATTATTTTCCACCCTCCCTTTCTTTCTCTCTATTTGATCGTTCTCTCTCTCTCTCTCTCGCTCTCTCTCTCTCTCTTTCTCTCTATCCCTCTCTCTATTTCTCCCCTCTCTCTCTCTCTCTCAATCACCCTGGTTTACTCTACTGCTCTTTCCCATTTTCTCAGCCATTATTATCGTATTTTCATTATCTTCTTCCACCATTATGCTCTCACCTGCTCCCTCCTTGTGCCCGCTTTCCTACCCGATCCCATCTCCATGTCGGTGTATCGTGCCGCAGAGGTAAAATAATGTATAGGTGTGTACACACCTTTTATTTCCCATTTCCCAGTGTGTTAATCAATAAGTCCCTTTGAACATATTCACTGCTTTTATCGTGTTTACTTACTCTCCAGCATCTAAAATATCTCTCGAGTTTGATAAACATGCTGTTGTAGCTATCTGACATTATGAACATCTCTCACTCATACTCTCTCTCTCTATC
Organism: Strongylocentrotus purpuratus; assembly: GCF_000002235.5. Taxonomy (NCBI): domain Eukaryota; kingdom Metazoa; phylum Echinodermata; class Echinoidea; order Camarodonta; family Strongylocentrotidae; genus Strongylocentrotus; species Strongylocentrotus purpuratus. Next base: position 23,752,587 of record NW_022145599.1, on the reverse strand, counting down.
ACTCCCTCTCCCCCCTTCTCTCTCTCTCTCTCTCTGTCTCTCTGTTCTTTCTATCTCTTCTACACTGCTTTAACTATACCCACTCTGCTCTCTCACACATAATTTATGCAAGCTTCTATTTTTTCGCGAAGGAGTCTTTCTACATCTACATACGACGGAGCTTGTCCAATTATAAGAAGTGGCGCTTTCTTGGTCGGGAGCGGGAGAGCGTGCTATAACGTAAACCATTATTTATGCATGTTGCATGAGCAAGTCGTATAGTACCCGTCTGGGGAAAGCCTATTGCATATCATACATACAATGTACGCCGTGGCTAGCCGTGTGTAAGGCGCTACTGCAAAGCCTTGCCCTATTGGATTGGCGAGGGCCTCTTGCCTTTCCCGCGTAGGAGGAGAGATAAAGAGAGAGAAAGGAAAAGAGATGGAGAGAAAGGGAAAGTGGGAGGAAGAGGAGAAAGAGGAAGAGAGAGCGATATGAGTCGATGGTGCGCGCGGATGTGAGGTCCTCCGTCTCGTGTAATCCAGCGGGAAGCCATGGCGTTAGAAGCTCCCGTAATGCGATAGCGTGCAAGACTGTAAAGTAGCTAGCTTCAATGGCGTGGGCATTTTTTTTTCTCCTAGGGATGCATTATTACGAAGCGACGGATAGCACAGCGAGGGCAAGTAAATACTAAGTGGGAATGAAGAGGCTATGCCACGCTTATCAACCAGTACTTCTCTGCTCGTTAAATGAAATATCCATCTACGCCTCCTCATTGATTTTGTGCAATAAGTAAGGGTGGAAAAATCATTATACGCATCAAAAGATAGCAAATATAATCATTCTTTATTTCGTTTTTTAAATTTGTGGCTGATTTATACTGCTCAGTAACGGCTGACGAATCGCCTGAATAACACTCATACATGTTAGAAGGTTTAAGTTTGAACTATCATACCATATTCAATTCAACTAAAATGCATATGACATGCCCGAAACAGTGTTATTATAAGTATTGCATTGATTTAAAAAAAAAAAACATGTTTGATGTAACGCTTTTCAGCCTGTTTACATGGGTCATTAAAAATTTGATTGATGATTTTATGACTTTAATTATCTTATTTACTTTCAAGTGTCCCCTCCTCGGTCGGATCGTAAAACCAGTAATGAAAAGAAATATTTACGGAGACAGATTTTTTTTTTTATTTTTTTTTTTTAAGAAGAGAGATGAAAAAAGGCGAAGATGGCGATACAACCACCTTGCCACAATACCCTCTTATTGGTTACCTTGTTCCCTTCACCTAGCACCTAATGAGACCCGTGCCCCCCCCCCCACCTAATGACAAGCCAGTGCCCCTCCCCTCCCCCGAATGGTTGGAACCACGCTACGTCAAGATGTAATGGGATGGGGTGGAATCGCAACGTAAGTCTGGGTAATGGAGATAAATGGAGCGATGAAGCTAGAGTGAAGGGGTTGATGTTGCCCATAAAGTTGGAATCATTTTGTATTACCCCTTTGCATGAAATAATTTATTGTAACAACTAAGGTTTATTATTGGTAAATAAAGTTTATATCTTCCCAGAACTATATTGATCACCTCCTATGACTCTGATCAATACATTTCTGATAACATAAATTATTATAAACCTTATTATTCTATCAAGAATAAATCATCATTCTCATAATCAGAACTCATGAAAAACTTATTCCAAATGTATGGGTAACAGTGTATATGGAAGAGAAGAGATAAAGGAGAAAGAGACAAGATTTGAATGGTACAGAAAGGGTAATACAAAAATTGATATAAGATGATGAATACAAGAGCTTGAATGGTAAAGAGTTCAAGCGCTCGATATAGAAGAGAGAAGATCAACAGAAGAAAACAAGTTAGAGCGAATTCAAGCGGATGAAGAAGAGAAACTGCAAGATAAATATCTTCATGTTTATTTCGAGAGAAAGTTAAGGTAGATGAGTCTCTTGCCAGGATATCAGTTATCCCTCTTGATTAACAATCGGCTATCTTTGTTATCTACATGTATCGGTACTGATATGTATAGAGCGAGCGAACGGAACGAGCGAGAAAAAAAAAAGAATTTATGTTTCAAACTGACAGCACAGATGCTAGATAAAAATAATTCAACTACAATAATGGTAATAATAGTAAAATTAGAACAGTGAACGGTTGTCATTCCACTTCCTTCCCTCTCCCAAAAGTATGTCTTATTTGTTTCAGAACCTCGCTGCTCGTATATAGAATTGTTGTCTGAATATTGAAGATGTCAAATAATTTGAATGACTGTAGCAACAACTTCCCCGCCCCTCCCGGAAAAGCTTGCTTGGACCTTCACAAATTGGTTGTTCTTGTTTGCAATTATATTAGGAAAGGTTATGTCAAAATTCACATCCCCTTTATGCACAGTGTCACCTCTCCATTCTCTCTCTCTCTCTCTCTCTCTCTCTTTATCCCCAGAATCTGCAAGATGCTTTGTCTATCTGTCGTTCAGTCGAGCCAAACCATGCTCGCCCCCATGTTAATCTTCTTTACAAACTCGCCATCCTTTTGTGCTTTGTTCTCTTATGCATTTAAAAGTTCTTTCTTCTGTGGTGTCAAGTGATTCAACACTTGGGTATCATTCGAATCGAATCTCTACAAGTACAACCCGTGTTCAATCTTGGTTTGTTTGTACATACCGTATGACATTTTCGAATGCTGGCTGTTTCCCATGAGATAATTCCTGCCGGATATTAGAAAAGGGAACATGAAATATTTTCACGGAAAGCTAGACTTGAGAGTGGTATGAGTCATTGATGTACATTGCAGTGTATCATATCCTAAGAAAGAAATGTGGAGAAATATTCAGTAAAACGTTGATCTGAACGTGTTATCTTTCAATTCACCTTCAACATGCACCTGTTTTATGTTTCTTCCATTGTCATCTCTCACCATGCTGACACTCTAAAAACTAAAATGTAAATCACCATTTAAAAGGGTCGGGGAGTCACCATTTTATCAAAATGTCAGATCAACACTTTTCAAATGCTAGATTCAACCTTTATAGTATTGGATCCAGCATGTTCAAAATGTTAACCTAATATTTTCAAAAAAAAGTGGTCACTCCTCGGCCCTTTTAAGTGGTGATTTACATTTTAGTTTTAGAGTGCATCTCTTTGTTACTCAATTCAATTCAATTCATTCAATGCAGACCCCCCCCCCCCCCCCCCCCCCATTGTCTCTCTCGCTTTCTCTGTCGCTGTCAAGCATCACTTCTGTTACGATTTCTTTGCTACGCTCTGCCGATGGACCTTCCGCCCCAAAGGACAGCCCTCCACTCTTACTCCAACTCGTGCTTCAAGAGCAAGACTCTTCTACTTTAATACTTTGATAAATTATTTTAAAAAGCTTCTTTTCAGCAGGTACATTTTTTATAATTCGTGCATATAATTCCTGATTTCTTTATTTGTTTGAAAATAATATACCACTAACAAGTTAACTCTCTCTTCATGTTTAAGTCATGTAAACATTCATAATGCTTAAAGGAAACCACACCCCAAGAAATAACTTTACTTATTCTGAGAGATTCATTATATTCTTCCCCACCAAAGTGTATGCTAGAGGCATAGAGCAAGAATAATGCCAGTTTCTCTGCATTACATGGGTATCGCCATTTTCTTGATAATGTGACTTACACACGTACTATGTGAAGTCGTTTATCAAGTAAATGTTTCAAATTTATGGATGCTTCCTTCCCAGGTGTGTGTTGAGATGAAGCATTTCATTCACCCGCTATTATCCTTTGTACTACAAAACGCCATTTTCTTAATGTAGCCAAATTTAATACGTAAGTCTTTTTGAAGTGCCTCAATACAAATTATTTCATTAACCTAGTAAGAATAATAGTATTTCAACCGTCAGAATACAAACTGCATGTGTTGCTAGATAGGTCAAGCATGACGTGTGTCCTACCTGGCAACAACTAGTATATGCAGTTTGGATTCTGTCTATTATTCTTATTAGGTGAATGAAATAATTTGTATTGAGGCACTTCACAAAGACTTATGCATTAACTTGGGTTACAGAACGCAAATTGCATAATTAAGTTGGTGCTCTTCTGGGGAGGAGGTTTCTCATAAATGAAAAAGATTGTAATCAGCAATATGTTATTATTTGTAAATTCATTAGTTACAATTGTTCCTCTATTAAATATTTGTCACCAAATATAATTTTTATCTTCTCAGCTATGATTTTCGTCTTTGAAAAGTAAAGTTTTTGTTATAGATTTTAAAGTATTTTCAACTAAAACTTGGTGCATGATACATGTACAACTTCAACTGGTACGTCACACTTTAAAGAAAATAGCTGCGCCATTTACATATCTCCTTGTACATTTACATATCTCCTTGTACATTTACATATCTCCTTGTACATTTGCATAGCTCCTTGTACATTTTAGTAAGGAATTGTGTACATCAAAGGGCAGGAATAGGCCTACATCTAATTTTTCAGAATGCCTACAATTATTCTTTGGGGTGTGATTTCCTTTAAAAGTATTTGTTTACGAAGCTACCTAAATGTTTTAAAGAAAAAGAAAAAGAAATTATCACTTTGCATAGGTTTTAAGGGGTATAGTTATAATTTTTTTTCTTTCAGTTTGTTTTCTCCATTTTTTTCTCCATTTGTTTTATTTGTCTGTGGGACACTTGTACGTTAGTGATGTGTATACAATAAGAATTGTTTTACAACATCTTTTGATTCTTTTCAGTGCCCAAAAGCATTCAAAAGATGCTGCGACCGGGGATATGTTATGCCCCCCCCCCCTCACTATGAGTATACGATCTGACTACCATCCGATTTTGGAAGAATTTGTCATAGCATTTGATATGAACATTCAAGCTTCTAAAATTGAATGATCGATGATTTGAATAGTCATAATGATTAATGGCATCAAAATTTTAATTGTTTTCAAGCTTCCTTGGAGTGAGGGAGAATAGCTAAATCGGCTCAAAATCGTAGTGACGTCATACCAATAGTGTGATTGTCTATGATTCGGCTTTTATTGTTACTAGGAGGCATACATTAATTGAAAATCTGGTTGTTAGTATTCTTTTCATGTTTAGAATCTACATGAGGAAGATGATGTTTGATTAGTTTCCTATATTTATCTATAGAACTGATTTTTCTTTGAAAATCGGATCACGGGAAGATCGAATAGTGTGCGATGGGCTTACTTATAGTGTGATCAAGAAGTTACCAGCAACTTCTTGGTGTGATGCAACTTTGCAATCTGACATGAAGACCGTTTCATGCATACCAACAAGGTTATGTGAAACAGTTTAGTAGTGATCATAATCTTGAAAAATATAATTAACTTCTATGGGCCGGATGACGTTACACATGAATTTTAAGGCATGGATATTTGTGATTGGAAAAAATGTAGAAGTTTATTCGGAATATTCAAAATAGTTTATTATGTAGTATGATGTATGTATTGTGAGGTTTGTAGTCTTCAACACGGTTGCAGAATGATTTCATCTTGATGGAAATTACACAGAGTGTAAAGTATATCACACAGGTATGAGTATAATGAACTAGACAAACCTTTTGGGTCAAAACTTTTAAAGGTTTAGTTAAAAGCTAAAAGTTAAATTTTAGCTTAATAGTGTATATTAGAGCTTTTTTTTTTAATTTTAAGATTTTTCTTTTTCGTATTTGAGCACCTCAAGGACAATCGCTAATAACACGATCGAAAGTTCCATATCCCATTTATATATGCCACATCAATTTATATATAGCGCAGCTACTATACGCTGTGATGAAAACAGTACTCCCAACAGTGCTACTTCACAGATAACACAATAAAAACTGTTCAAAAGTTCCTGAAAACAAGCGCGTCTTCAAAAAGACTTTGAAGACAAAAAAAATGAGGCCTTTCTTAATGGAGCGGCGCAACAAGCTCCTGAAAGCCAGTGTGAGGTAGCTTTAGAAGTTAATGTTCTCACACTTCAATAGGTGATGGAAGAACGAACGAACGAACATTGAAATAGGTCGTTTTACGAAATCCTTTGCTAGCTATCGTGTTTATAATAAAATAAAAATCTATCTAGGAATAAACGGGATGAGAGCTCTTATTCTGACCTTGACCAGAACTTCATCAACTTTCTCTTGAAAGAGATGATTGAGTTTGGATTGAAGGGGACAATCACTCGTGAGCTATCGCATGCAATTCAATATTTAGTCTACTTTTTTCTCTCTCTCTCTATGCGGACCGTGTGTTGTGGTGTGAGGGGTGTCCTTTGTTTCATATCAGTGCATTTCACATTTAAACTGAACAACAGCCGTAGAATGATAGTAATGAAGGCCATACATATTTTTAGACCATTTTCTCTGGGGGACGTCCTAAAATACTTGATCATGATATTGCTTTCCTGCTAATGAATGGCTTGAGAAGAAGGGGGCAAGGTACAGTTTCTTGTTTAATATTTAGAATTACTCACTCCCTCCCACTTCTTATAGAAGCGTTATCAGATGAATCTCACTTCAAAGAATCTATTTAATGATAAAACGTCGCTTGATTAGGCTATTTCGTTTCAATTCCCGGCTGAAACAAAGGAAATCTCTCACAAAATTATTAGTTCATGTCGGTGTAGCGGGCCTGTATGAGATTATATTCTGCCCTGTAATGGTCTTGAATTACCCCCGACTTGAGCGGCTAATTGTTTCGGAAATTCGGTGTTCGTGAGCGAACATGACGCGACATCCCGCGATTTGAGTAGGACCCACCACTCCCCTCCCTCCTCTTCCCGCCGAACCTCATGGGGGCAAAAGCCGGACCTACGCCTCGCTGCCTCCAGCTTTGACAGTTGGCTGTATGACGCGGTTTGCGCTCGCGCTACGTAAACTGTGTCGATAGCTTTCCCTCAACGCTTTGAGGGGGGCTGAGGCAGGTCACCGTGCTGCGGAGAAGGGGTGGGGAGAGAAAGGAGGGGTTTTTCCCTCTATGTCTCCTGCTTGAGTTTTGGGTGGGTTAGGGGTAATTTTGACAAGAAAGCATAGGCACACCATTGTTAAACTTTTGTCAGATTGTTTATGCAGAGGGGAAATAATAATCTTGCACTGCACTGAAACATAATTTAATAATGACCCGAAAGATTCCATTTTAAGGGGGAGAGGAGTTGGAAAGGTGCCTTCTAATTTCTTCTGTTCACTACTCTCTTAATTTACAATCTTACAGCACCCCCCTCTCTCTCTATCTCTCTCTCTCTCTCTCTCTCGCTTACTTCATTATCTATCGATGTATATTACTTTCTCATTTTTCCCATGATCTTTTGCACGAAAGTTTCATAGGCATACATTACCGCATAACTTGCCATTTCCTGACGTGCATGTATTCATTATTTTCCCTTCTTTCTTTCTTTTTTCTTCTTATTCTTCTTTTCCTTCTACTTCTTCCTCTTCTTCATCTTCTTATTCTTCTTTTCCTTCTACTTCTTCCTCTTCTTCATCTTCTTCTTCTTCTTTTCCTTCTACTTCTTCCTCTTCTTCATCTTCTTCTTCTTCTTTTCTTCTTCTTTTCTTCACCTTTTTCTTCTTCTCCTTCTTCTTCATCACCTTATCCTTCTTCTTCTTCTTCTTTTCCTGCTTCTTCGGTATAATGCCATAGAAAGCTCCAAGTATTTAAATTGCATGCTTTTGAATTAAATATCTTGTCTTTCAAAATTCCTGTTCTGAAAAAAAAGTGTAATAAGAAGATAATTCCCTCAACTCCTAAATGTCGTCAATCACAAAATATTATCTATTCCCGACATAATCATCGACATTAAAGCAACAAAAGAAGGTTCATCTGAAATAATGCAATGAAATTGCAAAATTTTACAGGATAGATTTGTTTTTACTTATAGTGTTTTCTGTTTATATTTCGTTTTGTTTAACAAATTCCAAATCCACAAGGCATGTGCGTATCAGGTTCATAATGAAATATTTAAACTAAAACTTGAAAAGCGTTGTTATTATATTTGTAAGATGGTAGTTATATGGTTTCTCTTATTTCTCTCCTTTCATTTCGTTGTCTCTGTCTCTCTCTCTCTCTGTCTACCCCCTCTTTCTCTCTCTCTCTCTCTCTCTCTCTCTCTCTCTCTCTCTCTCTCTCTTTCTCCCTCTCTCTTTCTCTCTCTCCCTCTCTCTCTCCCTTTCTATCTCTATCATCATTTTAATATGATATAAACAATTTCGAAAACCTTATTTACCTATTATCTTTTTTCTTTTTGGAAAATAAAACTTTTGTAACTTTTCAGCATAGTTGGTACGAAATCCAGCCCATATCAATATGCTATCATAAAAAAGTAGGTTCATACAAAAACTGTAACTGATTTTTAAATCAATTTGGCTATTCTGTTTTATTTAAGACACATCGGGTAGTTTCATTTACATGTAGTACCAACATGTATTACTATACACGAAATAGCCCTATGATATGCAAAGTAAAGTTTTACACATACACAATACGTTAGATATTCCACAAGACATTCGTATCAATGGATTTAATCAAAAGGAGCTCTCTGTCTTTATTCGTTGGAGAATGAAATAAACGAAACCCAAATTTAACTGACAAAATTCATCACAAAAAATAACATACAAATCAAGAATAGATATTTTATGCGGTTTTAATTCAAACACACTTCAAACACTCTTAAACACAAAAAGACAACAGTGTGATAAAAACGTCTGAGAATTGAAATAATCTTTTTAAAAGTCTGTATTATTTTTATTCATTAACTACGGATTTCATAATCATAAGGTTCACTCTCATTTTTTAATCATCTAATCATTTTCATTGAGTAGTTTTCGAAGAAATTGACAATCTTATCAGATGTAAGCTTACTTTATTACCCTTGGACACAAAGGCCGCGGAACCAGTGAGAGACCGGGGGCTGCCCCCTCCCTCTCTTTGAATGAACACGTTTCATATACCGCAACATTTTCGTTCGCATGCTCAGCCCCCGCCCCCCTTCAAAATGCTCCGTTGATCCTGAGATAAATCTGTGCAGGTTTTAAATGTAGGATGTAATAAACAATAGCCTGGAAAGATTGAGCAAATATAAAGTTAAAACTTTTTCCTGGCCTTTTTTAAGGAGCCAAAAATACTTTGCCCGATTTATCGCAAAGGGTGTTCCCCTGAAAGATCTTACTGAAAAATAAATGTTTTTCATGTCAGACCCTGTTTATTATCAAGGTATATTCTATTTTTTGAGTAAACCTATTTTCTATTTTTGAGTAAGCTTATATTACTTTAAATTGTTGAACCCCTATTTAAAGTGTACCTTTAAACTATGTTTCTATTAAGATCACCTCTCTGGTATATGCTACTGGTGAAACAAAGAGATGGGAACAAAAAGACCCCTATTCGATAGGCCTTGTTTATGTCTTAAACCCAGACCACTTCCTTTATTCGTAGAGTACATAAATGATGAATGACCAGTGGATACACTTACTGGTACCCCTTTGTCTTGGGGGTAGGGAATAGTGGGGTTGTTTGCCTGGTTTGGAAGAAAGATTGGCTTTCTCGTTGAGAGCAAGTTTAGACTTCAAGGCAGATAGACGTGTGATGTAACTTCCCCCAGAAGTTACTATGTCGCAGCTTTTTAAGACCTGCCTTGATTTTGTTTCTTAACAGGTAAGCGAACACCCACCTTCCTAAAAGTATATTCATGTTTTATTCTAGTAAATTATAGAGATATCACAAGTTCCTAATGCAATTTGAATGAATTGTACGATACTGTTTAGTGTGATTCTCCTTACGTTGGAAAACCCATTGTTATATTTTCATGTGTTTGTCCCTTAACTTTTGATACAAGATGGTTGTGACTGTGTATGAATTAAGATACCACTTTCCACAAGCCAGACCTATTTATAGATATTTCAGTCATTGTAAAATACTTTTGATTAGATAGTTTAGTGATAACCCAATAACTGCTTGTAAGACGATAAATACTCTTGTTGAATTACTGTGTTCCATATAAAGAAGAATTATTATTGATTAAGTAGGAGAGCAAGTTTAGACTTCAAGGCAGATAGACGTGTGATGTAACTTCCCCCAGAAGTTACTATGTCGCAGCTTTTTAAGACCTGCCTTGATTTTGTTTCTTAACAGAGTTCCACCATGGTTCCACCATGGTTCCACTTCCATTTCCCTCGGGACAAGAGTTGGGACTGCTGTCGTTGTTCAGGCAACGCTCTCCGCCTGATCGATGTATTTAGTGCTTATTGACGAACGACTCGTGTTTTATCATTGGTGCTTTATATGAACATCTATTTTCTTCTATTCTTCGATGTTTTTTCTAATGTACAGTGTAGTTTACTTTGCTCTTTTGCTATCATTCTTGTAATAAACATTGTAAAGCTTTGCATGTAGCTGTTTTTGTAATATTGTTGTTTGAAATCGGAAATGCCAGTTGTCACACTGGGAGTTTATTATCGGTGTACCTTTGACACTGAATATTAATAAATACCTCTTTGGAATTATCATTGGCACAAAATATATGTTTCAGACTTATGTATTTTAATGGATCTCCGTGTTTACTAATCTTAATTAATTGAACCGGCGCAGGCATATAAGGCCTGTGTAACAAATGGAGGCACTGCCCGGATGTTAAATTTTCTTGGAAAATAATAGTTGTTTTTCCCAAAAGGAAAATCTTGTTTAGGTTATACATTTTTTATAATTGCTTTTAATTGAGAATTAGGTTCTCTTTACCTCTCTCTTGCTTGGAAGAGATTAACAATATTCTGTGTATATGATTGTTGTTGTGTTGATTGCCACAACTTGTAAAACACTAAGTTGGACATAGCGTATATTTGAAAGTGGTCTTAATAATTTGAAGTGTGACCTAATCAATTTTTGTTGCTGTTGTTCAGGTCAAATCAGTAGCAGCCCTACTACTGACAGGCGTAACAGTAAACAAGGGGTAGCTTGTCCAGCTTAGTTGTTATTGTGGTTTCTATTTTGCCTTATCAATATTCTCATCATATAATTATTTTTGTTTTCTATATAATAATTAGCACGTTCTTGAATCCTGATTGGTGTTATAAATAGTATATTTAGGCACCTTAATATCTTAAACTATTTTGTTAACCCTGTTTTTGGATAGTTTAGCTTTATAATCTGTTTAAAGATGTCTGACTCTTACCCTAAGTTTAAGGCAGAGCTAGTGAAGTTTCTGGCCGAACAGGTGGCCAAAGATAAACGTAAGAAGAGTTCCATAAGGCGATCTGCAATTATGAGTTTGCAGATGAAGCCATCTCATCAGGCCACATCTGATAAATCTCCAGCCGCACTAGTGGGTACCCAATTCACTGTCTGGGCTGAGATTGACGGAGTGTGTGCCCTGTGAGTGCCTGGACACTGGGTCGATCCCAAGTGACATGCATATCTGCTTATTGTTATCACGAAAAGTTAGCGCACCGTCACTTGGAATCCATGACGACCTGTTCGTGTTTGGTGCAGGTGGAATCAGAAGTTCCATACATTGTTGGGTACATCGAGGCCCATCTGCACTTTCACACTGACAATTAGGTTTGCGTTCAGTCAGAGACGACAACGCTGGCACTGGTTATTTTTATTTTACAAGTTTTATTGGACAAGTTAGCACCAAACCAATGAAATCCTTAATTGCCACCACCCTTCCCGGGTGAAGCTCATTCTACCCAAGAATGAAGCATAGTGGCAGGAGTTAGTTGGGTGTGGTGTTTGACTGAAGAGGTGCACCTAATCTTTAGGTCATTTACAGCGAATTACATCTTGCCATCTTGGTAGGAAAGTATGAGATTGGTTAATCTCTCTCTGTCCTCTGAAGTCTGCGGAAATTTATCATTGTATTGACTTGTAATTAAAGATGTCGGGACGCCATGATTCTAGGAGGGGAGAGTGTCAGACCCTGTTTATTATCAAGGTATATTCTATTTTTTGAGTAAACCTATTTTCTATTTTTGAGTAAGCTTATATTACTTTAAATTGTTGAACCCCTATTTAAAGTGTACCTTTAAACTATGTTTCTATTAAGATCACCTCTCTGGTATATGCTACTGGTGAAACAAAGAGATGGGAACAAAAAGACCCCTATTCGATAGGCCTTGTTTATGTCTTAAACCCAGACCACTTCCTTTATTCGTAGAGTACATAAATGATGAATGACCAGTGGATACACTTACTGGTACCCCTTTGTCTTGGGGGTAGGGAATAGTGGGGTTGTTTGCCTGGTTTGGAAGAAAGATTGGCTTTCTCGTTGAGAGCAAGTTTAGACTTCAAGGCAGATAGACGTGTGATGTAACTTCCCCCAGAAGTTACTATGTCGCAGCTTTTTAAGACCTGCCTTGATTTTGTTTCTTAACAGGTAAGCGAACACCCACCTTCCTAAAAGTATATTCATGTTTTATTCTAGTAAATTATAGAGATATCACAAGTTCCTAATGCAATTTGAATGAATTGTACGATACTGTTTAGTGTGATTCTCCTTACGTTGGAAAACCCATTGTTATATTTTCATGTGTTTGTCCCTTAACTTTTGATACAAGATGGTTGTGACTGTGTATGAATTAAGATACCACTTTCCACAAGCCAGACCTATTTATAGATATTTCAGTCATTGTAAAATACTTTTGATTAGATAGTTTAGTGATAACCCAATAACTGCTTGTAAGACGATAAATACTCTTGTTGAATTACTGTGTTCCATATAAAGAAGAATTATTATTGATTAAGTAGGAGAGCAAGTTTAGACTTCAAGGCAGATAGACGTGTGATGTAACTTCCCCCAGAAGTTACTATGTCGCAGCTTTTTAAGACCTGCCTTGATTTTGTTTCTTAACAGAGTTCCACCATGGTTCCACCATGGTTCCACTTCCATTTCCCTCGGGACAAGAGTTGGGACTGCTGTCGTTGTTCAGGCAACGCTCTCCGCCTGATCGATGTATTTAGTGCTTATTGACGAACGACTCGTGTTTTATCATTGGTGCTTTATATGAACATCTATTTTCTTCTATTCTTCGATGTTTTTTCTAATGTACAGTGTAGTTTACTTTGCTCTTTTGCTATCATTCTTGTAATAAACATTGTAAAGCTTTGCATGTAGCTGTTTTTGTAATATTGTTGTTTGAAATCGGAAATGCCAGTTGTCACACTGGGAGTTTATTATCGGTGTACCTTTGACACTGAATATTAATAAATACCTCTTTGGAATTATCATTGGCACAAAATATATGTTTCAGACTTATGTATTTTAATGGATCTCCGTGTTTACTAATCTTAATTAATTGAACCGGCGCAGGCATATAAGGCCTGTGTAACAAATGATTTGTTACACAGGTAAATCCTTGTTCACCTGCACCCAGTTCAGGGGTTTATTTTATACAGGAGATTTTAGTTAAAGAAACAAGAAAACAAATAAGGATATCTCCACAGAGTAGTTTGAGTGAAAGATCCAAAAGAAAGGATTTATTAACACTTAACCTCAAAGGTAGGCTAAGCTACAAAATATCACTCATCCAAATAATAAGTATAATACATAAAAACATGTATTGGTAAACATATAATAGTTATATATATCAGCGGAATCTTTAGCCGACATGCAAGGCTTCACAAACTTACAGTGATAACTCTTAACATATACAGGTAAAATAACTGATAGGAAAGGAACAAACTAAACTACACTGTACAGTAGAAACATATTAGGGAAATAGAAGAAAAGTATAGATGTTCATATTAAGTACAAATGATAAAACACAAGTCGTTCGTCAGTAAGCACTAAATACATCGATCAGGCGGAGAGCGTTGCCTGAACAACGACAGCAGTCCCAACTCTTGTCCCGAGGGAAATGGAACTGGAACCATGGTGGAACCATGGTGAAACTCTGTTAAGAAACAAAATCAAGGCAGGTCTTAAAAAGCTGCGACATAGTAACTTCTGGGGGAAGTTACATCACACGTCTATCTGCCTTGAAGTCTAAACTTGCTCTCCTACTTAATCAATAATAATTCTTCTTTATATGGAACACAGTAATTCAACAAAAGTATTTATCGTCTTACAAGTAGTTATTGGGCTATCACTAAACTATCTAATCAAAAGTATTTTACAATGACTGAAATATCTATAAATAGGTCTGGCTTGTGAAAAGTAGTATCTTAATTCATACTTAGTCGCAACCATCTTGTATCAAAAGTTAATGGATAAACACATGAAAATATAACAATGGTTTTCCAACGTAAGGAGAATCACACTAAACAATATCGTACAATTCATTCAAATTGCATGAGGATCTTATGATCTCTCTATAATTTACTAGAATAAAACATGAATATACTTTTAGGAAGGTGAGTGTTCGCTTACCTGTTAAGAAACAAAATCAAGGCAGGTCTTAAAAAGCTGCGACATAGTAACTTCTGGGGGAAGTTACATCACACGTCTATCTGCCTTGAAGTCTAAACTTGCTCTCAACGAGAAAGCCAATCTTTCTTCCAAACCAGGCAAACAACCCCACTATTCCCCATCCCCAAGACAAAGGGGTACCAGTAAGTGTATCCACTGGTCATTCATGATTTATGTACTCTACGAATAAAGGAAGTGGTCTGGGTTTAAGACATAAACAAGGCCTATAGAATAGGGGTCTTTTTGTTCCCATCTCTTTGTTTCACCTGTAGCATATACCAGAGAGGTGATCTTAATAGAAACATAGTTTAAAGGTACACTTTAAATAGGGGTTCAACAATTTAAAGTAATATAAGCTCACTCAAAAATAGAAAATAGGTTTACTAAAAAAAATAGAATATACCTTAATAAACAGGGTCTGACACTCTCCCCTCCTAGAATCATGGCGTCCCGACATCTTTAATTACAAGTTAATACAATAATACATTTCAGCAGACTTTTAGAGGACAGAGAGAGATTAACCAATCTCATACTTTCCTACCTAGATGGCAAGATGTAATTCTCTGTAGATGACCTCAACATTAGGTACACCTCTTCGGTCAAACACCGCATCCAACTATCAGACGACATTCCCTTTCCAGAGAACTGCCGAAGGATTCCTCCTTCCACTATGCTTCATTCTTGGGTAGAATGAGCTTCACCCGAAAGGTGGTGGCAATGAAGGATATTGGTTTGGTGCTCACTTGTCAATAAAACTTGTAAAATAAAAATAACCAGTGCCAGCGTTGTCATCTCTGACTGAACGCAACCCTAATTGTCAGTGTGAAAGTGCAGATGGGCCTCGATGTACCCAATGTATGGAACTTCTGATTCCACCTGCACCAAACACGAACAGGTCGTCATGGATTCCAAGTGACGATGCGCTAACTTTTTGTGATAACAATAAGCAGATATGCATGTCACTTGGGATCGGCCTAGTGTCCATAAGGCACTCATAGGGCACACACTCCGTCAACCTCAGCCCAGACAGTGAATTGGGTACCCACTACTAGTGCGGCTGGAGATTTATCAGATGTGGCCCGATGAGATGGCTTCATCTGCAAACTCATAATTGCAGATCGCCTTATGGAACTCTTCTTAGGTTTATCTTTGGCCACCTGTTCGGCCAGAAACTTCACTAGCTCTGCCTTAAACTTAGGGTTAGAGTCAGACATTTTTTTTAAAAAGATTATAAAGCTAAACTATCCAAAAACAGGGTTAACAAAATAGTTTAAGATATTGAGGTTACTAAATGTACCATTTATAACACCAATCAAGATTCTAGAAAGTGCTAATTATTATATAGAACATAAAAATAATTAAGTGATGATAATATCGAAATAGCAAAATAGAAACCACAATAACAACTGAGCTGGACAAGCACCCCTTGTTTACTGTTAGCGCCTGTCAGTAGTAGGGCTGCTACTACAGCAGTCCCAAATCTTGTCCCGAGGGAAATGGAACTGGAACCATGGTGGAACCATGGTGAAACTCTGTTAAGAAACAAAATCAAGGCAGGTCTTAAAAAGCTGCGACATAGTAACTTCTGGGGGAAGTTACATCACACGTCTATCTGCCTTGAAGTCTAAACTTGCTCTCCTACTTAATCAATAATAATTCTTCTTTATATGGAACACAGTAATTCAACAAAAGTATTTATCGTCTTACAAGTAGTTATTGGGCTATCACTAAACTATCTAATCAAAAGTATTTTACAATGACTGAAATATCTATAAATAGGTCTGGCTTGTGAAAAGTAGTATCTTAATTCATACTTAGTCGCAACCATCTTGTATCAAAAGTTAATGGATAAACACATGAAAATATAACAATGGTTTTCCAACGTAAGGAGAATCACACTAAACAATATCGTACAATTCATTCAAATTGCATGAGGATCTTATGATCTCTCTATAATTTACTAGAATAAAACATGAATATACTTTTAGGAAGGTGAGTGTTCGCTTACCTGTTAAGAAACAAAATCAAGGCAGGTCTTAAAAAGCTGCGACATAGTAACTTCTGGGGGAAGTTACATCACACGTCTATCTGCCTTGAAGTCTAAACTTGCTCTCAACGAGAAAGCCAATCTTTCTTCCAAACCAGGCAAACAACCCCACTATTCCCCATCCCCAAGACAAAGGGGTACCAGTAAGTGTATCCACTGGTCATTCATGATTTATGTACTCTACGAATAAAGGAAGTGGTCTGGGTTTAAGACATAAACAAGGCCTATAGAATAGGGGTCTTTTTGTTCCCATCTCTTTGTTTCACCTGTAGCATATACCAGAGAGGTGATCTTAATAGAAACATAGTTTAAAGGTACACTTTAAATAGGGGTTCAACAATTTAAAGTAATATAAGCTCACTCAAAAATAGAAAATAGGTTTACTAAAAAAAATAGAATATACCTTAATAAACAGGGTCTGACATTCATAAATATATACATGTACAAATTAAACATCATGGCAAGACATTCGTAAACCAGATAGTAGTAATGTCCATATGGTTTCATGACATAAAGATGGGGCTGATATGTGAAATGTTTATTTATTTATTTATTTATTATCCACTCATGGGATGGATAGCCCTTGTCAGCTATAAGCTGTTTTTCAAAGGGGTCCAAGCCAAGATAAAAACAAACAATCAGAATAATCAATACATGTATATACTCATAAGAATAGACAAATGAACACACACAAAATATAATTTACATAATATAAAAATAAAAATATATTAAAAAGGGATAAGGTAGTAACGAAAAAAAAAAATCACGAATAAGAAGAAAAGAAAGAAAACCGGGGTTCTTGTATTTTTAGCTTAATTTGTTAAATATAGGGTGTTAAGTCTGTCTGCTAAGAATGGTCAGGATGATGGGGGTACTATTAAATGTTTCTTCTAATTCTGAATGGATTAGGTGCTTTCCCGCAATACAGGCTTTACCTAACATCTTAACCAGTGAATATCATTACTAAATAGGGTCCGACTTTCCATTAAGACTACAGATGTAAGTACGCATTTGATGACCAGTATTAAACAACTGTAAGTACAGTGAAGCATTTGATAATTTGAACACTAAATATAATTTAAAAAAGATAAAATGTAACTGGGCGGGCATGCATTAGAGCAACCATACACTGCGTTACATGAACGCCCGAGGCTCTGGCAGCCAAAGAGCAGGGAGCGAGGCAGTCATACAGCGGGGGTCATTATGGGCTTTTTTTCTCGCGTCCGATTTAACTCGATCATTAATTACTCGGGCAGGAAACCCGAGTTTCCTTCGTATGGTCCCGTTAAAGCCATCTTAAAGGGGGTGATCTTTAATAGAAAAGGGATTACCGAGTACATGTATAAAACATCTCAAAACGCGTTTTTATGTCTATTCCTTGTGCATAAAAAGACTGTTTCGTAAGAGATTGGACTTGAAAGGTCTTGTGTTGCCTCACCTTACTGAATCTAATCAATCACAAGCACAAAGAAATATATCGACACTTAAGAAGCGCCAGACATTAAGCTGACATCCATTACTAGTGAGAAAAATAACGAAACAAAAATAAACAGAAGTGCCATTAGCTCAATTAGATTGGAGGGGGAGATTCGGATCAAGTTCGGCCGAAATTCCCCATCCCCTCCCAAAACATCTAAATAAAATCGAATTTACCGACAGAATATCAAATAAGGACATACATGTATTACTCGCACCCGCCCCCTCCCCCGTATCTCTCCGGTAATGCATCCGACCATAATTATCAGCTTTTATAATAATAGGAGTCAGTCCCGAAGTAGCCCGGGGGAGGGGGCACTCACATATTACGATATACGGGGTGTGCCGCTTTAATGGGTCACTTTTTCACAAAAAATCCCTAAATATTGGTCCCATTTTTAACAAAAATATCCCTAAACATGGGTCCGTTTTTTCAAAATTGTCAAAATTGTCAAAATTGTCGGGTGTTTGCATGGCAAACACCCGAAAAGTATGAAAATGGGCTGTACTCCGAGAAAAATCCCCCAAATGACCCTTAAAATGGTTAGGGGTTTCGAGGCTTGAGCGGCACACCCCCGTCCAAACCAAATTTAAGTACCCCCCCCCCCCCCCCCTCCCCCTCCCCCCTGGGCGAAATAGTCACCTTGCTTCATCCTTATAAGGTTTGACCCTTCATACCAGTTAACTCAATGACAAATAGGTTGTCAGCCTGACCTTCTCCGTCGGGGTAAGCCCAGAACCCCCAAAACAGACCCCAAAGTCGGGTCGATTTCACCACATCTAGCTATAGCCCATGACAACAAACTTTGTCAGCAGGCACAAAACACTGACAAAAAATACGTCGGAATAGGATGTAAGACCGCCCCCCCCCCCTTCACCCATCCCATAAAAAAATGGGTCAACTGTTCTTTCAGAAACTGTTATCTCCGGGATGTCACAAGAGCTTTCCCGCAAGGCCTTAGAAGTACATCGACCAGGGGAGTAACACTCCCCTAAAAATCACTAAAGTTCCCTTAAACTAAGCTTAACTGCCCCCAAAATACCCTGGATGTAAAGAAAGAAAATATGCCTTTTTTTTCATATTCCAATCTTAATAGCCCAAAAGTGGTTTTTAAAGACAGTTCAAATTTAATTCGCAATTTTGAGCATTGTATTGTTCTTGAAATACAAATTGGTGATAAATGAATATTCCGTCAATAGGTTTATTGAATTGTGAAAATTGTATTGCTTCATCAAATGTAACAAAAGTATTGTCAACATCACGCCCAACATTCTCCTGGCATAATCTGATAAGGGCATATCCACTTTGCTTACATGTACATTTAATGTACATGTAAGCAAAATTGTTGTTATGTCTGGTAAGCTTTTTACTTTTGTTAAAGAAATATGCATGGAATAAGTAAACATGTCTATTCTGCTTCATTTTACATTCATTTGTAGTAAAAAGGTTGGTGTGAGAGAACAGGGGCTTTTCATGGGAGAGCAGTCTGATTATTATTGCTTGACACTACAGACTGATGATCATGTTAATAGCGGCTATATACCCACTGGGCATGATATGACACAGGGACACCTTGGGTATCGTTTGCAGTGGGCTGATCAGTCAGTGAATTATGGCGCTATGTCGGGAAAGCCACGTTGATTGAAACAAGGTATGCACACCCTCGAGCACTCATCTTCATTTTACATAGAGACCGTGTTTGAGGGACTGAAAACATTATTTCACTTCCCCCTTGTATTAAAACGAGTCCTAACAAGAGGGAAAAGAAATAATCTCAGTCTAATTTGTGTATATACTGCACTGCTAAAATAAGGTTTTCACACTCCATTTTGCACATTTCTCTATTTTAAAGATATAATTTTCTCTTGTATTGCGTATAAGTTGAGCCTATTTAATATAAGAGGCTGGGTGAGGCCTATATTGAATGATTTCGTGTTTTTCCTGCATTTTGTTTGACTTGTGTCGACCACCTGTTGAAAATCCTGGTATTTTGTAAATCATTATCGGTGAGAATTTTTTACGAAAAAAAGTTATGGTGAATTTTAATCACATGACGCCAGGAATGTGTCAATTACATTTCTTTTCCGTTAGTATTTTAAATTAAAATTCACCCTTGGAGCGATTCAAGATGGTTCCTGAGATGAGAATTACTGTGGCCATTTCCTTCATTTCCATATTCCCGTTAAATGTGTATAATGCATGATTGAAAAAGGGGGTGTCTGAAATTTCTTGCGTATCTAGGGCTTGCTACATGAAATCTATCTGTTGCTGTTCTTGTTGTTGTTGGTGGTGGTTGTATTTTTGAAACCATTCAATTGATTGAGTATTTGAGTTACGGTGCATGCATTCTATATTAAGTTCGTTGTAATGTTGGTATAAATTCTTATAGTAATTTGTATCCTGAAGATGAAATTGGAAAATGATTGTGTACGAGATAAGAGGAGTAGATACGGGGGTAAATGGGGCACTTTCACCCGCCCCCCCCCCAAAAAAAAAAAAAAAATTAAAATCCACTGCATAACGAACGAAAGAAAGAAAGAACTTAAAGAAAAAAAAGAGAGTGAGAGAGAGAGAGAGAGAGAGAGAGAGAGATAGCGATAGAGAGGGGGGATAGGGACGTTAACGTGAAAAATATGATACGACCCCCCCCCCCAACACACACACCCTTAATTTCTTCGCTCGATTCACTTGTTCTATCGCATTTCAAAAGCGATAATCAAATGATAGTCCAAAAGTGTGGATTCTGTTTCAATCAATATTTGTTTAAATTGTGGTGATCTGAATTGATTGATTTCAACTATTTTGTCAGTCCGGTGCCCCCGCCCATATCCCCACTTGTGCCCCCTTCAGTGGCTCGAGCCGTGCTACGCCACCAAAGGAAGGCACTCGTAAGCATCTGACAACAGACTCATTTACTGGGCATTCATCACGGCAAGAGCCGTCCTTAAAATTCTGCCATTCCCATATTCCAATCATAAATACAAAATACAGGTGAAACACGGGTCGTCTCACCGCTAAACGCTGAAGGCGGGCTGAAGACATGCCGAATTTGAATAGATGAAGAAAACCGATTTGCGATTGTGCCGTGAGCGCTAGATACGGATGCGGACGCAAGTAACCGCCACGTTACCATGGAAACGCGGATGACACTATCACAGACCTCGCTTGGTTCGTCCTCTCATTATAGACATTCACAGTTTTGTTTTGCCTAGTATCGCCATTTAATGAAATTTGCTTTACGGAATTATAAAAAAAAACATCAGTGATTAAAGGAGAAAAAATAGATCTAAGGTTTTGATGATTGAGAATATTAATGTTCTGAGTTGCTACACACCTGAGATGGACAAGATGTGAATATGCGATGTGAAACTAACTAATTTCTATTACTTATCCTACAACTCGAGATATGTCACCATGCAATATAGGCTTATATAATTCTTTCCTGAACCAACATTACCAACGGAGGTGAATATCACAAATACAAATCTGAGAGTATAATTTTTTGGGATTTTTAAAGACTCCTTATATTTCTTGTAGTACTAATAGGGTAATTAAATCATAAATACTACTACCTTTTCGATCATGAACAAAAACAAAACCTTCGTGTAAAAATGTATTAAGTTTATGACGCTTATTTAAATTAAACGATGCAAATAATATACGGGCAGATGAAATAAGGTATTTTGTTTTCAACTTTAGCAGATTGCCTTCTAATGCGTTTTCATGGGTAACTGTATCTGCAGTGAATAACTTGATTTATTTCATCTAGACAAGTCATACACTTTCCACAATTCTCGCGACACAAAATGCCTATATAGCCTCAGAATATTGACTTAATAATTCTTAGAATTCCAAGAGTTTATTTAGAATATAAAGTTATTAGTTTCATATTCTAACAGATCGCAAAAACTTCCGAAAACACAATTCAAGAGCACTTTCATTAACCTATTATTATATCCCATAGAAATGTTATTCAGATGACGTGATGTGTCTTTAAGAACATGGTAAAAGTCTTTGTGATCGTGTCTATATATATATGCACAGTTTTCCTACAATAATTCAGTCAATATGATTGATTTACAAATATTTGTATATTTTGCACCACAAATATTATCTTCGATAACTAGGGAGAGGGATCGTTCATTATCAGCATTTTGAGGGTGAGACCTACATGTATAGAAACCAAACAAAAATCTTGCTTCAAGGTCCGAGGCAAGTTCGCATCCCACGTCGGAAGGAATATTGGCAATGACGTGTCGATTCCGATCAGAAAATAGATATATCAAAATATAAATAGTGGTGAGGTCGAGGACAGAGCAATTTTATTTTGACTGCGCATTTACCCCCCCCCCCCCTCCCAACCACTTCCAACCAAACCAAAATGTTTTAGGCACATTCCGGTCCTAAGATCACGTTTGATGCTACTCCCAGTCTACTGACCCAGATTCTGTTTTTTTTTAATCTTTGGTACGTCCCCTCCCCCCTTTGATAAAAAAAATGATTTTGAAATATCCAAATTATGCGCCATAGGATCCATTTCGTTATCGTCGGAGAGGGGGGGGGGAGGCAATTAACAACCCCGAATGCACCCCCAGAATAAACGCCCCTCGTGGAGGGAGCGCATGTAAGACGATCACGTATCGTCTGTCTGGTCGTACTTCCCGAGGTGCTTCCCCATCAGAAGGGTTATCGTCACATACATCTAGCACTGCTCTATTTACCTATTTTCCCCGTCATTCGAGCTCCTTTTCCTGTCAGTTATTCAGCACTGCTGCGTGAGCTGAGTCGAGCTGTAGAATTCATCTTCGAACATAAACATAATCAAGCTTTATCCCTCTCTCTGTCTCTCTCTCTCTCTCTCTCTTACTCTCCATTCCCCTCTCTCTTCCTCTGTCCTTCCCTCGCTCTTTGTCTCTCCCACTCTCCCCCTCCCCCTCTCTCTCTCTCCCCCCCCCCTCTCTCTCTCTCTCTCTCTAGTTTGTTTTCTTCCTTCTGAATCACTCTGTCAATGTCTCTCCACACGCCATTTTCTATTTCCTCTCACCACGTGTTGATCGACTTGATTTCTGGCCTTATTTCATGTGTAAACTCTACCAGCAAGCTAAAAGGTTGAATAGATAATAATAATTTATTTATTTATTTACATATTTATTGACTTATTCATTCATACGTTTATTTTATTAATTTATTTATTTTTGTGTTACTTTTCTGTGTGCATCTAATTATATATATATTTATGTATTTAGTCCTGTACTTATGTATTCCATCATCTGTTTATTCATTAATTCATCCATTTATTTATCTTCATCTATTCATCTATCTATTTATTAACCCATTTATTCTATGTTCGGTGTACAATGTAGTCTCTATAAAGAGAATGAATGCTCAACTCACTATACTATCGTCTTTCAGAGATACATGTACAAGGCAAATCCCTTTATTCTTATCAATATTGTATCCCTCATGCCTCTAACCGCACATAATCTTCAGCGCTCAGTATAATTTGTTGATCCTGCTGACATGTCTTTTTCTGAACCCGTCTCATTTGTTTCACCTTTACCGTGTTTACACTGTGTATTGTCTGTCATGATCAAGTTTTTCGTAATGACATAATCTTGGGTTCAGGCAATACTCTTTGTAAATCCGCTAAAAGTTCAAGATGATTGTCACATAGGTCTCTCTCTCTCTCTCTCATTCTCTCATATTTGTATGTATTTCGCGATATGAGTATCAATATTGCCATTTTCTGGCCATAACTATTGTCGATTATCTTTTTGCTGTATAACCTTATTTTTATTGTTTTACAATCCTGACATTATACATATTTAATCCCTTGTTTTTCATTAAAGACATCGTTTAACAATGTTAAATCTGAGATGCATGGCCCTACGTGCTACCAGTGTCTGTGATATGGTGTAATATTGAAGCCCTAAAAAAAAATGGCGCTTTAAAATGATCAAGAAGTGCCTCAAAAAGGTAAATATCTATGAGTGACCGATTTTACCATACTCGTTTTCCCCAATAGATTGTTGTGATATGAAAACCGTTTGGCAAACGCAAAATTTGGTTTCGATTTTCAATCATAAATATCTTGATAATCAGACAGGCGATCGACTGACCTAAATGTTTATAATTATCATTGCAGCATGAGCTAAATCCTGGATTTTGTTTCAGAATGTGAGACAAAGTTACCCAGTCCCTTTAAACACTGCATGGATCATGCCACTATTGCTTTAATGTCGATGGTGATTTATTTTATTTCTGAAATGAAGTAGCAACCTCTCCTAAGAAGTGAGTCTTGTATTGATTTGCCTTACCTACCAGTGGCGGATTGATAGGGGGTGTGGCTCTTTTGGAGGTGGCATAACTACGTACTAAATTTACTAAAAGGTAACAAAAGATGTATAACATCAATGGGTCAGGGAAGGGTGGGTGCTTTTTAGTAAAAAACCTAGCTAAGTCAAAAAGAGGGAGTTTTATTAATAGCCTAATCTCATAATTAATTATAAGTCATTTTGGTAGAGCTGAATTATCTAAGTCTGAAAAACAACAACAAATAAACAAGCAACATTTGATATAAAGCAACAATACAACAAAAAGGACTTTGATTAATCTAATTATTTATTATTGGTGGAGAGTATTAGCAATTGGATAAACATTTTCAGACCCTATCAAA
This sequence comes from Strongylocentrotus purpuratus, assembly GCF_000002235.5. Classification (NCBI taxonomy): domain Eukaryota; kingdom Metazoa; phylum Echinodermata; class Echinoidea; order Camarodonta; family Strongylocentrotidae; genus Strongylocentrotus; species Strongylocentrotus purpuratus. Next base: position 23,727,995 of record NW_022145599.1, on the reverse strand, counting down.
TTGTGTGCATGTAGTGTAATTTAATGTTGAACTTACGAATAAAATAATAATAATAATAACCGTCGAACAAGGAACATGTGCCCCCCCCCCCCCACACTTGATTGGCCACTGCTTACATGCTGACTCCAAATTTTCTTTTAGTGTGTCTTTTAAAGGCACACTGTCCTACTTGTAGCTACTTGCTCCCTCTATATAGAAAACTTCCCAAGTCGGTGCCTGTTGGTCCCCCATGATCCTTTTTTTTTCTTATGTTAAATGAGAGCTGAGTTGATGAGAAAGCCATCTGTCACTGTGACCTCGCTGGCTCACTGGGCGGCCAATCCCTTCTGGCTGAAGTAGTAAAGCCTCCCTTTAATTCGTCTCTTATTGTATGTGATTGTGACATTTTTTTCTTTTTTTTAAAACATAAAACGTGAATTACCACTCCTATATACATTTAGCGAGAATTATGTACGTTCTTGAACTTTTTGAATATTAACCCCACCCCTAGTGGCAACTAACCATGCCCCAGGCTTGTCTATTTGACAACACCCCCCCCCCCACACACACACACACACACACACCCAGTATGACACGGTGTGGTATATAATCTCTTCGTGTACATCAGTGACAATCCACTTTTAAACGAGTCATATCAATAGGGATCATTTCGTTAGATATGGAATTTAAATAGTGGAATCCACTCGCAGCGGAGTGATTTTCTTCTCTGGACCTCTAGAAAGAGCAGAGGTACTACAACGGCTCTCAATGGAGCAATCCAGTGGTACATGTATAGGTCTATATTGGATGAAATTATTGTATATAGTTGCTTATGTTCATAATTATATTTTGTATAAGGGAAATAAAACCAACCAACCAACGACTACTTTAGAATGGATTTCGCTCTAATTTGAAGTGACTTCCACTCCTCTGCATGAATAGACTACATTCTTGCACATGCGGACAAAGAATTCCGATTCTCCATCAATATTTGTTGTATTGAGCGTAGGTCAATAAAATGCACCGGGTAAGTTTTCCATGACCGCTTCTAGCCATTGTTAAAGCTTGATCGATAATGTCTACTCCAAACGCCTTTATAAAAAAACGAGTCCGATCTTTTCTTCTTCTTTTTTTTAAATCACCACGACCATAATAATAATAGCCGTCTGTGGAAATTAGCAGCTGGAGGGGTATCACGCTGACCGAAAATCTCCCCGGGTCGCCGGGGTCGATTTCTCTAGCATATGTCAACCCTTTGTTTCGTTTGCAGTGCCCGCATGAATGTTTTGAGTAAACCAGCCTGGTTTTTTGCTCACAATCAAATTCAGATCAATGAACAGGCCTTTCAAAGCAAAATAGAGGAAATGAATTTCGTTAGGAATTCCATTACTCCATTTTGAGAGCAAACAGCTTAAAAGTATAACTTTTTTCCTCATTTAAATGCAAATAGTATACGATATCAAGGTTTTGTTTGAAGGGAGGGGATTGATGTGGATTGGGTTGGCAAGTAAATATTAATTAATATTCATTGTCCCCTGTCATGATGTCAATCCTTGGCCATAAATCACCGGAGCCTGTCTAAAATTCACAATCACTCTAAAATCATTTTCATAAATTCCTGTGAAGTTACTTCTTTTTGAAGAAGCTGGATTAGGCTGTGTTGATTAAATTAACTTGGCAACTGATTTCTGAGTTCTGTCATGAATACCTGGTTGATTGGAAATAAATCAACTGTTTCATTAGGCTAAGAAATAGTTTCCCTCGCTTGCTATAGTGAAATATTTAAAAATAGGCACCTTTCAATACTCTCGAATGGATTGAACTATTTTGTTCAAAAATATTTCGATATCGTCTCTCTCCATCCTCCCGTCCTCATCCCCTTCTCACCCTCTCTCTCCCTCTCTCTCTCGCTCTCTGTCTTTCTCTCTATCTCTCTCCTTCCGTCTTTCTACCTCTCTCTTTTTTTATCTTTTTCTCTCTGTCTACTCTTCTTTCTTTGTAAACTGTATTTTCTACTCTTAATTATTTTGGTAATAATAGTCTCCTCTGTCCATGGACCTTTCTGTCAGTGATGGTTTTAAGCGATCACAATATGACATTAATTTCCAAGCAAATTCGTTTACCTTATAACAAATATTTTAATCGCAAGCATCTCTTCCTGTTATTTCGGTTCAACGCCCTTTCAGGTAGTCCATATTCTATTTCAGTAGAAAAAGCTAATTAATTTCATCATTCACCTTATTATGTTCAGCTTCGCATGATATATTAAACTAGACGTAACTTTAAATTTGATGAAGAAATTAGTTTCCAGTGAAATGCTCATTTTTTCCCCTCTCTTCCGAATTTTTCTCATACCTTTTTCTTCTCTTCACGTTTTCTCCAACCACTCCATATTCCTGATTTGTTGTGTGTGTGTGTTTATTTGTTATTGTGTTTAATCATGCTTTTGATTTCCCACTTGCAGTTTCCTTATAACCCTCTACATAATTATGTGTCATTATGTCCGATGCGTTCACAGACTATGATATATGTAATATGATATACATGTAGGTAACGGTTATGATAATACTGTAACGTTATTACGTTATACAATTTAGCGTTTATCATATAACCATAAGCAATTGTTTTTCGTTTCAAAAGTTCTTTCGGGAATTGCTACAATTTTCAGCTCCGGCCGAGTGCATGTAAGAGTAGATCTGCACAGGTTCTCACTTACTATACCTGGGTCGAGACTGAACTCGAGATTGATATCTTGCCACATACCTCTACCGTAAATCATTGTTTCTTTCTGCTTTCTCTTCACATGAATTTTGCTTCATCGCATTTTAATAATTCATTTCATGAATGGATGGATGGAGCACCCCCTCTTTACCCCAAGAACAAACTCAATTTCCTCTATTTCATCTCTCTTCATTTCTTTTAAACATGGTCCATAACAATTTACTTAATATGGTATTTCACAAATTTCATTCATATCAGTCGAAAACAATGGTTTTCGACTGATATGAATGAAATGTCATCTCGAGCAAATATGTATTTCCTTTTTGCTTTGCAATTAAACATGAATATGTTGTGAATACATGAAAGGACTGCTAGATAATTATGATTAATCCGTGTAATTATTGATTGACATAATACCGTTTATTGGCGATTTAATTGCTACGAGTATGCTTAGATGTTTCCACTGCCCAACATCAATGTTGTCTCCCCCCCCCCCCCCCCATTCTACATCCCGTATTGTTGCTTATAACTCTTATTGATAATTAATTGTTTTCCCTTTACCTGAGGTTTTCCAAAAGTACGAAGATACACCAACAACATGATGACCTGTACTTCAACAGAAGAAGAAGAAGAAGAAGAAGAAGAAGAAGAAGAAGAAGAAGAAGAAGAAGAAGAAGAAGGAGGAGAAAAGTGTCAGTAATACATTTTAATTTTCGACATGTACAGGTGACCATGTTATGAATCCCGTTCACTTGTTAATCAATGAATTTGTCAATTACATGTAGAATGTGAATATGGATCAATATATTATCAACATGGATTTTTTTTTTAAAAGGACATATCAGAACTGCCGCCGCATTCCAAAAATCGTCTAGCAAACATCCTTCATAATCATGAACTCCTGATCTGCATTTTTTTTGATAATTCTACTTTTGGTAATGTAACCCAATCCCATATTTTCTTTATCTAATTTGCAACATGTCACAAAAATGTCCAAAACCATTATCAAGCAACCTTGAAGTTGTGAAATATCTTCTAGACGTGGTATGTATTTCAAAATGTATAAAAAGAAACAAAATTAATATAGTAAATAATCATTCGTTTATTTTTCTTCTCATGCGAGGACAAGCTCTTACAATAAATATGAATATGAATATAATATGAATATGAATAATATCTTAATTCCAGAGGCATAATATAGGGTCCACCATCGATTCTCTATAAGACTGCACTTTTTTCACAAGTTACATAGTTAGGATTACATACAAGCATTCGTTTACAGGTGAATTTTTTGTTTAAAAAAAAAAACGGTAAGAAGACTATAGAATAGAATATATTATGCACTAAAACAAATAGAAGACCGCATATTTTGAGTACTTTTTATTTAGCGACATATATTAGAATATCATTTAATATGATACGATAGTCTAGTTTGTACTCATAAGGTTGTGATTAGATCATCTGACATGTGATTATGAATAAATTGTTCATGTTAGGTGCCCAACTATATATCCCAATATCAAGAGTACCACTAACGATAAGGTGATATTTTGTTTTCAAAACAATATTTCCTTTTTGTTTCCTTCAACAATCAAGTTAACTTCAAGTAATGATTAAATATAACTGAATATTCAGGCAATTCCAGATAAACCTCATGGATTAAAACTTTAGAATTGTATCAATCCAAAGTATCTCAAATCAGATAAGTTTAACCATTTTCTTTGTTACGTAATTTTGACAAATATTTGTGTGTACATGATCTCATATTGCTTCATCGGTATTAAAGGTATCGTGCTTTATATATCAGCTCTAAATATTGACCGACTCAATAAATTATCGCAATAAGTGTCCGGGGATAATATAATTTAGTTCTATCGGTCTGGTATTGGTCTCGTCTGTGTTAGACTTAGGTGTCACTCGGGAAACATCTATGACATTTTGTTTACACGAAAATATCATTCTTTACATTCTTACCATATTTATAATAAATTCACAGGGAAATGGTTTCAATTCAGGAATATGTTTACATAAAATGATATTTTTTCTGTATTCTTTTTTTCTTCCCATGAATATCAGAAATGAATTATTGATTTGTTAGTTTTCTGTTAACTCGAACAGTTCAACAAAACCTGTATCTTGAGAAGCCAATTTTATTTATGTTATAGGCTAAATGTAAATAAACTTGAATATATATTTGTTAATTTGTTTCAAATGAAAATCAATAAAATCCCTGTGGAGGGAAAAATATAGAAGAAAAAAATTCTTTCCTATTTCTCCGACTTCTTTAAAGTTTGAATGGTTCATGTACTCTCCTCATATTCCTCTCCGTGCGGCCCAAACGTGCCCTCGTTCTCTTTGCCCCCCCCCCCGTGTTTCTCCATCAGTAGTAATAAACTTTTAGAATAAACCTGTTTTAATACACTTCACAGTACAGGGTTTAGACTTTCCACCTATCTATTCGTTGCTCCAGCTATCCCGTCTGCCTTGGTTCTCAATTCGTTTATTTTCAACACAAAAGACGCAGGCAAAAACACTTTCATGCAGTGACTCTGATTCTATGAAACTGAAATTTGTTACCCCCCCCCCCCCCCCCCCCCCCCCACCACCACTTTATCCCTCAACCTAGTACAGGTTTTAGGATTCGTGATAGGCCTATGAAATTATTCAAATGTTTGACCTCAGCTTTGCTTCCAAATAATCTTACTACATGATCACCATGTATTAAAAAAAATTGTTATCATTATCCCTAATTCCACTTTGTCTCCATATTCCCTCACTTCCCCTCAGTTTTCGTGACTTCGCTTCGTCATCTCACACGAAGTCAGAGGCCAAGACCAAGCGCCTAGTCCCGCTACTGGTCCCCCAGACTTACGGCAGCCTTGGTCCCCGGCATCACCTCCGCTCTCTACCCCTCTCTCTCTTTCTCTTCCTCGCATTGTGCTAGCTCGCATGCACTTTATATCTGTGGCGGTGCTGCCCCGCACGGACGGGGATAAACGCGATAAGTCGGGCAGAGATTTGCATAAAGTGCACGGGCGGTAAAGGTCACCTATGTACAAAAATGCACGGGCAGTTTCATCTGCATGGCATTTCTGTGCACTAAAGATTCCAGATGTGATGGCCGTGTCCTCGCAACTATTTATATCGTCTGTCTGCAAACTGGCAAAGATATCATTCGTTTCCGCACCGTGCTACTAGTTTTGGGAATAAATATGGCCGCTTGCTTGATCAGCGTGTGGCTTCTATATAAAGGATTCGGTTTGTAGCGAGATTAAAACGGCCTCGATCGTCCCTGCCCTGCTGCATTCAATTACACATAGTTTGTCATTTCCATTATAGTTACTGGTCGAATCACAACATTCATGTATAAAAATGTCGTATTTGAGGTGCACCATTTCGTACAGCCATAGTTTAGAATTAAATATGTTGACATATGATAGGCCCTTGACATGTCACTAAAGATAAGCATGCTAACCTTGAATTCATGATTTTAGCATAGAGCGAACAGCCCAAATACATCTCTTGATAGCCTCTCGCCCCTCCCCCCCCCCCCCCCACCCAAATAGGCGTGCTTTGTTTTTTAAATCATTGCAAGGTATCTAACTTCAAACTTCTTTCTTTTTCTCTTTGTTATTCTTCTTTTTTTGCCCCCCCCCCCTTCCTCTCTCTGTCTCCCCGCCCTCCATGGATTAGAGTTTTTAAGTAAAGTAATTTAGATTCAAAAGTTGTGATCTGCATTACCTAATATTTTTGGTAACTTTGTAATTCGTGTATTATAGATATTTCATGAGAACTTTATTTTCTTCTTTTTTTCCCTCTTTTGTCATCTTTAGTTTATATTTCCAAAAGATGAACAAGATAATACTCTTTTATTTGATCACTGTGATTCTTCGTATTTGTGTACAAGGAGGTAATTTCTTTACCTTCTGTGTAATATAATTTTTGTTTTCCAGTTTTAAATATGAAACCTGAGAAGCTAGTGATCTTGCAGGGGGAAATTAAAGTTGTCAGAAGAATTCCTCCTACCTGATCTAAGGAAACTTTGCCCCACCGTACTCGAAACATCCACATCTCCAGTATCTGTACCAGTCCTCACAATCCTTACCCCTTCCCTTACACGTTCTCTCTCTCTTCTGCGTGTCTCTAGAAACACCAACAACACCAGTATATACCTCACAATACTTACCCCCCCCCCCCACACACACACACACATACTCTCTCTCTCTCCCTCTCTCTCCTGTGCTCTCACACAATATTTTAATCTTTTGAACATGACTCGCATTCAGATTTGATTAATACCGTATATCTGTATATATCAAAAACATGATATTTGTTTTCAGTGAATTATTCGAGCGCAATTCTGCCATCGTATTTGCTAACATCACTCAAGGTCACTCAAGGTCATTGCTTTGCTTTGCTTCACTCTGCTTTGATTTATTTTTGCCTTGTTTTGTTTTGATTTCATTTCCTTTGCTTGACTTTGCTTTATTTTGCTTTGCTTGACTTTGCTTTATTTTGCTTTGCTTGACTTCTGCTTTATTTTGCTTTGCTTGACTTTGCTTTACTTTGCTTTGTTTTGCTTTTCTTTGTTTTGCTTTGCTTTGCTTCGCTTTGCTTTTTTTTTAATATGAACTTTGCTGTTCTCTGCTTTCCCTTTCTTTGTTTTGCTTTGCTTTACTTTGAGTTATTTTGCTTTGCTTTGCTTTTCTTTGCTGTTCTTTGCTTTTTCTCTGTTTTGCTTTGCTGTACTAATCTTTGCTGTTCTTTGCTTTGCTTTGCTGTGTTGTACTTTGCTTTTCTTTGCTTTGCTTTACTTTACATTACTTTGCTGTGCTTTGCTTCGTTTGTCTCTATCTTGCTTTGCTTTACTTTGCTTTATTTTGATTTGCGTTTCTCTGCTTTGCTTTGATGTGCTTTGATTTCGATAAAAGCTAGTAATGTGAAATGAATATTGTGAAGACGCCAACAGATATTGTGAAGTAAGATGGAAATTCTTTGTCATAGTACATGTAGGCCTACATGTACTTCAACAAATTATCCTTTGTTTTCACTTTTCAACCTCCTCTCAACTTTCGATCGGAAACCCAGCATCCAACGTTTTTGTATTACGTCTATGGTTTTTGACACGGGGTCACATTCCAACCTCGTAAAAAGTAGAAATCATTCAATAAGGGCTCTTTGCTGTTTTTATTTTTCTATTGCTTTGCCTAGTAGTAGTGGATCAGACTTTCATAATCTTTATAATCCTTATAAGTTTATTTTAGTATTATCATCTTTCTCTCATCTGAATCTATTTAAAGCACTTTCGTTGTCGCCCCGAAAAAAGGGCAGATAACATTTTGTACTCCCAGTTTCATAATGACATTTCAAGAGTTGCATCATATTATACTGAGGGTAAGGGAGACAGTGGACAGGGGGCAAAGGTAAGTAAGAAGAGGATAAACGAGAGAGAGAGAGAGAGAGAGAGAGAGAGAGAGAGGGGGGGGGGGGGGAGAGAGGGGGCAAAGGAAGAAGAGAAACAGGCCTCCGGGGGGGGGGGGGTAATAATGGAAGGGAAAACATACATGTTTGGGACATTGAACCCATTATCACTCGCTTCGTTGGACCGGTCTAACGCTAGATCAATCCACAAGACCGCTCCAGAGGTACGGTTAATTCGACTTAACCTAAGTTTTACCCTAATGAGACCCGTGATGCCATAGCAACGGGAACCATTCTTGTTGCTATGAGAGCATTTTAATTAATCATGTCCATAACCGATAACCTAATTCCGGAACAGGGATCTTTTATTAAAAGCATAGCATTGTCTGTATATTGGAAACAGAGAATTCAATAGCTAATGGGTTAATAAATGGAAATCAGATAAACATTTTACTTTCTGCTTCCAGACTGTATAAGAAAGATATGATAGCTCAGAAGAATACAAGCAATAATCAGTGAACGTGAATTCCAGTTTGGCTTGAAAGTGTCATACACAGAGCTATAAATTTCGTTATTTTCATTGTAGTTCCGACTCAAAAAGATTTAAATTTCAGGGGTAAATCTAATAATCATTATTGATTGTCACCTTGAACAAACAATGAAGTTTTGTCCGCGATCCCAAAAGTTTGTTACTGACTTCATTATGATTGTGATTAATGAATTTGCTTAGTACTTTATTCAATACTTTGGTACATAATTATGCACATACTAAATCATAATCTGTTATGCCAGTTTCGCATAAATCCATTCGACTTCTTCTTGCTTTGATACATCGTCTGTATCATCATGAATTGTGAAACTATGCGCTTACCCTCTGTAATTGGCTATTAGGCCTACGTCCAGACGATGTACATAACTATTTATCTGTTTTGAATCAAAAAGCATTTCCCATGTAGCTTCCTCAAAGGCGAGAAGCACTAAGCTAATCACATTACAATATGTTTAGAAAAACGGCTGCCTTACTTTCAAAACTGGAACAATGAAAAAAAATGTTTGAATGCCAAGGTTTTGTTTTGACAATTATTTCCTCCAATAATGAGACTTTTACATCATTGTCTAGTGAAGTATTACTGGATAATGTGTGAGCTAAAATAAATAGGCTTCGTAATTGATTGGTTCCTCGAAATCTTCTTCATAAATTATTTCCGGGTGCATCTGAACGAGTTTTGTTATTTTGCTATGTGAGAGATGTTCGCAAACAATCAGGGGCGTTTTCAGATATTAATAAAGAGAAAGTGCGGGTAGAATCCAACCTAGACTGGGTGAAAGGTGCAGGTGTGTGAGATAAATGGAAATTTATGAGAGAGACGGAGAAAGAGAGAGGTAGAGAGGGAGAGGGAGAGATAGAGACGAGAGAGAATAAAGAAAGAAAGGAAGATAGTAGAGAAAATAAAAGAATATTTGTTTAAAGATACCATGTCCATTTTGCAGCCAACATCGAATTCTGTAGAACTTTGCAGGGATTATGAATATGTAATGTATGTCCTATCTGTGAAATGTAAACGTTAGCAGTGTCCTAATATTCAAATTATGCAAGGAAACCCGTCTACATGCTAGACTTCACTGTCAAACACTATTGAGTGACTGACTGGCTTTTTTCTTTTTTGGTAATAACATACATAACATGAGCTGTAAAGGGTACATGAGCATTTGTCTACATCAATAACTCACTTCTTGTAATGGCCAAAAATAATCTGATTGACTCTTGAAACGTACGACCATTCGGTACAATGGTCTGAACACCAGACTATTACTTACTGACTTGGTAGCACTTGAGTCGATTTGACAACATATAGTCGTTATTTTCCCACTTAAAGACATTTTCAAGCCCCCCCCCCCTTTTTTTGGGGGGGAAGTTCTAAATAACTATTATCTTTCAAATGCCGTTGAAATTTTAACCTTTTTATTTTTTGGGTCTGCAAATGGGACATAGTACCTTGGCTTTAACATCTATATTTTTTTACATTTCCATTTCCTTTTCTTTCTTTCTTCTCAATATTTTTCACCTTCTTCTCTTATCCTTCTTTCTTTTTCCATCTGCTTCTCTTTCTTTCTTTCTTTCTTTCTTTAACCCCTTTTTCGTTTTCATTTTATTTTTTCGAGGATCATGTCATTGTCATAGTTATGTTTAAATTATATTTATACATTATATGCATCGTATAATATCACTTTAGAAATTATAGCCATTAATAATGAAGCATTTAGACTTTGACTAGGCGTATAGCATGTATAAATTGAGAAGTTTTGCTAAATGCATTTCATAGATAGGCCTAGGTGATATCTATAACGAATAATTTCATAATCTCAGAAAAGGGCAGACTTTCTACTCTTTCCAAAATCCTAAGTGTACAGTCCCTGTCGTGATGGTGTAGCAAGAACGAAGTACCAATTCGATCTGGTCAGGCTACGGCCAAGTACAGCGGCAGGGAGGGGATATGACTGTACAGTCTCTACCATAACAATGGACGTCTAAATTCAACTGCCCAACGTGAATCCCCTTCATTCAGTCCGCGAACTTGCTCCCGTACCACACACGGGGCAAACTGCTGGTGGATGCGCATGCCCTAATGCTAATGCTCACGCTGAAAAAGAGATATGCATCACATCACTTGCAAGAGGTAGGGAAAAAATTGAGTCATGAATGAAAGATTAATAGTCAGATTTAATTTCCTCTCCGTTTTCAGAGCAGCAGTGACGACCATGGAAGCTCTAAACGAAGTTCGAGTCATGCAGGTTTACCCTAAACTTCACAGACGTGCTTCCCAGTCTTCTCCTCCTTTGTATTCCATTACCGTTAGGGCAGGGATTATTGTTCCTCTCTAATTATGAACTGAGGTGTGACCGCACACCTTATTCTTTGTGTCACAATATCACAAGTTTTATGTTCGTTTGTTTAAGGTGAAGTATCTATCTAAGTGGTTGTTAGATGTTAGAGTTAGATATAGCCAGGATAAGATCACTGATATAATTGTTCTTATGGCCCAAGATTTGCTTTGAGTATTCCCACATTAACTCGAAATACATGTACTTGTTTTTGCGTATAGATATTAAAGAAAAGAAATAAAGATAAAGATCGAAATTACGGTGAAGATGAATGAGAATATATTTAAGATCATCCTGCATTAAGTCAGAAGATGAAAGCAAAAAAATTCAAATAAAATCAAACGTATGCCAAAAAAAGAAGAAAAGAAACACGAGAAAAACAAATCGAATCAAATCAAGACACACCCCCTTCCCCCCTCCCCCCCCCCCAAGAGCAAACAACAAAGATACTAAGGTAACAAACGTGCATCATAATCGAAGTCGGAATTCGTAATTCATAAGCCAAAATTGATTGATAACATATATTTTGTAACAAATTAGCGGTGGCGGATTGGGGTGGCATTTGAAAATTATAGCAACTTAACAAAATGTCTATAACTATGTCCCATCTGTGCCTAATTTTTGCAAATTGAACTCGTGTCAGATGTTCTATCATAGGATATGATACTGCTATGGAGAGACAGAAAGTTTTCACTCTTCGCCCCTTCCCCTACCGCCAATGATCCTGTTAATGAAATGAAAAGGTTTTGTTGAGGCATTATAACACCATCAATATTATGCAAGAATTTTTTTTCATTTTAGTGTCAAATTCGCTCGGACTACTCCTTGATACCCCTAAAATAACAACTCAAGACGTTGAAAAATATTTTGCTTTTCATTATTCCTTCCACACTCCTTATCTATCTGTAACTCGTTCATGCATTAAATGTTAATGCATCCGATATCATGTTCTTACCGATAAATACACATTTTTGTTCCAAAGCAAAACATTACACTTATACCAGCATCTTTTTTTAATCACGTTTACACGATCACGTTTCAATCAAGTTGAAAGAGAAAACATGAGCAAAGGGTAAACTGTATATCTTGTTTTGTTTGTTTGTATATGATCTGTTTCAAACAGATTTGATTACAACTGAAATCATTGCGACACACTTTTACTTATTCTTAAGGAGAGGTTCATTTTAGGATGAACTTTTATTAAAAGCTTATAATATGATTTTACCGTAAACTAAAAACAGATGTTATCAATTTTAACATTAATTTTAAAAGCACGAAAAAGAACAAAATAACTGGCCCTATTGCTTGGGAAGAATATACCTAAAGATAACAATGATGTAAAATTGTATGAAGAGGATAATGTCTTCAAATGAGGTCTCATGTTTGTACATTTGAAAAGGATGGTGTCATTTTTTTAGCGAAAACATGCTTATAACTTTAACCAGACTGCTTTTGTAAATGTTTCTATGAATTGTCATTGTAAGGTCTTTAAAAGACAAGACATCGTTAGTTTGAATTGTTTAATGAAACAATTACTATACATATTTATTATGACTCAAAATTAATGAGACGTTTTGCTTTCAAAAATGGTAAAGAGAGCAAAATAATGAATGTTAATTGCTTTAAAAAAAATACAGAAAGAGAATCAATGTTCATCTTTGTTATTTTCTAATGCAACAACAAATTTGTCCGCAGTAATTTACCTTATACCTGATTATTTAAATCTTAAGTCGTCACATATTTCTTCAGATATTCAGATTTTAGATAACAATAATGTAAAGTTATAGAAAAGTAATGGTAATATAGTCAAGAAATTTTCGCTTATCGAAGAATAGATTAAATGATTTAGTGATTTGATGACCTGCACACGGCTAAAAGAGCACTGATATGATTATCTGTATCATTATTTAGTCCCAGTATACATGATTGTATAAACTTATATTTACAAGTGGATCAAATGATTATAAATCGAAATAACCAAACTAAATTTAAATAAAAATAACGGACATTCACAAAATCCTTAAAATATAAGTTATAATTATGTTAAAACATAAGTTATTTTAAAGTTCCATCATCAGTAATCCCCTATCTTTTTGTTTTTCCCTGTCTCCTCTTCCCTCTTCCCTCTCTCTCTCTCTCTCTCTCTCTTTCTATCTTTTCTTCTCTCTTTTTTATTAATTTGTGACGGGTTTCAAATATTTGTTAAATCATTGAGAACTGTTATTTCTCATTTTAGATTTCCATAGAAAATGAACCTCCCAAATTAGCAATCTTTTTGATATCATGTCTCTTCCTTCATTCGTTTTCAATTGATGTGAAATAAGAAGGACTACAGATATATATTTACCACTAGAACAAAATTGAGTTAGACAGCTCTAGAAAATATGAATAGAGTAAATATAAAGAGAAACAAAAAAAGTTAAAAAGCGGAATGTAGCAAGGTGAGTTGTTGATGAAAATGATAATGGCTATATACGACTTTATGGATGGTAGAATGAAGTATTGGATGATGTACTACTTTAGGGGCAGGAGAAAGAATACAAGATGTTAGAGCAGAAAGATGACATAGAAAAGAGCTAAATCTTCTTGCATTTATATCAAATGTATAGACCATAATCACGTTCTATTTTGAGGCTCCTTTTAATTATTCAAAATGATATTGTTTTCATGTAACAATAATGAAGAAATGCGCTCAAACATAATTTTTATTTTAAGGAAAGACAAATATATTATGAGAGTAATCTTTTGGAGTTCGCAAGCATACCATAATTATGTCATAAAAAAGAAGAACGGGTGGTCAGTTTAATGCTCATTTCAATGATGACAATTCTTACTCATTATCATCTCTTCTCTTTCTTGTTTGTTATCCGAATTGCCTTTATCTGCTAACTTATTTTATCATTTCTTCTCTCCCTTTGAGATAATGTGGTCAGTTGTTAAAGTGATTAGACATCGTTTTTCTTCTTGTTCAGTTTTATCATTACCATTTATCAAATGAACTTGCATAAAATGTCAAAACAATACCAGGTACGTTTTAACTTATCTTTCCATGAAGACACTGCGTAACCAAACAATAAGTTTACAAAGTACTCAACAGAGTTAAGTTTTCAATCTTCGTTCTTTGCGAAGCATCCCTAAGATAAAGTTAATTATTTATGAATTAACATCACTATTTGACGATGAAATGATTTCACAATTTCGTATAGCCTACATAACATTTACCGAGAACAACTGTAAACTGATGATTCTAAAGAAAGTTTGAATTTTAACAACAATAAGATTTGTGATTACCGTCATGACCGTTAATTGTTCTTCAAATCTATTTCGTTCACCAAATATATTATTTCGCAAGATTAACAGAATATGGACGTTCATCTTTGTTTAATCATTAAAACTATCTTTGATATTATCATAGGATTCGTTGAGATTTTTTTAGCCATAAGAATGGAATGCCTGATGATAAATCATTGACGGTGACTATGTATTGTTTGTGATGAGAATACAAAGCAACGAAACTGGCAAAGGATCTGTCTTGGATTTCCAGTATTATGGCGCAAGAAATGAATGAATAGGAGATGAGACCCACGAAGAACAATAGATTGTTGAAAATGTAAATGTTTGAAGGAATGACGCATAGGTATTCCAATGCCCTCAGTTCACTTGCCTTACTGTTCCCGCTCAACTCAGCTTCGATGTATTTTCTCATCAAACATTCAAAGAAGAACGATTTGAGGGGAAAGAGACAGAGAGGGGAAGAAAAAAAGAGGAGAGCGAGGTAGAATGAAGGTCGATCGAATCGGGCTTGAAATCCCAAGTTATCACGTCTCCATGATGAAGAATATGGCTGGGAGCCTCCGAAGGCTTTCTGTTAGATCGAATTTCCCCCATTTCTATCAGCATGGTTGTGCCTTGACAGTAATAAACCGACGCCCTGTGCATTACGACGTGGAGCGATAGAGAGATAGGGAAAGGGAGAGAGAGAGAAGAAGGGAGAGCGAAAACGAGCTAGAGCGCTGCTGCAGCTACAAGCCATACGCACACTGTACCTACCCCCGCCGTGTGGGCAGCGGCTCTGTGAATGTTACGCTTCGATCTGCGCAGCTTTGCCAATGCAATGCATGCCTAGATTTACTGTGCATACAAGGTTGGGGTTCTGTGTGTATGTGGATAGTTATTAACGGGAAGCTTGTGCTAGCAGCTAGCTCGAGAGCGAAGGGACTTCGTGCCTCTTTTTCTTTTTAATGCGTTTCCTGTGTTATACGGGCAGGGCCCACTCATGGAATATTGAGCCGAGCTCTCAAGCCAGCTTGCAGCTAGCTTGTTGTCAACATTGCTCTCTGTAACGCATGAAATACCCGCCAGCGTCGTAAATTGCTCCGACATTGTTCCCCTTTACGCATTCGCAGAGTCGGCAATACATGCAAAGTCGTAGTCATGCATGTGGCCGTGCATACGAGTTTTGCATCGAGAAATGCATAGGCGCTCTCGAACGAAATTGAAGGCTTTTCGCTTTTTTCCTCTCATAGCAAAGTGGCGGCACTCCCTTCTCGTCGCAGAGCTGTGTAAGAAGAAGGGGAAGGAATAGAACTCTCATCGCCTTCGTATGAAGAAACTGAGCTGAGCTGACTGTCGGTAAAAGGCAGACGTATCATCGCGGGTCAACCTTGTATTTTCTTCGGCATACCAGCACAATAACGAGGGGCTTCTTATCTCGATAACTATGACAAGGGCATTCTGATCGAGGAGTGTCCCAGTTTGACCTCAGCCGCAGTACACTCCCGAATCGAGGCTAAACACACCGCGACAAGCCAGCATTGCAGCCTGCCAGCCCCTTGCATGCATGCAAGCTAGCCAGCCGGGCTAGGCGTGTGTGTCTTTTGTGTTGCTGTAAGCAGCGGGCGTCGCCTAGCCAGCAGCCGGGGCATTCCGACAGGGCCGGCCCCGCTCCTATTCCTCTTGTTTATCCGACGCTTCTCATGAAGAAGAAAAAGAGCTGCATTTCCAGCATGGAGCTGAGTGACATCGGAGAGAGGGTCTATGCGGCGGAGTCGCTTCTCAACAGAAGGATTCGAAGGGTAACTATTCGCATATACCTTCTTTCTTCTTATTCTTCTTCCTCTCCTTTTTCTTCATCATCATCTTCTTCTTCATTATTATCACACTCTTCTTTTATCTTGTCTTCCTCTATTTCTCTTCTTCTTTTTCTCTCTTCTTCCCCTCCTTTTGCTTCTCCTACTTTTCTACGTTTTCATCATCTCTTCTGTCATCTTTATACCATCCTTAAGTTTTTTTCTTCATTTTCTTTTTTTTTCATCTCCTTCTTGAAGACTTCATCAAAAACACCGATTCTTTCTGATCCAAGTCACATTTCAGACAATAAGACATAAATCGAAGAGTAATTACAGCCTTTCTACACGAAAGCATTTTCAACCATTCTACTTTCACTTCTTATCGATCCACCCATCAATCTATATCTCTCTTTATCATTCTCCTTTTTTTTTTCTTTCTTTAATGTTTTTCTCTCGTTTTCTTTCTTAATCTCCACAGGGCAAAGCAGAATATCTCGTTAAGTGGAAAGGATGGTCCATTAAGTAAGTATAAACTTCCAAATCGTTCGGGGTTGCATTTTGCCATATAAAACCATGTTACCCCCAAAATACTAGCGAATGTTTTTTTTTTGTAACAGAGCAAAACGATTAACTTCTAAACCTTTTTGGGATTGCATTTTGGTCGCATCAAACCGTGTCGCGCCAAAAAGAGGAGAACAGGGGAAAACTTGTACATCAAAATGATGAATTGACGGGATGCCTATAACTTTTGTGGCTTCTTTTGCTTTTCTTTTTTTCCCAGGTATAGTACGTGGGAACCAGAGGATAACATCATTGACAAAAGACTGCTGGAGTCGTTCAAAAAGCGGTGAGTCACAAACGAGATTAGGGAAGAGGGAAAACCGTTATTAACTCGATATTATAGTCTGCGCTTGGAAAGGGTAAAGAGAGAGAGAGAGGGAGAGAGAGAAAACAAAATCTCTTTCCAAAATGGCGCGCAAGCTAGGATCGTTAATAACTTGGTTCGGTGTGCGATGTAGTGTAAGACTACACTGCTTGTGTGCGGAAGATGGTGTGTATGTGTATGACGGCTATGGGAGTTTGGGTGAAAATTTTGATGAGAGGCGCCCAGTTATGTATAGACAAAGGGGCTAATTTTTCATCTTTTGCTCGTTTGCAGGCGAAAAGAACTGGAAGGAGGTACAGGACATGCGACCCCAGGCCGCAAGAAGCGCAAATCTAAGGTATGTTTTAGATTTCGTTATGTTTTCCACCCCTTCCCAAACGGCCATTTTTAACCCCTAGCACCCGACATTTGCTAATTAAAACCATTCTAACGAATAAACCAAAAGTTTTTGCTCAAAACCCGTGAATGGGCAAAATCTGCAACTATTATGGAATACATTCCCCAAATGTCAACTTTGTAGAGGTTTTCTATTGGCGAAAAATAACTTAAGTTTGGGGGAAAGTTCATGATGGAAAATTGCCCGCTGCTTGGAAATACGTGCAAACATAGCGGGTAGGCATGAGAGCGCACGTAAGCCATAGCTTTTTCACTCTCCCCCAGCCTGCTGCTGCAAGTAATGTAATGCACTGCGCATGTGCAGTGAAGATCCGTTTTGGGATTCATCTTCTCTCAGCATAATTACTGTTCGCATAATGATACGGTAGAATCGGGTGGACAGCGAATCTTCCCCACCGCTACGTTATCTCACACCACCATACGCTCTGTAGCCCATTATGATATTCAGGGAGTTTGATGATCAATCTTCGGCACATAATAACGCAAGCGTGGGGCTGTATGTTAGAGACGATGCAAGTAATTTAGTTACACATAGCGTTAATGATGTTGGGAGTCATGGGAGTGTTTTACTCTCCCGCTGGTCAATCATAATTGAGGGTCCCATGCATGCCCATGGCCTGCGTGGAGCGGGAGGTTAGGGGATCTGGTGGACGCCACACCCGATGACTTTACTTATTGCATACATTGCAAGTCAAGCGTGGTAATATGACAATAATATTAGGGTAGCCTTGTGCCATCCATTGTTTGGCTGAAAGAAAGAAAGATGGGTTGGTTGGAGGGGGGAGGTGGAGCTGCAGCTTGACCAGGAAGACGAAGAAGCCAGGGGGTCGGGGTGGGGGTGAACGGCGAAGCTAGAGAGTGATTCGTTCTGAACTTCAAGTAGGTCCAATAATAATTGTTCATAAATTATCGTCATTCTTTTCCATAATTTCTATTCAAATGTTTTGGAAACGACGTGCAATCCTCATTAATTGGGAAAAGCCTGGATTGGCATAATCATAGCTATAAATGCATGCACATAATACTGTCTAAATTTTTCATCAATCAACATGATGAGATTTTCTTCGTCTACTTTTAGATTCCTTTGGTTCATAATTGTGATTTTGCGACTAACAACACCAATGATGCATTTTTGTTCAACGAACTTAATCACCCCCCCCCCTTTCAAACAGTCAGGACACTTTGCATGGGCCGATGCATTGTGCCCCCAACATTAACAGAGTCCTCATGAGTGGACGATGAGTGATGTGGATACGAATAATGTCCTTTTCGTGTTATTCAGTTCACATTGGGTGATGAACTTTTTCCTTCTGCATTCCGGATGTCAGGATGCCGGGATGATAGCGGTAGCGGAGATAATGCGATCAATTACTGCCCCTCCCTCCCGCACGACCCACGCCCCCACGACCCATGCCCCCTATGTCGCCTATGTCGTCCTCCTGCTTACCGTCACAACAGCAAGCATAGTTGAAACTTTGAAAGGGAAATCCAACCGTGACAATAAAACAAAAAATAAGCAGAACAATTATATTGGTGAAAGTTCGAACGAAATTGGATAAACAGTAAGAAATTATGAAAATTCATATTAAAATGCTTATAATAGAAAGGTTTCATGCATATTAATTTGCTCGATTCAATCAGTCATGCAGGTTTTTCCTTTGGAAAATTATACTTTGCCTCGAATAAATTGCACATGCGTTAGTGCATGGCTTCACATCACAATTCTCTTTATATTATAAACTAAACTTGTCTAGTAGGTTCTTTGTCTTTGAGTAGTTTCGTCTTCATTCATCATGTCCATTGCGCATGACACGAAACGCATGGTAGATTCTACATGACTTTATGGTGGTGAAAGTCAATGTGTTTGGTTTAAAACTATAGCCATTTTCCAATTGATGTTTGTAGTTACCCTGTAATGATGACTATGGTGACATTGATGATTTGTTGCTGTTGTATGATACGTAAATGACACATCCTAACTCATTTTGAAATCTTCTCAGATTCGCATATATTTGTCAATGTATTGTTTAAAGGGAATTCCAACCTTGATAGTTAACTACTCTATAGGAAAGCAGAAAATCAGATAAGTAGACTGAAAGTAGTTTTAATGAAATCGTTAAAAAAATGAGGAAGTTATGAATTTAAAAAAATTGTAATGACTATAAATTAGTATTGGCTCTTCATGTAGTGGCGGACATCCTTCCAATTTGTTCCAACACACAAAATGACTAAAATTTCATTTTCCCCTTAAAATGTATAACATATTTAATATAACTAAATGTATTTTTAATAAATGGTCAGAAATGCCCCAAGGGAGGAGATACAGATTAATAATATTTTGACTACGTCATAATCCACTGACCAAACTGGCAATGGGAATCGCATAGAATTAGCATAGAATTAACTTGCATAACTTTCTTATTATTGGTCCGACTTATTTAAAACTTTGGCCATTCCGTTTATCGTATTTCAAGTTTCTGCTTTCATACAAAATGAACAAAGGTTGATTCAAGATTCGAACCCAGGACCTCACGGTTAGGGCCAGGGGCGTAAATCCCGGGGGATTGGGGGCTGCATCCCCCCTGGCTTGAAGTATGGAGGGGATGGCCTGTACAAACACCCCCCTGACATTACCCCCCAAAAAAGAGAGAAAAAAAAAAGGAAGAAGAAGAAGAAAAAAAATGTGATTGTTTCAATTTCACCATAATGCATGAGAAATGAGTTTTTTTTTATGTATGTAAAGCCTACACGTATACAGTATGTCACGATCATTAAGAGTACTTGCGCGACGTGCGCGAACAAGCACTTCATAAACTTCAGAATAATTTTTCGTTATTTTGCAAGGTATTATTATCGCCCATACGTAAAGTACGCCAGCGCGCGAGCGCTTAAAAAGTGCAATCATGGACAGTAGATGCCCGGCTCCCCCACACTCAGTGTTATTTAGGGTACGCGTATGCTCGTTGCATCCCTTTGAAAGCACAGCCCCCCCCCCCCCCTATCTCAGGACCGCCAAAATTTCTGAATCCCCCTTTCGCCGGCTTTTCGCTGGCTTTTCCTGCCTTGGAGACCCCCCCCCCAAAAAAAAAAAAAAAAAAAAAAAAAAATCCGGAACACTGCTAAATGTACTACCCCCCCCCCCCCAATTTCAGGTGAGCTATAGTCGATCGAGGGCGACTGGGGGCCAATGTTTTTACTTTTCAAAATGGCATGAAATGAATTCAGATAAATAGGGCTTAATAAAAGTCGGAAACGGTTCAACGAATCGTCTTCTTTCTATAATAACTAAATCAAACGTCTAAGCTTTTCGCGCTTCGCGCGGTAAGGGGGAAACTGAATTCAGACAAGGATTAAGAGTCGAGATTAGTACACCCAATCGTCTGCTTTCTCTAATAATTTAATGAAACGTCAAAACTTCCGGTAAACCGAATTCAGACAAAGATTAAGACTTAGAGTCGAGCACGGTTTAACAAATCGTCTACTTTCTCTAATAATTTAATGAAATGTCAAAGCTTCCGCGCTTCGCGCGGGAGAGAGAGGGAGTAACTGAATTCATACAAGGATTAAGAGTCGAGCACGGTTCAACGAATTGTCTACTTTCTCTAATAATTTAATGAAACGCCAAAACTTCCGCGCGGGAGGGGGGGGGGGGCGGGGAACTGAATTCAGACAAGGATTAACAGTCGAGAACGGTACAGCAAATCGTCTTCTTTTTATAATAATTTAATGAAACGCCAAAGCTTTCGCGCGGGAGAGGGGAGGAGGGAAATTCATTCAGACAAGGGTTAACAGTCGAGAACGGTACAATAAATCGTCTTCTTTTCCTAATAATTTAAGGAAACGTCTAAGCTTTCGCGCTACGCGCGCTATCTTTGAGTGATTCGCCTGCTCACTACCGCCCCTCCCTAAAATGAGATCCCAGCTCCGCGCCTACATTAAGATATATAGCTATGATGCTGACTAAGTTGACGAAATAATTGGAGGCTAGTTTTGTCGGTAATCGTTGGCCCAACCCCCCCCCCCCCACTAAAAAAAGGTCTAGCGACGCCCCTGACCATTATACATCATTTTCTAAGTGATGGGACTCAAAATAAAGAGTGTGAGTGTGTGTGTGTGTGTTGTGTGTTTGTGCGTGCGCGATCGCGCGCGCTTGCGTAAATTAGTGTGGGCGTGTGCTCGTGCTAGTATGTGATGGCTATCGCCTTAACCCCCCCCCCCCCCCCCACTCCTCGGTACGGATTTACGCCCCTGGTTAGGGCACATGAGTACAAACCACTGTGTCTTGTACAACTCCTCCTAATGCTAGTAACACTACCATGATACGTAAAAGATCTGTAGGGACACTGTGTCGTAAACATCAAACTCGATCGCAAGGATTTTCGACAGGTCAGCATAAGGCAATATCAGTATTCATCATCATTTGAACTGTGCACACATAACAGTGACGTCTTACGTAACCCGTACATGAATGCTATGGGATATACAATAGGGTATCGAATTTGCCCTTGAGTTGAATTCTCGGAGAGTCTTCCATTTGTATAATGATTCTTGTTATGTAAATGTACCAGCACGAATGTCCACATAATTATTGGACAAGATATTGTACGTATCCTGACACTCTCGGTGCCTGGGGGGGGGGGGGGGGTCAGTACAATTACATATGGCGACAATAGATGGAACGATAGGCTTCCAGTATTGCCGAAGCTCTCCTTTTCTCACATAATTACAATTTTGTGTGCTGATAGCATAATGTCTTACTACATAATTTTGTCCAAATATCCATGATTGGTGGAAACTATACGCCTCCCCCCCCCCTCCTCCCCCACCCGCGGTTACATTAATACAACACACATGCACACTCGTGTGAGTGTCAATACACACAATATCCACCCGAATATGTTCTTGACTTTTTAGACGGCCACATCTGTGTAGGTAATTACAGTGAATACAACCTCAATTTGAGGCTAAGCTCCAAACTTACATTTGGAAATGCCATTTTCCATTTTCTTTTGCTTGTGAATGTGAATGCGAGTTCATTGATTAATTCCGTCATTACTAGTGCTAGGGTATGGAAGTGCAAATAGGCAAGTCTGAGAAGAGAAGTGCGGTTACGGTGAAAAAAAATTGTGGGAAGCTTGATTTTGATAAGAAAAACAGTTACAAGTACATTGCGCATGTAACTTGCTAGAAGAACCATGTTTGGGAAGCTTAAAGCAACAAGCATGATACTTTATTGCAGCTGAGTAGAAAATGTGTATCTGCATGTACGAATTTAGATGTCTTTTTTCTGTAATTGCGTTTGAAGTTAGGAAAATGTATTCTTGAAAATATCGGAAGAAAGTAATGTATCAGAATATATCTCAGTAACTATTTGTAAATATGTGGCTGATTTGCCTTGTCAAGTTATCTTAATAGTGAAATAATTATCTCATTGATTTGCTGCAACAAGAGAGAGAGAGAGAGAGAGAGAGAGAGAGATAGAGAGGCAGACAGGGACAGAGAATATTTGTTCAATATTTGTACATATTCGTTACGCAATCACAGGTCAGGAACTTTGGATGATGATGTCATAATTGTGTCATCTTGTCTATTCCTTATATACCCTACACAGCCCCTCCCCTTCCCTCGTCATCCTCACTTTACCTCGCCCTGATTTTCTCGCCCTCGCGACGCATAATAGGTCATGGTGTGCGTACCCCGGAACCCAGACTCATTTAAACTCTTTTTTATTCGTGGGGGAACTCTGTCCGCTACATAATGTTTTACCGTTCAAACAAAAGCCCAATACAATGGACATTTTGACTGATTGTTGTGTTTCAAGTTCAATTTTAGTGCTTATTTTTTGGACAGGAGATAGATATCCTACGATATGCCTGCATCTTAAACGCTTGATTTCGTTGATGTACCTTCAATCGCCATCAGTTGTGATGAGCCCAACCTGCAAAGAAAATTTAATGAACATTATCATCTTCTCCAACAACTGTCTCTCCGAGTGATTCTACCTTGTGCCAACTTCTTCACTTCTTCATTTAAACTCCACCAGTCTACAATATCATCCAGGAAAGCTTTGTTATGTCTCCCTTGCGCCACTTCAGACGATCTTTTGTGACTCTATACGAATATACTCCAGGATATACTCCAGGATATACGAGGATATATATATACGAGGATATATGATGATATTGTGAAGGACACCATTGATTGTGACAATGCCAACGCTAGCGACAAGGACAATGATACCCTCATCCGATGATGATGAGGAAGTTAATAGGATGGTGACGAAGTCGTCATGGAAACGTCAACATGGATTACGACAATGATTACGGCAATGATGACACGAATTACACTGTATCCAAAGTCAATTTTATGTAATTTTATGTGCTGCTCAACCGGTTATGAAATGACACAAGGAGAATTTGCATTTATTTTGTGCGATATGGACGATGATGTCGAATTTGTCGATCGTCAGGATGGATTTTTTTTCACAATGATGGTGGTTCCATTATCGTTCTATATGGTTGATACTGATATGCCTATCTATTCATCATTACAGAGCAACCTTGACTCTTGTGGATTGAGTTCCCCTCTCTCAATGGCAATGCGTTGAATAGAGAATGGAATATAGTCTATATGTATAGATCTTATTCATCATGCTACAGACCTGACAGAATTGCATTTCGTGTTCGTTGTTATGAAAGTTGGCTTCCCAAACATTTGCTCAAAGTCATCGACTTCCCATGACCCAAGTTTAAAGAAACAGTAATGTATTTTGATTTTGCATGTTCTAGTATTGTGGCATTGTGGTTGTGCGTTTGAGGTAGTGTTATTGTCTTATTCTTCTCCAAGGGTGGATACTCCAAGCGGGCAAGTGGTGGTTCAAATGAACTCTTTCCTCTTCTTAATCATGTTAATATGTTCAGTTAATAAAAAAGGCAAACTTTAGTGTGCTTTTAGCCTCAGGCTAATTAATACAAAAATTTAAAAAAAATGATATTCAGCATGTAATGGACCTCCCCAAAGGGCCCAAACGAAGGTTCGTGGTTCGAATCCCCGACTTGGCTCCGTCTCGCGGACTGAGATGGGATGGAGATGGGAAGGAGCAGTGTCTCATGGATTGTGTCCAAATTTTGTTGATTGAGAAAGCATTCGGTATGTCGTTCAGACGAGCGTATTGATATGAGTGGGTTTTGCCAACAAAATTTGCTTTTGGTGGCCGTACTTATGATTTCATAAATCCCTTTTATCATTAATCCCTTTTATCATTATTGTCTCATATCAAGAGATGAATTATTCAAACAGCATTTCTTGTGGGAGATGCAGGCAATAGCGAATAGTTCGTTTACCCTATTCTCCATGCATTAACCAAACAGTCCCATACTATAGTTTCTCGTTCGATTCTGTGCTTCCGTCTCCTCCCCAATGCACCACGGTAATATTTTGCATTTTGATTACATTCCCCTCTTTTTCAGCATGAGAAATAGAGCCATATCTCATCGTATTTTGTCATGGACTTGCGTAAATGGAGGAGCGTTTGCGAAATATGATTATATCCCACGTAAAGCCACCGAGTACATAATAAAAAGGAATTAAAAAAAAAAACCTGAAACTTCAAGAGGCATAATTATCATTGAATTATGTTCATATAACCAAGGATAAAGAATAATGACTTCGGAATATAAATGGAGAATGTATAATCAATGAGTAAATGCTCAAGGAAAATACATTGGTTGTCATTAATATAATACTGTTTATGATTGTATACAATGTATAGTGCTCCGACATGTTGTAAGACAATAGCCAAGACTTTCAAGAAATAAACTCCAATGCACTTTCAATGCTCTATTGTGTTGCCTCGTCACACTTACAGATGTTACACTATCAATGGAAATCCCCGTTATGTTGATTTGTGTTTTATGCTCCGGCGACGATTGCGCAGGGCTGTATTTCGTAAAGATGTAGGGTTAGGGTTAGAAACAGTATAGCGTTGAGGTTAAGAATTCGATTATAACCAATAATCATTGTAGAATAATGACCATGGAGTTGTCGCCAGCTACGAGGTTGATTTTGGATCGACGGATCGACGAATACGGTAGTAATTGAACTAAATTCAATCTTCACGGTTTTTTGTATTTGTATTTATGTCGACTGTCTAGCCACGTATGCCCTTTACTGTTCATTGTATTTATTACAACAAACATAGACGTGGCCTACACAATATACTAACCCTTCTCTTAAATTCTGGATAAAAATTTGCCTCTTGTAATTAATATATTTTTTCTCGAACATGGCGGATACATCGATCTTTAAAGAGAAGGTTGAGTTCTGGGAAGAGGAGACAAATATAAAAAATTGTGAGCATTATCATTGGTATTATGCAAGTGTGGAAGAACATCAGATTCAGATTTTTTTCCCTGAAAAGCATGGCTCTTCAAATGCCATAATATTCTAAATATGGTATGGTATGTAATAGCATAAAAATCGGGACGGATTTTTACGCCACATGTTCGTGTAGTCCAATATACATCTTTTTGTGTACAGTGCTTGTAACTTTACCAAGACTGGGCCAATTTTCTTACCATTTTGAATGATTCCAGAGCCTTGCAGGCTTGCAGTACACACCAACACTTATATGCTAGATGATCAACCTTTTCTGATCGATTCTAAACTGTTTCTTTCACAATGCAATCGCATGACCAGAACTCAACTATATCTTTAAAGGCAGAGTTCACTTCGAATTTGGGTCATTTAAATTTAGTTGCGATTCAAATAATTTATGTGAAGTCTATTCGAACATCTTGTGCAATATGTGTGCTACTAGACAAATTATTACCTAGTAAATTCGTGTACCTGGTAAACAAAACAATCCCATGATATGCTCTCTACGCCTTCTTGGCATATTGGTTAAAGCCAGTTTTTTTTTTTTTATAGAGAGCATATCCTCTATATAGAAAAGATATGATTATATTATGTGCACAATAATGTAGCTTTTTTATCATTATTCAGTTGTACCTTTATAACTATGTACACCCGCTGGCCATGGCTGCATTACACACAAATTTGTAACATGATTTATATAGGCTACCCTGTGAAAATATTGCAAGCAGGAATTATAACGTTAATCATAGGAATTTCCTTTGTTCATGCGCGAAGTCACAACTAAACTAATTGGTATAGAAAGATTAATGATAATGTGAAGTGTTTCCAAAGCCGGGTAATGAATGCTAATGAATTTATGTCCTTTGCTTGCCTCTTTTATGATCAGAATATTACCACTTGAATTCCAATATTACATTTTTCAAAGGGAACTTTTCGAAATAAGTATTTGATTCAATGCAGATTTTGATCATTCTTTTTCCCAAACTGGTACGTACATGTACCAAACTATACGCCCAAATAAAAGTTATGAAAACAAAGAAACAAAAATAGAAAATAAAAGTGTGACCCCAAGGATGGGTCGTAGATTCCTTATCTAAAATAAATTAAGATTTGAAAATGTATTTAGCATATAGGCCTTAATTAGTAGGCCTACTCCGAAATAGGTTATCCGAAGGTTATTCATTAATACATTCAAACATAGATGAAACTTGAATTATGATCGACGCTGATGGGTATTGTGGTATATTTACCACATATTAAGATATCCTTCTATTCTCTCAATGTGCATGGTTTATGTACGATCGAAACAGGACTTTGGTAATAATGATGTTGACGGCAGAGTCAATTATTACTCTGATATGAAACAGAAAGATGATGAGATGAATAATAATTGCAGACTGAGGGTCTGTGAAGAAGATGAAATTGTATCTAATGGCAATGACATGAAGTAGTGATATATTATATACGACCTTTGTGCAAATTCATCGAAACCCAGTGTCGTTATCCGATTAACTATACTCAATGAATCGGATGTGGTGTATTTATGTGAGATGAATTTATTGAAATTCGACTTCGGGTCCTTGTTGATTATTTGAACGTTCATAGGATTGTCTCTTAATTTATTTCGATTTATTTATCGACTATTAAGTGAACGACGGTGTATATTTTTTTTAATGACCTAGTGATTGATAGATATTAGTTAATTGCTGATGGGCCGATTGCGTATCTTCATATGTTTTTTAATTTAAAATAAAAACAACTTTGTATAAGTTCTTACCAGATTAGTATGAAATTGGTTCTCCTTTTTCGCTTTTTGACAAATCATAAGAGACCATAAGAACTAAGAAGTGATTGTGTCAATAATTATTCAGATTACAATAATGTTTGCATAACACCCTCCATGGACGACGCCTTATGCTGGCCTCGGGATCATGAAACGCTGGATAGGGAAAGGCGTCGTGGAATGAAATGTGTGATACGCAGGTATAATATTGTGGTGTTATTATGAACTTATCATACTGATACGCACATAATTATTGTAAGATCTTGATTTAATGAAAATGAAAATCTTGTAAAATTATTAAAACTTAAAACTATTTTCAAATTTGTGCTTAAATTATCTAGTTAATACTATTTAACAATATGCATATTTCGGATTGATATAATTTGCAATTTTTATAGATGATTTCAAAAGTTTTGTTTGTTTTACATCTCCTACCGTTCACACCTTCTGTATGTGTGCAGATTTGTGTGAACATGCTTAAAGAACGACACGATATGCAGTTATGCACCATTCTTGTTCATCGTTCAGTCTCATGATCGTCCAATCAGGTGTTGAGTATATGACGTCATCAAAACACAGTGCAATGACCGCAGCCGAACTATATCACGACGTAGATTTGATCTTGCGGTCGAGGATAATCGTCGTCTGTAAGTAGCGTGACGATTATTAATTTCAATTAATCTTTCAGCCCTCCAATGAACAGGCGTATCCAGGGGGCGAACGGGCCGCGGCCCTATTTTGTGGTTGTAAAGTATAGAGTGGGGGATGTCTTAGGGGCCCTTCTGAAAAGTATAAATATCTCCCCCCCCCCCTCCCCCCCCCCCCCACCACCACCACCCTTTTTGCCATGCTCTTGGGTATTGGATCATTTAGTCGCGTGGATGTCGACCCACTCTAACGCCCCGAGTGTTATTTGATTTTGAATCGAGTAGATATTATCTTTTCACAATATTACATTACCTGGCAAATTTATCTAGTGTAGATTTAAAATTATTACAGCAGGTTTTTTTCTTATCTTTTCTTCTTTTTTTTTTACCTGCTCCTCCTCTTTCCCTCTTCTTCGCCATTGCCATCACCTTCTTCTTCTTCTTCATCATCGTCATTATCTTATTATTATAATTATTATTATTATTTCAAAAGAAAACTTGGTGAGAAAATATGAGTGAGTAGAACAGATAAAGAATAGACGATGAGCTACAGTGTACGCTTTATTAGCATGTGCTGAAAGTTACAGAAACTAGGTTTTATGTACATGTAAGTATTCATGACCAGGTGTTACAAACAACCTATTTGATGCGTAATAATCAGGTTACGTAATTAATGGATTTAACGAGATCCAACGAATTTTGATCACCGTACGGATAGATATACTTCTGATGAATATTCAATAGTCCCTGACTCCGGCTGTGGGTCCAGTCTTGGTGACGGACGGGGTAGGGGGAGAGGGGCGGCAGGTCTTAGATATAATCGTAATGATCTTGTTTACGTAGTGAGTGACAATACGGATAAGGGTCGTGCCACCTCTAATGCTTTAATTTCCACTCCACCCCTCCCCTTCTCTGTCTCGCTCTGTATCGATGAGTCTCCCTTTTAAAAAATGTCATTAATTTTTATTTACCCATCGTCATCAGAGAGATCCACGAAACTGCATGATTTTCATTGTAATAATTTGCACCCCCTTTCGCCGTTATCGTGCCGAGAGATGGGGATAATGCCCTGTAACCCCTCCACCCCACTGCACCCACCCCACCCCATCCACATTTCATAGCATTCTGTTAGCACATTTTCTCCTCCTTTCAAATGACGGTAGACAAAATACAATAGGAAGGATTCCAGATAAACTGACAGTTTGTCTGATAGATTGCAGAACAATTACAGTTTTATTCTTATTAACGAAAGTGAAATACTTTCGTCTGCAATGAATGGATGTCCTTATTCTGATGAATAAAAGAAATAAAACATCTTGGGAATTAAACAATTGTGTAGGCAAACGTCGACTCTTAGCATGTACCTTTGTCGTTTTTCTACGTTAATTTTGTGCGGATTTGAATGACCCTATTCCACCGCCATCCTTATGTTGGGCATTTGGGACAGCCTCATGACAAAATGTTGACAATATTGGAATTTTAATGAAGCATTTAGGGACAAACCAAAAAGAGTCAAGTTTGTTCAGTATCGACGCATGAATTATGTGTTATACTTTCATGTGCTAGATTAATGATAGATTAAGGTAAAATGCTTGTTTTGCATCATTCTCCTCAAATATTTGATATAATATTGACGTCTTGTCATCAGCCATACTGTATTTTGGGGAATCATTTCAGCAACACTGAGGCAAACGGTAATACGACATTACGGAAAACAGAAAAGAGGCAAGATTGATATTTGTTTCCGCACAAGATAAAGGTTTATCTATTATATTATCTATTGAATTTTTAAAGTAGAGGTGAAGAGGAGATATGCCTTTAAAAAGAGTAGGTGGATATTTGTTAGATGCTCCACCTTTCTCGCTTACCCCTTTGCTTTCAGAATATAATGGGCATTTTAGAATGGAGTCACTTTTTGTACTCGTGCAACATGCACATAATCTTGTGACAATATACTATATAGTGAAATCGTGAGGTTTGGCTATAAATTACTGATACTAGACCTTACAGTAGAAGATGGGTAGTCCCTTTAAAAAGAGAAGAGAGTCCCTTTAATGTTGGTTGTTTCTCGCTCACCCCTCCCTCATCGCATGGGGTCGACAAGGTCGTGCTATCGTGTATAAATTGAGTTTTATTCATAATCGCTGGAAGCAGAGGTGAATATTGGTCGACAGTTTCCGTCGCTTCACCTCAAACTAGACTGGGAGTGGGTATAAACAGAAGTAAGAGCAATTTATTGACGAAGGAAAGCAGTTGTGCAAGGTGGAATATGTTTAGTTGAAGAGTCTTTTAAGATTCATGGCGAATTGTTATGATTCTATGGTGCTGGATGAAGCACAATCGTCATGTAACAATGATGAACGGACCAGGCAATAGGCTATTTTCGTAATGTACCAAATGTAATGCATATACGTCTTTATGAAGCGACTCAATACAAATTATTTTGTTCACCTGATAAGACTAAGAATATTTCAATTAATCCAAACTACATCATTAGTACTGTTGTTGCCAGGAAGGACAAACATCATGGCTGACCCTTATGATGCCTTCCACATTCACTATACACACTACACTAAATTCTTCAGACGTTTTCTTGGCACGGTCTAAATCCAAGAGTTTATTTATGTATAATATAAAGGAGATCTTTTAAGATTCTTTTCGAGGAAAAAGAAGTGTTGAGAATTATGCTAATTTTCAGAATCGGTTTCGTTCATTGCACCAATAAAAATCTTGAGATACTATCATTAACGATAAGACGACACTTCCCATGAACAGTTTAGTTTTTGTTAAGGAGATAAAGATTTAGGACATAATGTTTGGAAACATGTGAGATTGAAATGATCGTTAAAAAATGTGCTATGAAAAAAAGGGGTCGAATTTGTTTCTACTTCCATATTTATGACAGTTCATTGGCATGCGGCCTGCGGCTTGAAGCGGTACACAAGATAAATTTCCATGTTCGTGCATTAAAACGCGGGTGATTGATAACACCGAGTGGGGGGAAGGGACTCAGTTGAGGGAGAGAGAGAGTGTGTGTTGTCGAGTATGGTAAGGGCGCACGCATAGTTTAAGATTAAAAATGCATTAGTCGAATGCATTAATAATTTCTGAAACGGACCGGCTGCATGCGTGTACACGCATGATACAGTACCACGACTGTGTTCCCCATACTCTCTACGAAATCCTTCTCTCTTCGCACCGGGCTACGACCGGGTTATTCACGTACAAGCAAACCGCTGATTTGTCCCTCGCAGCTACATGCACACACAGCTTTGCCCCATCGAGAGGCTAGCGCTGTGCATGCGAGGGCAGAGGAAAAGCGGAAAGAAGCGTTAGCTGCGAGGGAAAAAACGTGGAATCGTTTACAGGCCTGGTTAAAGTACACATTATAATCAAACACTCGAGAGGGAAGAAGGGTATGGCTTGTGTTCACTCTCTAGCGAAGAGTTGTGTCTGATAGTCGAGTCGAAGGCCGGGACTTTAGGGCGAATCTAGGGTCATGGCAGCGGTAGTCTCCACACTTTCCTCTCAATTTTCCCTTCCATACAGTAACAACGTTATAGTGCTGTCAGTGCAGTGTAAAGCAAGTCCCTGGTCTCTGCATGCTCTGTCTCTGTCTCTCTGTCTCTGTCTCTTTCTCTCTTACCGTCTCTGTCCCTTCTGTCCCTCTCTCTGAACGTCTGTCCTATCACAATCTATCTCAATAATTCTTAAGGCTGTACTCCCCTCCCCTCGTTCTCTCTTTCTCTCTCTCTCTTTTTGTTCTCTCTCTGTCTCTCTCTCTCTCTGTTATGACCCCCTACTAGCTCCTCTCTGCTGTAGCTATCCCAAACCGCTGCGCAACCCACATTTCCCTTCTTCCTCTCCCCCCCCCCCTCCCTCCCCTTCTATTTCTCTGTTGTACATTCCGACCCGATTCCGACTTGTAGTTGATCAGTGTAAACCTATAAATAATCAGGCTTATTAATTTTGATCATATTAAAATAACACTTTATCCTACCATGATATTTTATTCAAAATTGCTTTGATCATTTTATTTTGAAATTCATTGCGTCATGTGTGTATAAAATTATGACAACGAGTTATCATCAACATATTTTAAAAAATCTTAATGATGTTATAAATATTGAAAACCTGCATCATTATGTTGAAAATTACATTTAAAGGATACAATTCGTATTCAATAGTTGTTATTTATATATGCGGTAAAAAAAATGTAAAAGCATAATTATTATTTTCTACTATTTATTTGGTTATACGTGTTAAATTCGAACAGAACGTCCCAAACATTTATGAGCGTAGTATTCGAATTCTGTCGTAGCATATTAGGGATTGATTCAGATTATGTTTCACATTTTTATGCCATTCTTAAACTTCTTGGAATACGAGCCCCTCTGTACTCGGAATCATACCCTATCACTTACATAGTGTGTAGCTACATTTCATCGAATCGCAAGGCTAAAATGTGCATCCAGGCAGATTAGCGAAAGCTGCCGGATTTAGGGCCGAGTAATTCGCTTAATAGTTTTCCAATTTCGCCACAATTTGAGGTTTAGCATGTTTTAAGCCCAGGAAATCTCTGCATATGCATCATGCTTCGAGTATCATGAATACTTAATGAGTCACGTGATCGCATCTGAGATTACGCGAGCGATACCGACGGACCATTCCATTCCTTTGATTAGGGGTGATACTACTTCGATCCACTTTTTACAGTTATTTCCACGAAATTCAATGGAATTTATGGTGAAAAGGGTATACTTGTATGTACTTGGCATAATATGTATAAGAGCGGATTTAGGATTTTCCACAAAAAAGGGGGTCACAAATTCCCCCAAATTCTGACAAGGAAAAAATGTCATCAGATTTTGTGGGTGTTGATTCACATGTCAACACATGACATTGTATATCAGGCTAAAAATATAGGGGGAATTTGGACCCCCTCAAGTATTTCATTTCATTATACGCATGGGAAGGAATGAGACCGTCAATTCAATTTCCAATATCTTTTTCGGCTACCATAAGTGTTTAAGATAATTAATAGATAAAGAGCATAAGATAAAAGTAGGAAACCATAAACGTTAATGTGTATTAAAGACTTCGAGGAAATCATCGACAAACAACAATCATGACAAAGTAATATAATCACTATTTTGTTTACTTTAAAGGTAATACAAAGTTTTGGTATGGGGTCATGAATTTGGTTCAAATGAAAATATTGGAAGCAAATGCGATCCTACAATATTCAGTGATCGTTGTCGCGGTTGAAATCAAGTCTAAAGTTATGAAAATTGTAAATAATACACTCTTTAAGTTGTATAGCTCCCTCTCAAGGTCAAGATATTAATTAAGCTATAAAACAATTTTTCTTGACTAAAATCGATCGACTAGCTATTCCCGTTTAGAAGTTATGTATCACAACTACATATTCCGAGATTTTCATGGTCGCAGCTACCATTGTACAGCCATAGGCGCGATTTGAAATTCATCAAAATTTACCGGGAGCACCGGTAAATTTTAATATTCAATTTTTCTCGAAAGCAAAAGCGTTTTAGGGGCTAAAATTTTTAGTGGTTATAATACATTCACTGGGGCATCCAAATATATCAAAATTGTAAAGAATTACTATCCACCCGATTTTGAAAATTTCCCAAAACTTTGTATTACCTTTAATGAGTTTAGTCCATATAACGAAATGATTTGATTAGATTTGATTTATTCTTACCTTTTTGCATTGATAATGATGCTCATAACCATTTTAGATCATTTTTTAAATTTAAATTCGCAGTGTATGGACAAATTATCTTTGTCGTGTAAACGGTGTAATGCACGTTTCGCGAATTATGCCACGCATGCGTCGACTTTAATTACAATGATCTAACCAGGTAGGTGTAAGAAAGGAGTGGAAACCCTTTTAATTTATTCAAACGTATTCGTGAGTTCTAAAGCGTAACGATGGGGGTGTAACATTCCACTTGGCTTCGAAGTTCCATGCTCCGAGCCGCGCTTCCACTGCGGGGAATTTCGAAGGCCATGCACCAGTTTCACATTTATTACAAAATATTAAATTACCGGCAAAATTTCAGTCTAAATTATAAACTTTATGTGTGGATTGTATTGGGACTAGTGCATCAAACAAGTTTTCAACTTTAGTACTCCGCCCTTTCTATAATTTTTTCTGCCAGAGTTGGTAAAAGAAAATTTAGATCCTGACAAAAACACTGATAATGCACTAATTTGTGCATGTTTTAATGTCCCGTTATATAATCCATGATTTACAATCTTCGATAACTTTAAGTGTGCTAATGCGTGTTTTTTTGTATCTTTGCAGTTAGAAAAAAGGGATGAAATTACACAAGTTTGTGTTTGCTTACAAGTTCTACTCATTACATGAGAAATCATTGAAAGGGACAGCGAACAGTTGCTGGGATACCATTTTCTGCTGTAGGAATTCTAAATCGTGAAATTTTTTGCGCTCTTTTATGTTACCACCTGGTCAAAAGTTGCAGAATAGCGCATACCTTTTCGGCGGCTTGGAGCATGGGGTCAAAGGAAAGCGGCTTGATTCCACTCCTTTTTTTTCACCTCCCTGATCTAACATGCGTACTGCCGTTTTGTGTGATTTGGGGTTTAAATGTTACGTAATCATTAGTCATACTACGATTCGGAGACAGTCTTTCGACAGGAATTTGTCACTCGATGACTGAAAAATAACAAGATGCGAGTCAGAGGCAGAGGCGTCTCTAGAAGTTTTTATTTGGCAAGTGGTTGTCGTCACAGTTTGCCAAATATTGTCGACCCCCCGTCCCTTCCTTCCTATGTTGGTGATAAAGATTATTCGTATATTGGCACCCCCCCCCCCCCCCGCCCCCGCGTCAATAAGTTAAATATATTCGCCTGTGGGGGTACGTCTTTCATGGATTTGTAGACGAATTTGCATCTCTCTCTCTCTCTCTCTCTCTCTCTCTCCCTCTCCCTCTCTCTCCCTCTCTCTCTACCTCTCCCTTGCGAAGCCCATCGTGAGAGGATGGCTTTGTTCTCGAATTCAAATGAGCAAGTGTTTATAGATTGATTAGTTACATCTCACATCATTAATTAGCTGAGGGGAAATCCCACTCGCTTTATGTATGTTGTTATTTTCTCATTAAGTTGCTTTGATTTATGCGTGAATTCAGTCATTGTGGTTTGCCTCAGTTGTTTCGAAGCGAAAAGGATGGTTTCGAAAATGCATTAACAGTGTACAACATACATGTTAATTTATATTTTCATTGAAGGATTTGGTTGTACATTGGAATATCATATTACTTCACATTAAAATCTCTGTTTCGATATCGTGCCTAACCAAATGGGCATTACGTATATGTCCCATTTAGAAAAGTATGCTGATATTACTAGTATTCCGTCATTTTGTAGGCATATAGTTATTGATTAACCCTTGCCCAATGGTGGAAAATGGGACTTACATTATTCAGGGCCAAGACTTGATATAGGAATATGATAATGATACATGTATAATTGCGATTTTCAAAGAGGCTATCCGTTACAGGTACTATGCGTATAGAACGTTTCTAAGTGGGGGTGGATATAAATCCGGGGGGGGGGGGGGCGGCGTACATGGACAACCCCATGTGTCTAGACTAACTTCATGTAATATGTAGAATCGATTTTCATTCTAATGCTAGGCTTCGAACATGGGGCGAGGGAGAGGCGCTCCGACCTATGCTGAAGGGGGGGGGGTGCTTTGCAAGGCTGCTTAAGTTTAAGTGTTGTATGGACACCAAATTGTTCAGACAAGAATAACAACAAAAAAGGAGACATCCACTCCCTCGCCCCCCAAAAATATGATTGATACCAAGCGTTTGTCAAGCGAATGATAGGAAAAATAAGAAATAAAATCTTTCGTCTTGAAACTTTCTTTTATTGTTGTTGTATGTATTCAAGTGTATCTTCAGAAGTATAGTGTTAATAATTTTACGGTTTTTAATTGTTTAAACTTTAGACCTTCCATTTGTAAAAGCCAGCAAACATGTACGATAATATTAAATTTAGAAGTAGAAGGGGGAATGGCTAGAGCTTTGAATGTGAATTTGTAGCGTGCAGCGCTATAAGCTGAGGATATGAAAGGGATATGTCTGGACTCCACCATTGTCGTTCAAGGGTGTAACCCTATATCACAGTTGAAATCCTAAGCTGGGTGCTGTTCCGCTGTGGATTTCAAGATATACATGTACATGTACGTTCATCATTCGTGCATCATTCGCGCATTTTTAAGGAATCGGGGAGCGCTTCAATCTTCTTCTCACCTTTATGGCCTTAAAGATAAGATTGAGTTCCATTGCAGGAACTCAGAACGTAAAGTCTTTAAGTGAACATTCTGGTGCTTTTATGAGTACGGAAAACGCGGGAGATGTGAGAATGTTTAAACCACTCCCCATCGATATCTATACCACCCCGTTCTGCGTTTTGCCTCCTTGCTTTTCATCCACCTGAGAGCCCCCCCCCCTCCCTCCTCCTTCAAGCTGATATAGTAACCAGTGCCCTTCTACTGCTGGACCTACTCACTCACGCTGCGCCATTGCCTGTAGGATAGGCAAAATTAATAAATTATAGTATAATCAATCAGCCTACAAGGGAATACTTTGTTTCGAGTTTTCTTTTTATTCTTTTCAAAAAATGAGTTGTATTTAGGGTTGATGTTAAAAAGGCATTTCGCCTGTAATTCTGATCTACTACAAACAAAATAATGGTTAAGAGCCTATTAAACATACGACAGACAACTTTCTAACCCTTCGTAAATCTTTGACTTTGCCTTGTACCGCAAGATCGATGAATAAGACAACCTTAAATTGAATACAAACTGGATGCTGATTGTGATGTCACAACCAGTAATCCTCGCATGTGTTCCTCGATTGTTGAGTGAGCCTAGAAGACCTCGCGATTTCGTGACAAATCCTAACATTTTGGAGCTATAGGTGTATTGATATAATATATTGCGATCACTAATCTGAGTACGCCTGATGAAAAAGAGCTAACACTTCAAGTATCAAGACGATCTAGGAACGCTGTTTGCCAATTCGGTTGAAGAATATGTTGATTAGGATTTTTTTTATAGAGATAATGAAATCGTATCTATGTATCATATTTTGTATTCAAATTCTAATGTTTTTGACTCGGTAACATTTGTAGTATAAGGATTAATTTCAAGAATTTGCCCTCATTTCTTTTGTTGTTGTTGCGTGCTTGAAAAAAAAAACATATTAAACACCTTTGGCCCCCCCTTCTATTTCGCGGAGGGGGGGGGGTGGGGTGGTGTGGGGAGATTTTAATGCTCTTCTTATGATAAACGTGTCGAAATGTACCTGACATCCCGTTCAAAACAATATTTCACATGTTACAATTAAATTTCTAAATCCGTGACAGGCAAGGAACCTGAAACGGAAAATAATAAGTATATCTTTTAAGCAATGTCTATTCATTTTTTCCATTTTTTCCAGTTCTGTATTTAGAGCGTAATGTCTTATATTAGTTATTGGGTGTTAAATTGTGTGTTATACAGTACACTAGTCAAACACAATAATTGTTGAAACTTTCGTGAAATTAACATTGATAAATTGTTATTTTTATATAATTAATATTTATGAAATTGAAATTCAATCGTATTCGGAACTTTCTCTCTCTTTCTCTCTCTTTCTTCTTCGTTCTTCTTCTTCGTTCTTCTTCTTTCTTCTTCTTCTTCTTCTTTCTTCTTCTTCTTATTCTTTCTTCTTCTTCTTCTTCTTCTTCTTCTTCTTCTTCTTCTTCTCTCTTCTTCTTCTTCTCCTTCTTCTTCTTCTCCTTCTTCTTCTTCTTCTTCTCCTTCTCCTTCTCCTTCTCCTTCTCCCTCCTTCTCCTTCTTCTTCTTCTTCTTCTTCTTCTTCTTCTTTCTTCTTCTTCTTCTTCTTCTTCTTCTTCTTCTTCTTCTTCTTCTTCTTCTTCTTCTTCTTCTTTTTCTTCTTCTTCTTCTTCTTCTTTTTCTTCTTTTTCTTCTTCTTCTCCTTTTCTCTTTCCATCTTCGTATATTATGTTTGATGAATGAGTGAGTTGTGGACCCCATGTATGGATTTCCGCTGAGGCCAAAATTTCCTTCCGAGTTAAAACGATAAAAATAGTTGCATTTCTCAAAATATTGAATCATCCGGAGAATTCCTTTGTTCGTCACAATTCTCTTCTCTCTTATTGAATAAAAACAATTTGATTTGGGATGAAGTTGATAGTATTATACTATCCGTCAATTCTTTGCCACATTTAGCTTATAGTTCGCTGTAAAAAAAAAATATTATCTTATTAACTTTTGTAAAGTTATTTTCATTTTTTGAAATTAATTTTTCAATTTGATGTTGATAATAGCTGACATAAACTTTCGATATGGAAACATTTATGATGGATCATTGTGAACAAAAGACTAATGAGTTGCAATGGGCGTCGCATGTTCTACCAACATTTCTAAATAGTCAAAGGGATACTTGATTAGGATGTAAAATGGTAATATGTTAAAGAGCCTCCTCGTGAAATCATTACGAGTAAATGTAATTTGGAATTGGAATTGGAATATGAACAAACATGTATTCCCGCAAGACCAGCACGAGTTATCTAGACCATTTTAGATTTTAAAATATTTTCTT
Source organism: Strongylocentrotus purpuratus (assembly GCF_000002235.5). NCBI lineage: Eukaryota > Metazoa > Echinodermata > Echinoidea > Camarodonta > Strongylocentrotidae > Strongylocentrotus > Strongylocentrotus purpuratus. The sequence goes on along the minus strand of NW_022145599.1, from coordinate 23,689,173 downwards.
GTGGATGTCATTGTAATGATTTGTTGGTAAATCAGGGAAGATATAATTCTTTAATAGTGTGTTAAGGTTTGGTATCAATTTAATGAGATACTCAATAACCAACATGACCAAAAGTAGCTGCTAAAATTCGAGTCATTTTGAAATGATATCTAGTAGGTATTATGAACTGAATATTCATTTCGAGAATGTTTTATCAATCCAATAAACAATATTAATTGCTCGTTCCGGCTGGATTATTCACATACGTAGAGAATGATATGCTACACATGTATGATGGACGTTTGATCCTCCCGACAGCCAGTGACATCTTAGCTAAAAATGGGTCTTCAACAAGTAGATCAGTGCTCGGTCTTTAAATGTGTTAGGCCCAAACATCGAGATTTTACTAATATCGTGAGAATACTAACATCGCGGTAATCCGTTGCCCTGGTTGCGATCGTAATTGATCATAATTAGTGATGAACAAAACCTACTACGGCTCGAATATAAATCATATTAGGGTGTTTTGAGATATTCTCAGGTTGTGTTGTGAAAGATATATGAAATTAAACGAACACGGCTCGCGGTTGAGTTGAAGTGTAGCGGAGAATGACAATTAGTCTTTCCGACACGGTGCGACAGAAATAGAACCGTGTTGCGGAACATAAATATGGACAATAATTCTCTTATGTCCCGTCCGCCCGTCCGTCTCTGCCAGATGACTACTATTCTACTCTACTCGTGTATGATTTACCAACATAATGGGAAGCACGGGACGTGACTCCAGTCTGTCATATTTAGCTGTCCCGAGAATTGATTTACGGGCTGACGGCTCATCAGGTTCTATCACGGGGGCACCTGGCCTGGCGTGCGCGTGTACAGGACTCCTTTTAGATTATATTGCACAACTCTGTAACCACACAGGGCCTATGATTTCTTTTGAATATTGTGATATTTCAGTCTGAAAGATTTCGAGATTTTTGATGCAAAAGAGTGTAAAAATGCGAGCAAATTGATATATCCGAGCGCTTTACAAATGCCATAATCACCGTCATAGGGTTCACTTTACCCACACAAGTCATAGTGTGCACCATCTCCAATCCCTTGAGAGTATTACTACCATATAAACTATTATGCTTGATGGCAGAAATTAAAGTAGAACAAGATAAAGCCTACATAAAAATTTTCTCATTTCAAAAGAATACAAGTAGCAGGAATTATGTAATTTTAAATCAACACACACGCACATAATGCCATGCAGGCAACGAGCCGTGAACAATTGAATCGGGTTGTCTGGGTATTTTGCCCTCTTCTCCCTCGAGTCAACCTAATTCAATTTGAATTCAATGAGAAGACAATGACATCTTGGAAAGGAATATCGGACGAATGAACCAAATAACATGAGAAGCTGTCGGACTGACGATGTATATCATGTATTCTAGTCACTCGTGTCGAATTTATGCGTTTTTTATGCTTTTCTTTCTCGCATTTTTCATAATAATTGAATTTCTATGTTTTCAGGGTTCCGATGATTGACATGTTTTGCAAGTTGTCTGTCGGTGCGAAATTTATGCTGTATAGTGCATGTATTGGGGTTCCCGCAACAAAATGTATTCAAATTAAATGCACGCATGCCTCCGCTTTAATGACGACTCTATAAGACATGCCAAAGGCTTTCCAGAGGCTTGCCCGACATAGCTAAAAGGTTATGCATGCATTCTGGATTCAGTGTAGTGTAGATAAAAAGACTCGTACTACAGCTGAATGCAATCATCACTCGAATTTTGTGGGCAGAAGAGCCTGTGCAGTTGTATTTTTAGGCCTCTTTCTTGTTTTCCCCCGTTTTATAAACTTTTCTGTCTGTCTGTCCGTCCTGTGTTGCAGTGTTTGTTTTCGTCTTCAGGTTTATAATCCTCAATAATTTGTTTTATTATTCGTTAGCCTGTTTTGGGTCGCAAATCATATGTGATTACGGTGATTTATATTCATACATCCCGTAAGTCCCTCCTTACTATCCCTCAAATGATATATACAAATTTCTATGGGGCACGCTCTTTGCAGCTGGCATCGTCAGAGCTTTGGAATAATTGCCCGAACATTTAATGATTATTTTAACAAAAAATGTAACAAAAAATAATTGTGTTATACTGTTGACAACTTTAAAATACATCTTTAACGTTTCTTTTTAGAAACAATCTGCAATGTTAACTCGTTAGGCCATTTATTATTATTATTATTATTATTATTGTTATTATTATTATTAATATCATAATTAAGTATTTGGCATCAACTGTGCCAGGATGGCGAAAGTCGAACAGAATCACTGGAACCCTCGGTTCTCTCCTCCCAGTATAACTGATTGGGGATGTGCAGGTGAACCACTACACAGGGTTTCCATCTATACTCAATAAGAATAGTATAGTGGGTTCCTAACGCGCAACGGTTTAGACTATCCGTACACGGAGTCTCCATTTAACGTCCTATCCGAAGGACTGAGTGTTTTTTTTCCATAGCCTGTGTCTATGAAATAAGGGAGGGGCATGTTAACACACAATTAACGCAGGCTTGAGTCATCTGCCTGGGTTGGATTCGAACCCATGGGCCCAAATTCACAAAGGAGGTTTGTCGACAAACCTTGGTTTTCGTACGTCATATGACGCGTTTTTACGCGTTTTTTACAAACCTGGTTTGTAAAGAACAAAAGGAGGTTTGGCGAAACAAAAGGAATTCGGGCCATGATGTTTGGTTCGACAGGCAGGCGCTTTATCCCTCTATTATTGTTATGATTGTTTTTGTTGTTGTTGTTATTATATTGGTGACGATGCTTCATTCTTTGTGCCTTTGACCGTAAATCTTTGGCATAATACCGTTTAATCATGGACCCTTGGTTTAATGAAGCATTATGGGTTGTATAAAGTCAAACAAAATTATCATTGTTATTCTTTCTCTCTCTCTCCATCCCGTCTCATACTCCCCCTCCCCTCTCTATCCCCCCCCCCCCCCCCCCCTTCCCACGGTCCCGTCCGTTGTCATGTCGATCCCACCATGATCCTATGCATTGTATTTTCAGAGGGGAAGAAAGGCCGGAAATATTCAAAGGCAACTTTTTATTTTTAGTCTATCATGACCGATAATCACCTCGTTTGTAGTAACATCACCTGCCTGTATACTCTGTATTATATCTTCCTCTTTCTCCTCATTTTATCCCATCTATTTTCGCCGTTGTCCGCGTTGTGAATGAGTCGATATTTCGCAGACAATATTATCATAGACGTAATAGAATTACGTCTATGATATTATGCTGCGAGTCTTCAACCCGGGCTTTCGTCACGCGCGGATTACGCTGTAGACTTTCTCTCAGTCGGTGGAAACAATGTTGTTGCTATATTTGGAAATGACACGATTATTAGGTACTCGAGAAAGTCGGTGATTACAAAGAATGCACTGAAAAAGGGTTCTTACTGGGCGATTCCATCTATTTTATAGATTATGTGTTTTTTCTTAAAGTCTTACTGCACTACTTGTAGCTACTTCAGCCCTCTATATAACAAACAATGCCTAATCGGTGACCATTGGTCCCCCATGATCCTCTTTTTCTTATGTTAACTGAGAGCTGAGTTGATGAGATAACCACCTGTCCAGTGACCTTGCAGTGTGCTCTAATTCCTCCTGTAAACTACGGCAGATAAGCTTTAAAGGGACTTGGTAACATTGTGCAGATGAGAGAAAGTGGTACTAAGGTAGTGACTTCAATGCTAGATGTACAATTAGAGTTAATCTGAAAATTTGAGTGAAAACGGACCATTATTAATGATACAAATTGGTAAAAACTGATCTGATCAATTCCTTAATTCTCCCAACTATATTATTAAAATTTAATTACATTTTAGGTGAATGTAATTAATCGTCACAAAGCAATAAATTGGCTCTACATACCATTTCAGGCATTTGAGGGTGCGTTTAAGCTCAATTTTGAAGGCAGAATGAGCGATTTGAAACGCACATCGTAAACGCTCATCGTAATCTATGCTATGTTTGAGTATACTGGCAATAGCCTGAATTCAGGCCCTGGTGAGTTATTTTCAGACCATAATTTAGGCTTTTTTTGTGTACAAAATAGCTCATTCTAAGTGATTTTTAGGCTCTCTGATCAATTCTAACTGGCATCCCTTAATTTTTTGATCAAACAAATGATTTTTATCATTTTATATGTTTAGTCCACTTGCTAAGCAAGTTTCAAAATTCAGAAACAGTGAAACAGTGAAAATGTACATGTTCAGCTTGAATTAGCTATAGAAGCTATTTATACAAAATGTACATCACAGCCTTTGTTTTGTATCTACACCATTGACCATTAATACGGGTTTTTTAATAGGACATTCAAAATACCTTTGACAGAAGTGAAATTAAAAACTGTAAGCAATAAACAACTGTTTTTGAGACTAGTTGAAGATGAACTTCATTGTGAATAGGAGCGATCAATGGAAGGGGATTGGGTCTCGTGCGGGTTTGATCATGCGCAGTTGCCACGACGATTTACACACGACTGTCGAGCAAAGGCTTAAAGGGGCCGTTCAACCTGAAAAGGACTTCAATGGTTTGCAAAATATGTATTATCTCCAAGTGAATGCTTTGATACTGTGAATTGTGCGTTTGACTTGCTTCAAATAATATACCGCCTTGTATGAAATATTTAATCATGGTTCGCAATGCATCCTGGGTGATACAGTGTAAATCTTTCCACCAATCTACTTGACTTGACATTGTATGTTTGTGTTCAAATATTGACACGCATCCTCTTGAGATCTTATGTGTACACACAACCATGTCCTCTATTGATTTGATAGTAGTTAATGATATCAAATGCAAGGCGGTAGTTTTATCTCAAGATAACGGACAAAGAATATCGGAAATGACATGCCTGGTGCGAACGGGACGGAATTACTGACCTAATTATGATTTTGGATTTTAATTTTGTTCTTGTTAACCAATTATTTCTAGATGTTTACTAAAATAAGTTAATCTAAAGTACTCTCTCAATATCACATGACTTTGATTTTAAAGATATGACAAACAAAATGTCAAATTAAATTGTATATCAAAATTGTACAGAAATCAACTTTTGATGTACAATTCATTTTTTTTTTTTTTAACAGACAGCGATTATTTGTTGGCTAATTCTTTGTTTTCACGACAGTCTATTTTCGGATTCCAGATAATCACCATTCTGTTTATATTAAAGAAAAATTGTAGGAGGTTTTTTTTTCTTTCGATGTTGATTTAAAAAATTACAATTGTGAAGGCATCATTCGGTAATCAGTATTTCATTTGAGCCAATGAGAGAGTGAGTGAGTGAGTGAGTGAGTGATTGAGAGAGAAGGAGAGAGAGAGAGAGATAGTGTGTGTGTGTGTATGTGTGTGTGTGTGTGTGTGTGCGTGTATATGTGAAAGTGAGAAGGTGCTGATCTAAAGTAAAGGCTCATTGCCCTAATTTACAGTTATAAATATTAATGAGTACTCTGCTTTGTCGAGTATAAAAAACAATGATTATTATTTTGAAAGTAAACACTCTATAATTATGTCTCACCAATGTTCACTTTGTTCAGTTCTACTGCAGAAAAGTGACTATTCATCTGAAACCGAAAGTACTGCACTTGCAGAACAGACCTATTAGCCTTTCTAGTTCAATAAATATTATTACAATTACAAATTATTTCAATCTCTGTTTTTATATTTGTAATTGAGACAACCACCATGTTAGCAGTTCGATTGCACTAATTAACTCTATAGATTTTTGTTTAGTTCACATTTGAGCTCTTAACTCTGAGCTTATGCCTGATTAGTGCTTGAATTAGTGCTAGTATTCTTTCAATACCCTCTCATAAAAAGGTTTATTTTTTTACTTTGCTCAAAACAATTCATCATGGAGTCTGCATTTCAAGAAGTGCCATTCAGCAGACTATATAGAATGGATCTAAATGAGTGAAAATGATAAAGTAATTTGACCAAATCAAATATGTGTTCCTAAGTCACGTTCTAGTACGAAACGGAATTTATATAACTAAACTATAGACCTACTAGACAGTCGTAGAAATGCCAAAATATCAAATGAATTCAATTTTGGTAAAGAATACTTTACTGGATGTTTCTTTGGTTATTTTGATATTCAAAACACGTGTTGTTAGCCCTAGGCTCAATATTAACAGTCTTTCTCTCTTACTGTCTCCCGTCATGCCTGTAGAAACTTGAAAGGAAGTTGAAGTCGCTTTTTGCCACTTTTATGTATCCTGTGTCTGTTTACATTGGATTGAACATAGATTTCCACAAAATGATCCTTCACTTCATTCGAGAATTTTGACATTATGCCCAGACGGGTCAACATAGACGGAAAGTCACCCCCCCCCCCACCCCCGCCCCACAATTGGAGCCGAAATATGTTTATTTGTGCTCTGTTACGTTTCCCAGGTAATTTTCGATGATGATGATGATAACGATAGGAGTAGTAGTAGAAGTCGTAGATTTAATATTAATGAAAATGTAAAATGATAATAATGATATTAGTAATATGAAAAATCATAATAATAATAATAAAAATAAAGATGATAATGATTGCAACAACAACAATGATAATAAAGTAAAAATAATAATATTAATGACGATAATAGTAATGGTAATGATAATGATTGCAACAACAACAATGATAATAAAAGTAAAAATAATAATATTAATGACGGTAATAGAAATGGTAATAATAATTGCAACAACAACAATGATAATAAAAGTAAAAATAATAATATTAATGACGATAATAGAAATGGTAATAATAATAATTGCAACAACAACAATGATAATAAAAGTAAAAATAATAATATTAATGACGGTAATAGAAATGGTAATAATAATAATTGCAACAACAACAATGATATTAAAAGGAAACATATTAAAACTGTTTCTTGTGGCTAAACAGTTACAGCGTGACTGATCAAAGCGCTATTTTTTAAATGTTGAGTCTCACAGTTATCAAAATCCTCTCTTCAGGAAAGCCTGGCTCCGCCCGTGTTATGGAATTTATCATGTCTAGCAGTACTATTTCCTACTCTAAACTGCGTCATGTGTGTGTGAGCTATCAATGCTATGTTTGAATCTCAAGAGGGAAAATGTCAAAATATATTACATCATCAGATCTGTAATTAGTCTTTTGGGCTTAGAAGAGAAGGTGAGGAAAATATTTTGTTATCGAAAAAAGTGAGGCTAAGTTCCAAATTGATTTCATCCGCTAGTAAAAACGGATTTCCTGTAGTCTAAATCTTTTAATCATCATTTGATTCTTTATCTCTGTTCTGTCCCATCTCTCTCTCTCTCTCTCTCTCTTTGTCTCTCCCTATTTTTATATCACTTCTTTCTCTCTCTCTGTCTCTCTCTCTCTCTCACACAAACTCTCTCCCCCTCTCTCTCTCCCTCTCTCTCTCTCTCTCTCTCTCTTTCACTCTCACTCTCACTCCAGCTAAATAAAGTTGAACTGCTTCTGACTCTGTCCTTAACTGCTTGTCTAGCCATCTTACTGCAAATGTGAGAAATGTATTATACATCTTTACGGGTCCATCGTGCTAAACACAATTTCCCTCTATATTTCTAATGCGTTACGGGGGTTGTTTGTATTGTCGTGACTGCAGTCAGATAGTGTTTGAGTTGCATGATTTTGGTGTTACATGGCTTTAATGTGTAAGAGATGTTCTGTAATAATAGAGCATGTGTGGGGATGGTTAGAATACACCTTACATAGTACTTGCTGCTATGCTTGGTAAGCTTTTGAACGTTTAAGAGCAAGAAACCTTAAGCACCAAATAAAAAGAGTTTGAATATATCTTGTGAATAACCTGTTTCGTTCGAGCTGTTAAAAGACGCATGTTGGGTAAAAAATGATTCCATATAAGTAGATAAATGAATAAACATTATACTTTCACTACCGCGTATACCTTAACCATGAGAACATGACTAAAAAGAGTTCCAAAGAATCAGCCCAAGGCAATCTCAGTAGCATAGTGCATTCCCTCTTAGATGTGCAAATATTGCATTGACAATATTACAAGAAGTTCATAATCTGAAGATGATTTTTTAAAGGCAATAATAGGGTACTGAAATTGCTTCTGAATTGGGTTCTTGAAAGTCTTTGCGATCATGTTCTGTAAAACCCCTAAAATAAGATGATTTCAGAGCTTTCTTCTAAACTCGTCCTCGTCGTCTTCATTCTTCTTTTCCTTCTATCTTTTCTTCCTTCTCCTTCTCTTCTTCCTTCTCCTTCTCTTCTTTCTCCTTTACTCTTCTCTCGCCCCTTTGCCTCTTCCTTCTTTTTCTCTATCTCGCTCTTCTCATTCCCATTATCTTCATCCTCATTATATCCTTCTCCTCCTCCTCGTCTTCTCTTCATCCCTATTATCCTCCGATTTACCGCATCATGTGGCACATGCACATGTGGGCCATAGAATGACCATAATCAAAATTACTTTGAAAAAAAATATTAAAAACCTTGTAGAAATGAAGGTTTTACAATTTTTTTTGTTTACAAATTTCCATCTCCTTCCATTTTGTGAATGGCTTGTGAGTGCATTTATAACCACCCTCCTCCTTCTTCTCCTCTCTGTCATATTCCCCTCCCTTTTCCTCCCTCTTCTTCCTCCTTCTCTTCCTCCTCCTCCTTCTATGCCCTCTCAGCGGTCAGGCCTGGCGGTCTCGCTCCCTTACGACCCATTACCCATTACCTCACACAGATAACGTGGCGCCGCGCATGTGACGCCAATAGCTGATGCATGCATCTTCAGTCCGATAGGGAATATATGCATAGCATTGCACCCACTTGCCACTGTGCTCCCGCAATGCAATGCTGGTATGTGGCAGCCCAGTGCGTGTATACTGTTGTGTGCTGGGAATGGTGGAATTCTAACCGTAAAGTCTCACCAGGCATGTCTATATAGTTTCACCGTGCACATGGTGTAGGGGTGGGTTAGACCGTTGGTTGTACGCTGATAATGCCCGGATGAAAGACTGCATGTAGAATATACGAGGTAGGCAGACGGGGAAGGGTGGGCAGTGGGTGTAGTAAGCGAGGCAGCAGATGGATAGAGTGGGAGAGAGACAGCGACAGACAGAGAGAGAGAGAGAGAGAGAGAGAGAGAAAGAGAGAGACAGAGAGACAGAGACAGACAGAGAATGAGGAAGCAGAGAGAGACATAGAGACAGAGAGAGAATGAGGATGCAGAGAGAGAGAGAGAGAGAGAGAGAGAGAGACATATAGACAATAATATACACAACATGTCGTGAGATAAATCCGTCATACAAAAGAAATAAGTGTGTGAAAATCAAGTACTGCTAGTGCAATTAAACACTTAAAACTGCTATTATAAATTATGCGTACATTAAAAGAGAGTGGAATAGGAATAGAGAGAGAAATGCGAGAGGAAGAGACAGAGAGAGTGGAATGGGAGAGGAGTGAGATAGAGATAGGGGGCAGAGTGCGCATGTGATCCAGCAATAATTATGATATCCTTTCAGCTAAATACATGTAAGTTTTCCAGTTAAATGCAATGATTTTAAGTTACCCTGAAGTGTTCACATTAGCATACATTATCCTAAAAAATAATATATAAATCTGCACATACAACAGGCAGATACACTATGTAGTTTTCAGTCAAATCGAATAACTTGGTTGACTTAAAAAGTTCATATTTCCCCCTAAGCCCCGAAATGTATTTTGTAATACACATGCAATCATTTTCCACATACCTGTATATATATATATAAATATATATATATATAGATATTAGAGAGATTTAAATAAGGGAGAAGAGGAATGATGAGAAAAGAATAGAGAGAAAGTGAAGAGGGAGGGAGAGAGAAAGAGTTAGGAAGAGACTTGTTTTTATACAGAAAAAGACTTTAATAAGAAATACATTTAGCATTACCATGCAGATAAATACAATATGTGTTTAAATATATACATGATTATTATCACAATGCATTCATTCATAGAAAACCTCTTCACATCATTCGTGCTTATAACCCGAAATGTTTCTACATACCTACAGCAGTACATGTCATGCCATTATCTGTGTAAACACCATTTTCCGTGTCGTATCAAAATGGTTTGTAGGCGGGCTAGCAAGGGTCATTTATCTTCAAGCGCATTGGGTTGTAATTAATTACCAATAATCTAGGATAGTCCTGTAAATAATTGTTGGCATAAAATTGTTTTATTATTTTAGAAAATCTGTAATTCCTAACAACAGCAATGAAGCTCTTTCTTCTGTAGGCTTTCTGCCTTGAATATTTGAACTACAATGAAACATGACTAGTAATTTGTTCTCAAGTCGTCAAAGGGGAAGAGATTCTTACTATTTATTTGTTTACATTATAGAGGAAAAAACCGTGATGAGTGGTGACGATAGGATAAGTTCCTAACAGCATTCGTTGATTATACACGGTAAAGAAAAGCGTCCGCAAATCGCAAGACTACTCTATCCAGGGGCTCTTGTAGAGTCATGACCTTCTATCAGAGCCCATAGAAATGATAGTCTCTTCTGAATTCGTTAGTATATGAATTATTTGCGTGTTAATATCCTATATCATCCAATCATCTATTTTTTGGACATGCAGTAATGTTTATACGCTTGCATTTCGTGTATTCATATTATTCATTTTGAAGAATCCCGATCAGTGTTGTGAACTTGTAATTAACTGATTAGTATCAAACAACGGGTTTTCGTCTCCTGGTTTATAACTTACAGTTATGATTGAAATATGCAAAGTGGTAGAAGATGAAAAATTGATGTCCTTAATTGATTAGTTACATTGTACAGCAGACTGCAGTTATGTTTGTCGGTTATATGACAATATTTTTTGGTTAATTAATAGCTAATAAGTTTGTCATTCGGTTTCCTATAAGGATATAGTGGTAATGGTCATTTGACCTCTAGGTTTGTTACGTGTTTGTATCACCTTATCGTTGCTTGTTGGTTGGTAAGGGATTAATAAATTAATGGCTATGTCGGTTGGTTCGTTATAGTATTATTTGGATAACACCGATTAGTCGCTTGGATGGCAGATGATTTTATAATTCGGTTTGCTGGTTAGTAGGTTTGATATCTAGTGGTTAATCGCTTAGTTTGAAATTTGGATGGGTTCGTTTGAAGGTTATTGGGATAATAACGGATAGTCACTGTAGATGGTGTGTTTTTAATAACATTTCGGTTGGCTGGTTACTAGGTTGAAGTTCTAGTGATTAAATCGGTTTGAAGTTGTAAAGGTTCTTTTGGCCAGAATGTTGAATGGTGGATAGGTTGGTTAATATTGGGTGGTTGAATAGTTGGTAAATTGGTTTGCTGGGAATGGTGAACGACTGGTTCATGGATCTTACGGAAAGATTGTAAATAGTTTGTTGGTTGGATGGGTGGTTGGTTTTTGTTGGTTGGTTGGTTGGTTGGTTGGTTATGCATTTGGTTGGATACTGGATTGGTTGGTTGGTTTATTAGTTAGTCGGTAGGTTGGATTGTTGTCCAGCAGTTCATCGAGTTGGTTGGATGGATGAAAGTTCGGTGTATAACCCACATCGTGTTCATGTAACACAAACCAAGTCAAGTAAAAATCCAATGATCATGAGGATGGCTCAGACCACACACACACGCACGCACACACACACACACACACACACACACACACACACATTTTGTACGCACTCTATCAGTAAAACGCCCGTATGCATGCCATCTCCATGCCATGTACATCGGAGCCAATTAGGACATGGGTGAAGAAAGAAAACTTCACCTCCAGTTAGGCTCAATGGACCTATACGTGACGGCGTCGCGTCTCCTCCTAATTAGTCCCTTCATTAATGAGACTGTAAAAAGGCTGCACGGGCAAGTTTGTGGTCTAACTGGGAACAAAGGAATGAACAAGATTCGGATGTACTTTTGTTCTTTTTGCTCTTTTCAGCTCCTTGACTTGAGCTTTTGTGTTTTGTGGTTTTGTTATGTTTATTCATAATAGAAGTGACATCAAAAGGTCTGACATTTCGATCAATGTATTTTCATATTTGTTATCTTTATTGTATGGGAAACTTAGGTGTGATGTATTCAGATTTTGTTGCGTCCTATTTCATTCTCTCTCTCTCTCTCTCTCTCTCTCTCTCTCTCTCTCTCTCTCTTTCACTCTCTCTCTCTCTCTCTCTCTCTCTCTCTCTCTCTATTTCATTTGCCTCAATGTTGGCGTTGTTATTCACCCATACTGAGCGCTCGTTGTATTGGTCCCTGAGCAGTACTACATTATGAGGGTAAACTGATTTGTGCACGCAGTGTATAAAGCACATTGAGATGACTAACAAACACATTATTTGCACAAAAACAGACCAGATAAGAGAGTGGGATGAGAAAAATTGAAATGATTTTTAATTCTTTCCATAGTTCCCTCAAGTCAAATAATCTATTTCTAAATCTGAGAAGTCATGTACATAATTATTGTGAATGCAAGTGATGTAGGCTTATACAATGTCGCTGCTTTTAAAGTAAAAAAGCATGTACATGTACTCTATACAAAATAAAAAGAAGAGAATGCAATGAAAAAGTCAAACAAAAATATGACAAACGTGAGCCATGCTTAAAAACAGTCTTCTTAATTTGATCACACTAAATTGAATTGAGAATAATATTACTGCTCAAATATTTGATTGCTTTCTGTTTTACCATCAAAGCGCAAACACCTCAATTTGATTGCAGTTCTAATATTGTTATTAGTTATGTTGTCCATTTATTTCAATTTTGTATAATGTGTAATGCTTCGTTGCTCCTTACATCATTCTTCTGTATCTCACGAAACGTTTGTTATGCTTCGTGAACCTGATGGACTTGGACCCTGGTCTGGTCCATGGTTTCTGTAAGGGAGTCCGCACCATCTCGCATATTGAACGGGACTTTGTAAACGTTGCCGTGGTAACGGACTGGAAGTGTATCGGACAGGCGGGCACGCTCCTAGCTCCACCGATTAAACAGCTGGCTAGGATTACCTTGTCATTTAACTTTACGTTGATGCTGAACAAATGCCAAATAATTTTGGCCCAGAGTTCGATCGCCTGGTAGTTGAATTCATGTTCAGCTTTAACGCGTTTTGTTGGTGCTTATATTGATCAAACATGGCTGATCGAAATGTAATGTGTTCATGGATAGAGTCGGTTGAAATTAGGAAATGATTAAGACGAGATTATAGCATGTGTGCTTTTTTGAAGGGCAATTTGATGACTTGGGAAATCGTGTTTAGGGTATTTATTAGTATTATTACAAATCTCTTCATCCAATCTCTGTTTCCTATGTCTCTTCCTAACCCTCTATCCCTCTCTTTCTCTCTACCTTACTCGTCCATTTTTCTCCCACATATTATCTTCTCCGTTCCACCTTTTTCGTGCAAGTATAACACAATAACCACGATAGACGCCAGAAAATCTCAGGTCTGCAAAACACTCCTGTTTGACCTAGTTAATATTGCTCCCCGTTAGACACGTGAAGCAGGGATATCGTGACCCCTAGCTTGTGGGTGCGGTGACCGGCCGGTCCCGGCGGCTTCTACTCTGTCTCACCACATCACGAGCAATGTGTGTTTCTGTCAGATACCATCGAAGCGCATACACCTCAATGGTTGGGACCAGTTCACTCCTTCATTCAGTACGGGTCCCTAGCGGAAGCGGTCGTACATAAATGGCTGTTGGATGCAGAGTGGGGTTGAGATGAATCCTTCATTCATATCTTCTCTTCTCTTCTCTTCTCTTCTCTTCTCTTCTCTTCTCTTCTCTTCTCTTCTCTTCTCTTCTCTTCTCTTCTCTTTTCATCTCTTCTCTTTTCATCTCTTCTCTTCTCTTCTCTTCTCTTCTCTTCTCTTCTCTTCTCTTCTCTCCTCTTCCTTTGTCCATATCCTTATCTCTCCCTCTTTCCCTCTATATCTTTGTTTGTCTCCACCTCTTTGTTTTTCGCTCTTTTGGTCTTTGCCCCCCCCCCCCATCTATCTCTCCCCTCTCTTTCTCTTTCTTTGTTTGTCTCGCTCTCCCTTTCTCCCTCCCCTTGTTTTTTAAGGTACTTAATATTCTTATTACAAACATTATAACTACTTCATTGCACTGCCTGTATAATTATTCTACCCCCTCCCCCCTCTCTGTCTCACCCCCATCTATCTATCTCTAGTTTGCTCTTGCATTTCTTTCTTTATTCCTTCCTGCTACTCATATCCCACTCATTTCATATCTCTCTCTCTCTCTCTCTCTCTCTCTCTCTCTCTCTCTCTCCTCCCTCCCTATACCTTCCACCCCCTCCACCCCCTTACTCCCCACCTCAGCGCCCCCACTTTAGACTTAGTGCTTCTTTTCTCAACCGCTCTCATCATCATTCATCGTCTCCATTCACTGCTCTACTCCTTCCACACCACCTCTTTCTCTCGTGTACGTATCTTGTTTCGTGATGTCTTAACCCATCTTAATCTACTTTTCATCTCGCTAATCTATATTTATGCCTGCCCCTATATTGTTCCTGTATTTCAAAAAAATCAATTAGCTTTATATTAAAATAGTGCACGGAACGACCGCTTAAAATATAATATGATAGGCCTATTATTTATTACTTTGTCCCTAAGCAATTATTCTTTTTCTTTTTTTCTTTCGCCCCTATAGAAATCCTCCCAAATTTTTAATCTAACATAATCTAAACGGCCCATGCAACCCAAGTGAACTGCCCACTTTTCCTCTTATATTCAGAGTTGATTTGTAAAGCCCGCCTGCTCACTTCAAAGCCCATTGTATTGACAAAAAAAAATCTCCGCTTACCTGTTTGTCCCGAGCATCATGTCATAAAAAGTCCCTCAAGCGCAGAATTCGAGAAAGACTAACTCACATCACGTGACACACTACCCTCTCAACGCGATGTCATTACACCGAACCTTGCACTCCTACAAAATGGGACCCCCCCCCCCCTTCTTTCTTTCCCTCTGTTTCCTTGCAGCACTGATATGATTGAGATCGGATGGGACTGTACATATACGTGTTATTATAGACAGTTATTTCCTCTGGCATTAGCTCTAGTGGTGTGTAAGAAATTAGTAAACGGAGGATTACTCTACATAGGGCATACTCAGACGGAAGCTTCCATCGTGATGCGTCCATGCAAAATTGCAAACTCAAACACCAACGTTCCTGTCATAATTTCACGCGCACTAGTAAGACAGAATAGACCTATATGCCATTGTTTTTTTAGCCCCCCCCCCCCCTCTCTCTCTCTCTCTCTCTCTCTCTTTTTTTTTTCTCATACACACGCACACACACTCCTTTCTCTTCTCCTCGCCTCGCCTCTTTCACGATGTCATACTGACACCGGATGTTAAAAATAATAATTTTTCAAAGATCGTATTTTAATCACGACATATTTTGTTGACCCATTTTTCATAACAAAGTCATACAACGACGTAACACTCTGATATGTCGTCTTATTTCATGGATTATCGTCTCTAAGCTACTACGTTCTTTTTATTCCGTCGATTGGGAACGTGACATCACGTATTCAAAATGGCGGCGTGAAGAGCGTGAGAAACCCTCGGTATACAAACACATTTCAAGAGCGCCTCTGCAAACTTGGGCAAAATGTTGATGCTTAGCGCCAAGATTGAGAAGGGGTCCAGAGGTGGTACGTGACCCGACGTGCTGATGAAGAAAAAAAAAACGGTAGCTCTTCGGTGGCACTTCGGCGGAGGGGGGGGGGGGGGGGGGGGGGGTGATGGGGCGGGTAGATGGCGGATGGGGTGTGATTATTACAGCGCACCTGGATCACAAAGAGTTCTGCTTCTGACCTTCGTTATTAGAGAGGGAGGGTATTAATGGTACGATCCTTCTGTTACACATCTTCCCGAAAGGTCGTTGACTTCTAGTGCATTTCCTCGTATCATGCCGAAGATACTGACGATTTCAGCCAAGGAGATAGAAATGAAACTGAAATATTTTCTAGTCAGTGTGAACCATTGTTTTAAATGTATAGCTTTCATCCTTGAAGCCCCCCCCCCCCCCCCAAAAAAAAACCCACCTCACCTCTCCCCCTTCAGTATAGCTCAGGGTAGGTCTATGAGTTGGAGGCTGGGCACTGTTGCCCCCATTTCCCTAGTTATTAATACTTAAAGGGATAGTTGAGTTCTGTTGCAGAGGGCGCTACACAAAATATTTTTTTTGTGAGATAATGAAAAACCGAGTGTCAAATTTGAAAGAGTATAGTATTTAAATGACAAAATCAACTTTGTTTGATCAAAATCGGTTCAGAGACGGCTGAATATAACGATTTCTAATACTACCACCACAAATATTAGATATTTTGAAAAATTTGAAGAAACCGTTGAAAAAAACGAAATAACGCCTTTTACGTCGTTTTTCAGCCAATGCCGATGTTTGCTTTTTTGTTGGCATTGTCGTGTTGCTTATATTACCCACAATTAGCCGGCTCATGTATTGTTATTTTTAATTAAATAATTAATTAACGGTCACTGTGTTTTTTTATTAAAGTGGAGCTGAATTGGTATGATCGTTTTGGCTAAATTTCACACATTTTGGGGTCTAAAATTACCTTCATAGCAATGTTAGGTTCTAAAAGGGCACTTTAAATGACATAGATAAGAATAAGAGCAAAACATATGCACTTTGAATGCATTTGCGGTCTGAAAAGAGAAATCAACTATCCCTTTAATAGTATTTTGTTTTGGCTGCATCCACCAAGACACGAAAAAACGACTCCACTATTTCATCCCCCCCCCCCCCCTACCCTCAATGCTCAAATCCCCTTCCTACCCGGTGGGATAAGACCAAGTTTGGCCAAAAAATGGATTCCTAGTTTCTCGTCAGGACTTAACGTAAAATTAATGAGGAGGAGGTGCATGGTTCCATGTTAAATAAATACTGATACTATTTTCAAAAATTAAATACTGTTTAGGTTAGTTTCAACACAAATGTTATCAAATAATATATCATCGTACATGCACTACAGAGGCTAAACGCAAGGGGAAATGTATTATGTTAATGATGTTAGCGTAAATGCACTGTCCTGCTGTATAAAGGAATCATTACTGCCTACGGTGTGATGTGGTCAAAATGCGTTACCATTCCTGTCCAAAGCAAATCACTTTTCACACCTTTTGCATAACGCTACAAAATGTTACCGTGTATTCTTCAATAAATCTTCTGCCTTACAACTACAAGCCCCAACGCATGAAGATTGTGTTGCCATGGTAACCCCTCCACACCACGGCGTATTCGTGTGATCATGGCTGTGATGTTTGTAGGCCCCTGGAATTATGGGAACATCTAGTATTATTCAAAACATCTGGTCATAAGTATGCCATGTTTTAGTAATTATGCAATGAAATTAAATTACATTTTAAATGTGAAAGCATGTGTTCTACCTCTCTATTCCACCTGAAGTATCCAACCCTTTTAATAAGTTAATTT
This sequence comes from Strongylocentrotus purpuratus, assembly GCF_000002235.5. Lineage (NCBI taxonomy): Eukaryota > Metazoa > Echinodermata > Echinoidea > Camarodonta > Strongylocentrotidae > Strongylocentrotus > Strongylocentrotus purpuratus. Next base: position 23,671,688 of record NW_022145599.1, on the reverse strand, counting down.
GTTTGGAGTCAGAAACATAAGATAATTAACAGAATGGCCAAAGATTGAATTAAATCGGATCAATAATAAGAAAGTTATGAATGTTTGAAATATGAAATCACTAATTCTATGCAATTCCCAAATTGCCAGTTTGGTCAGTGGATTGTGACGTAGTCGCTGATTATTTTCCGCTTGTCGTGTACAAAATATCATTAATCTGTATCTTTTCCCTTGGGGCATTTCTGACATGGGAAAGATGTCCGCCACTACATGAAGAGCCCATACCTGTAGTCATTACAACTTTTAAAAATATGAGATCACTTTCTATGCTTATCTCAAACTGTCGTGTACAAACATATCATTACTTTATGATTTTTCCCCCTAAGTACCTTCTCCCTTGGGCACGCTCAAAATATATTATAGATAGGACATTGTTATAGGTTCTCCGTAGAGAAAAGAAAAATTATTTTAACAAATCGAATTCTATTTTTTTTCTTCAATAATGCGTATTTAAAAACAATTGGGAAAGTTGTCCGCCACTACATCACAGATACATTACCGATTCAGCTAATTTGAAGAGCCGAATATAACTTTCTCTTTTTGTCCGATTTTATTTGAACTTTCACTAGTCTTGTTCTCTGATTGTTTTGGTTTCCTCGAGAATAGTATGTTATCAAAGATAGATCAAAATAAGTATACCTTCAAATTTCGAATGTGGTCCTTTTTTGTTTTGCTAGCTTGGTTACATGCTTGCTCTATTGTTTTAAATTGTGTACATCCGTATGACATCAGCCTTGCGAGACATGTGTATCATCAAGAATTAGTTTTATCGATGGGATGTTGCCGGCTAACTCTAATTTGTAGGTAGGTCCAGTAAATACATGTATGACTCTAGTTTTAGATTTCATCTTGAATTAAATAATGCCCGGCCGTTTATCAAATTCTGAACGATAAATATCGTAGTAAAATATTTGCCATAATTAAGCCGGCCCGTGTAGGTTTCTTCCCTTGCATTCATTTGAAGAAAAACAGATAAGGAGGAGATACCCCAGATTATATCGTATTTGTCACTCACATGATACTCTAGTGTAAACATACCCACTTTCCCTCGTGAAAAAATAGCAAGAGGGGGAGAAAAGGAGGGAAATGGAGAGGGGGCTGAGAAAAGAGAGGGGTATGTAAAGAAAAAAGAGGAGGAACAGAGAGACAATGAAAGAGTGAAAAACATATAAATATGGTGTCATGATCAATGATATACAATCTAACAAATGTGACAGTTGTCATGGAAACGGCTATGCGTAATATCGGCAAACATTTGAAATGAAACACAAACTCAGGGGAAAATGCGGAAATCGTGAGCGTTGCGGACGCGACCCCATCAGAAAGTGTTCTCGTTCAAGGGCTAGGGTATCGTAGACAATACATACGTGCGGTAATACATGTTGCGGTGTGTAGTGCATGCTGTACAGGACATGGCATTTTCGTGCGAGTTCTGTACATGTATAATATATATACTAGCATGATAGATATTGCAGCGATCCTGCCATAGAAAAGCGAGCGCCGTATACATGTTGTATAATGTTGATATAGAATTTGCATCGGGAAATATTCATATAGATATTTTCGTCCGTGTTTGCCATTGGATAGTGTTGCTTTCTGTGATGAAAATTGTTTTGTACCTGTAAAAACTGAAGAAACAAAAATATAATTCTTTTAGTAAACTGACTATCATTTTTATCAAGGGAGGTGATAATCTGTCGACCGGTCCATTGGTATTGGTGTTCCGCGTAGGATACCAACGTGACTCACAGAGAGAGAGAGAGAGAGAGAGAAATACACAAGAAAATAAAGGAATTAAACAGGGAATTACAGGTGTAAAGGCGTACAATTTAATACAGTACGTGGAGTCTGGACAGCAGATGTTTAAGATTTGGGCATATATCGTCATAATGAAAAATAAACACAGTATACCTATATCCATAGCAATTATTTAAGAACTAGAAACAAGTGGAAAAACGTTCTTGTGCCCAAATTTCAAATTACATTGTTATCTATGTTATTTGTAATAGGTTCTAATGTATAATTAAGGTAAGCCTCCAGTTTCAAACGATTTGAGAAAATTATATCATGGAGATATGAGAGAGATATCTCCATGATTATATCATGAAGAATGCAGACGAAACAGAGATTTAAAGAAGGAGAGGGGACAGAGAGAGAGAGAGAGAGAGAGAGAAGAAGAAAACATAGAGAGAGCATAAGAAACAGAGAGAAGCATGGAGAGTGAGAAAGAGATAACGAAAGGATGATACTTCGTATCTCTTTCTCTAGCTTTCATTGTTTACCTAAGTCCTGTTTCACGCGAATAGCCTATCGTGTGTTAGTATTACGACTAGTGAGTATTTAGCTACGACGTGTTATTGCGATGCAAACCCATTCTCCCCGGCAAGCACTGGCAGTCAGTATGCGAAACCCGTTAGATACAATTCCACGCTCCGGTAATTCGAAACTCAAGCACAGCGAGCGCGCCAGCGGTGATATGATTAGCGTTCTGCCCCGAACTCCCGGCGGGCCAAGCCAGCTTGTTACCGTGTAATTACCATTCGGCTCGGAATGCCGACTACTTACCGATGACGGTCGATTAAGTGATTTTTGGTTGCAATCCTGTTTATCCTTCGAAAACAGGCTTTTGGATTTTTATTCTCTCTCCTTCCTTTTCTATTTGTTAAAATACAACAGTTATACGTATTGATTTGTGAAAGTTTAAGAGCAATTTGATGCCAAATTCCAACGCAATGACAAAATAATTCCATTAGCATTTAGTTTCATATCCATATTTGGGAATCGCTACAAAGCGCTAACACTTTTTCACTCATGCTATATTCCCGTTTATCTGTTTCTCTACCCGTATTTCTAGGACTGAGATTCACTATTGTCTGTCATCCACGTCATTATCTTTCAGGTTCATCTTCCTTTTCCTCTCGTTCATCTTCACCACTCCTTCTTCATCTTCACCCCTCCTTCTTCATCTTCACCCCTCCTTCTTCATCTTCACCCTCCTTCTTCATCTTCACCCCTCCTTCTTCATCTTCACCCCTCCTTCTTCATCTTCACCCCTCCTTCTTCATCTTCACCCCTCCTCCTTCATCTTCACCCCTCCTTCTTCATCTTCACCCCTCCTTCTTCATCTTCACCCCTCCTTCTTCATCTTCACCCCTCCTTCTTCATCTTCACCCCTCCTTCTTCATCTTCACCCCTCCTCCTTCATCTTCACCCCTCCTTCTTCATCTTCACCCTTCCTTCTTCATCTTCACCCCTCCTTCTTCATCTTCACCCCTCCTTCTTCATCTTCACCACTCCTTCTTCATCTTCACCCCTCCTTCTTCATCTTCACCCCTCCTCCTTCATCTTCACCCCTCCTTCTTCATATTCACCCCTCCTTCTTCATCTTCACCCCTCCTTCTTCATCTTCACCCCTCCTTCTTCATCTTCACCACTCCTTCTTCATCTTCACCCCTCCTTCTTCATCTTCACCCCTCCTTCTTCATCTTCACCCCTCCTTCTTCATCTTCACCCCTCCTTCTTCATCTTCACCCCTCCTTCTTCATCTTCACCCCTCCTTCTTCATCTGCACCCCTCCTTCTTCATCTTCACCCCTCCTTCTTCATCACTGCCGTCTCCTTCGTGTCGTCTCCGTCTCTTCTCCTCCTTCCTATTCTTCCTTTCCCTCCCCTTATGTTTTTCTTCATTATTTTACTATTTAGTATTCCTCCCCCTCCTCCTCCTCCTCTTCTTGTTGTCCTCTTCTTCTTTCTTCTTTTTTTCCTTCTCGGCTTTCTCACCCTCCTCCTCGACTTCTCCCCTCAATGCATCTTCTTCTCCCTCTCCTTCTATTTTAAACTCTCTCTGCCATCTTATTCCTTTTACTTCTCTATTTCACTGAATAGGTAAGCGTACACCCAAGCCGATGGAAATGGCATACAATCATGACAATTTACTATTAACACTTCTCGGCTTTAAATTTCCTCCACAATCTCATCGGTCATCCAGAAATTCTATGTTATTAGTCCTCTTCCGTCTCCCCAAATCACGATGATATATCATATTCAACATAACATTAAGCTTGACCGTGATGAAAGTGCAATTATGACGATTTTTTTTTCTTCTTCGGTTAAAAGAATTGAAGTTGTTCTCACACTGATGCAAAGAGAGAGATAGAGAGAGAGAGCGAGAGAGAGAGAGAGAGAAAGAGAGTGGGGTGAGAAAACGAAAAATAAAAGATGGCGTTTTCATAAAGATGAGGGAAAGTGAGGAAGAAAGAGGGAGGGGTATGGGTAAAGATGGAGAGGGGGAAATGGGGAGAGATATGAAGATAAGGACGAAGAGAGGACGGAAAAGAGGGAGGAGCCGTAGAGGGGGAGGAATGGAAGACAGAGGAAATGGGTGAGGATGGGGCTAAAATGCCAGTCTATTAGGGATGAGGGTTTAGTTTGCTCAACTTTCTTCAATTTTGATTTTCTTAGTTTTTCCTACTTAAAACGATTTGTCATTTCCTTCCTCATAATGTTGAAGATGGGTTTTATCCCTAAATTACCTCGAAACTTGCATGTATGCAAAGAAGAACATTATTTTTTACCTTATGGATTTTGATTCCGAAAGATGTGTTTCAATTGCGTCTTTCCCAATCTTGGAAGAAGAAAAAAATCAATATCTTTCTTTATGTCAGCGGCGGCGGAATAGGGGGCAACAAAATGCGCAGTTTCTGGAGAGAAAAAAAGGGGTACCTACAATAGGAAACCTCAAAACGTAAATATACAATTTTGGACATTGTTATATACCCCCATATGTTGATCGATACATTATCAGGATGATAATTATGATGTGAATATTCTCTTCCTTTTTTTAACTATAAGAAGCATGTCGACTGGGAAGTCCCAGAATATCGTTTTTAAAAGCTCTTCAAGTTATAAACTTATTCAATAATAATGATGTCTCCTTTTCTATTTTTCTCGCACTCTGCAGGTCGACCCACCGATCCCAGATGTCGTGCCCCGCCCAGAGCCCGTGGATATCAAGGAGGAGCCCGGCGAGAGCGACAGTGAGAGCGACAGCAGCAGCAGCAGCAGCGTCAACTCAAACACTCCCGCCGTCTCTCCATGCATGCTGCCATCTACGTCCACCAAGCCACCAGGCACCATGCCAGCGAGGACCGCCAGCATTGTTGGACAGGTCAAACGTAAACTGGCTCAAGATCTCTCCTCGTCGTTCCTTTCGTCATCATCAGACGACGACAGCGACGATGTCGGACCTCCCCTGCTTCGAAAGGAAACCCCGATTAAGAGATTATGCTGTGGTTTTAAAGCTAAGTCTATTCCTAAGATTAAACGAAAGGACTCATCTTTGATCAAGAAATCCAAGTCATCCATGTCAGATGGTAGGTCCAAGTCGACCTCAATTGCAACGACAGCTAGAATTCCAGTACCGCTTAAGAGGAAAAAGAAGGAAGGGAAGAAGAAGCTGAAGAAGAAGAAAAAGATGCCAAAGCCAAAGCTAAAGAATCCATCACCGGTTTCAAGAATTCGGATCATGCGAAAGACGAAGAAAGATGGGACTGTTCTCCGAACTAAGCATTATGAGCATGAGGACGGTACGGTTACTATCAGAAGATTGAAACCCAAAGAAAAGAAACTGAAAGGGAAAGGGAAAGAAAAAAGAAATATCAAGGTTATCAAGACAAATGCTGTTGTTCGGAAAGAGAGTTTACCGAAACTGAAGAAGAAGAAAAAGAAAATGAAGGTGAAACAGCAGCCTGTGATTGTACCGCAAAAGAAACTGAAATCAGAGAAGAAGATAGTGAAAGTGAAAACGAAAACAAAAGTGAAAGTAAAGAAACAAAAGATATCAACACCAACAACTCCGCTCCCGCCGCCACCACATTCTCTTTCGCGCCATTCATCAACAACATCATCATCGTCATCATCATCGTCTTCATCTTCATCATCATCATCATCATCATCGTCATCGGCATCACCTTCCCCAATGCCACCGTCGTCGCCCAAACACACCTCACATCATCTCTCGTCATCGCTGGTGTCGAGACCCGTCAAGTCGGAGGTGACCGCCGAGCTCGTGCCCCCACCCAAGCACGCGGCCGAGGTGAAAGAAACCGAGTTCGGTAAGCTCGGTCCTATTAAGATCGTCATCCGGAGCAACTCGCGTTCATCAGAAGTCGATGAGAAGAGCCCGAGGAAGGACAAGAGCCCCATGGGTCACAAGAAAGATGGAAGCTTGTTTAGCCCAACCGCCACAATGGAATGCAGCCTGGTTAGTCCAACTCCTGACCCGCCCATGCCGACTATCACAGAGAGTAATGGCAGTGTCAAAACAAGCAATGTGGTTGCCACTGGTTGCAAGTCGGGCAATGTTGCCAGCACTAAGGCCAGCAGCCTTGTTACCAATGGTGCCAAATCGAGCACGCCTCCCAGCATCGGTCCCAAGTCAACCATCAGCGGCACTGGCAAATCAAGTAGTGCCGTGACGAGCGCTGTAAAGCCAGGTACCACTGTTAACACCAGTGTAAAGACGAGCAGCTCGACCGGGAACACCAATGTAAAGACGAGCAACTCGGCGGGGAACACCGGTGTGAAGACGAGCAGCTCGTCGGGGAACATCGGTGTGAAACCGAACGGCTTGACAGGGAACACAAGTATAAAGCCGAGCAGTTCGGCAGGGAACACCGGTGTGAAGCCGAGCAGCTCGGTAGGAAACAGCGGTGTGAAGATGACTAGCTCGGTAGGGAACACCGGTATGAAGCCGAGCAGCTTGACAGGGAACACAGGTATGAAGCCCAGCAGTTCGGCAGGGAACACCGGTGTGAAGCCGAGCAGCTCGGTAGGGAACACAGGTGTGAAGACGAGCAGCTCGGCAGGGAACACCGGTGTGAAGCCGAGCAGCTCGGTAGGGAACAGCGGTGTAAAGGCGACCAGCTCGGCAGGGAACACCGGTGTGAAGCCGAGCAGCTCGGTAGGGAACAGCGGTGTAAAGGCGACCAGCTCGGCAGCGAACACCGGTGTGAAGCCGAGCAGTTCGGCAGGAAACACCGGTGTGAAGCCGAGCAACTCGGCAGGGAACACAGGTGTGAAGCCGAGCAACTCGACAGGGAACACCGGTGTAAAGCCGAGCAGCTCTGCCGCCACGAGCGGCGCCAAGTCTAGTACTACTGCCGCTGTGAGTAGTGTCAAGTCGGACCACATCCCTAACAGCAGTGTCAAGTCGAGAGTTGTTGGAAATAGCAGTTTTAAGTCGAGCACAATTGACTGTGGCAGCACCATATCCAATGACAGCAGCATCTCCAAGACCAACTGTATCTCCAAGACCAACGCCAAGCCGAGCGGCAGCATCCCCAGCAGTCCTACCGAGTCCATGACGGACAAGACGGTGAACTGTAAAAAGGCCCCTCTGAAAAGTGCACCGACTTCCAAAAACCTTGTAGAGAGTAGTCCATATGACTATGAGGATGAGGATGATTGTCCGTTGGTTATAGATGAGAAACCGTTGAGCAAACCCGAAAAGAGCCTTCAATCCTCCATCAAGAAAGATGACAACATTGTATCCATAAAACAAAACAGTTCAATGAATGCCAATAAGAAGGCCTCTCATCTTCCCAAAGCTCTCGACAAGAGGCAAGATGCCAAACCCACTGGTATCAAGGATTGCATCAAGAACAGTAACTGGAGTTTAAATCGCTCCGAACTTATCCCTAAGAAAATCAATGCCCCAATGCCAATTACATGTCCAAAGTTTCCAAAGACCAACGATGGTTTGAGCGGACTTGAAGCGCGTGGAAAAGTAACGAATCAGGAGCCGAAAGCGAAGAACGAAAACTTGAGTAAAATCTTGAACGCACCCTTGCGAGAAAAAGTCGTTCCAAAGTCAATTGCACACCATTCCAAGTCAGCCTTGACAACTCCAGTCAATTCTTGGGACAAGCAAATAAATGGAAGCGTGAATAGAAAACCGAGTCCTGTCGTACCTGTTGTGAATCGTGTAGAATCCGTATCGAGTCGTCCTGAATTCGTTAGGAATCGTGAGCCTAATGGAACAAAAGCTCATCCTAAACCGTGTTTGAAGCAGAAAAATGGACACTTAACTGCTATGGATTCGTATAATATGACATTTAACACAAAGCCAGGTACGGGGCTGGAAAAGCCGAAACCCCCTGCACAATCTCTTAAACGAAATCTCAGCCCCGTCGAACTGAATAACAACATCACCAAGACCCTTGATAAACGCGTGAGTGTCTTGAAGGAAACCGTAAAGTTGCAGGAGAAATCAAAGTGTGCTAAAACCTTATGCAAGAACGTAGTCGAACGCGTAGAGAAGAAGGACTGTTTGTCGATGTCGTTGCCCCCTCATCATCAACCAATTCGAGTTCCTGTTGTCCCCAAGCCCATCCTTACTGTCCGAACCGAGCAGAGAGCACCTTCGTTCACGGCATCGTCGGTGGATTCGCCACTGGATCTGAGCCTGAAGTCTCCGTCTGCTGCAAAGATCAAACGAGAGCTATGGCGTCCTCAGCCGGAGAAGGTCGAGAATATTCTCGTCACTGACGTGAAGATGCGAGATTTTACCATCACCATACGTGAAAGCAACACGGCTGAAGGTTTCTTTACTCAATCATGATAGATGACAAAACTCCCGTCAAGAGAAATTTTCCTTTCATTTGATTAGTTAGTTTTTGTTTTTTCATTATCATTGACTATCATTAATCTGAAATATTAGTTTAATTTATTATTAGTGTAACTGTTGAACGCCATTCAAAAATCCTGTCTTTTTTTTCTTCATCCTCCTCCTTCTTCTCCTTCTCCTCCTTCTCCTTCTCATTCGTCTTCTTCTTCTTCTTCTTCTTCTTCTTCTTCTTCTTCTTCTGTCTATTTTGGAAGAGGGGTGGTTTTGTTTTACTCAAGTATGAACTCTCAATTTCCTGCCGGTTTTTGTTTTCTCATTTGTGAGATCATAATTGTATATCGATGTCAGCGTCAACATTTACTGATAAAATGTTATTCCCAAAGAGTGGATGTATTTTACAGCATATCAGAATATAATATCCATGGCAATGTTGAAGACAAGAGATTTCATATATCAAACTTTCGATGTAGAGAGTCATTATAGTTTGCCAACTTTGTTTACTTCCTAACACACTATAAATGCTTCTTTTTGTTATTAGTAATGTTTTAAACGGAGGATGATCTACCCTCTCGATATTTAGTATCCAGTTAATGCAACTTGAAACAAGATGTACGTATTTAATATGTATGCACTTGAAATATATACAGCACTGCCGTTTTATCATATTTGATATTATGAGGAAGATATGAGATGCGTTTCAATGTTGTTATCAAGAGAATGTACAACTTGGAAACAATATTTATTTACGACATTTGACTTGAGTGACTAAACGATGGGATATCGCTATACGTAGCGCACTTAAAGGATTGTCATACATCGTTTATCTTTTTATCGTGATTACTCGATTTACAAGAAAATAAAGAACATAAACTGAAATCGTAATGACGATTCATATTAGCACAGTATTAATGACAAGTGATGAATAATCATGTTTGTATATGGTATAGTCATTTACATAATTTTCAATTGTATAATTTTGAATGATTCGTGTTCAGATCATTGTAGATCCATATGGATGAAGAGAATATAGATTGTATTTTATCTTATTATTATATTATTGTACCAAATCTACAAGATACTAGGTATTGTATAAATTAAAGCTTTCAAAATGTGTATTATAGAACACATTTTGTTTACATACAGGAGCGGTGAAAAGAAACATCTCATTCGAGCAAATATATTGTAATCATGAATGCGATATTTTTTCAATGGCATTAAAATTCGGTAATCATTGCTTGAATTTGAGACACATATATGAACTAAATGAAATGATTGAAATTTCCCACAACACGAATGTAGCTCATCTGTAATCGCAGGAACAAGAACTTAAACTGTTATAGATATAAGTACAATTTGTATACTTGCATTTTAATGGTGATAGCATATTCACCTTCTGTAGGCCTTGTCGAAAGTCCTTACAACATCAACTTTATTTGTCTAAATAAGAAAGTACATACAGCGCCATTCCTGGTAATATAATAATTCAAATTAATTTCATGTCAATGTATGACATATAATTGGTATGATTTTCAACCCTAATATTGTTAACAATTGGGTTGTGTGTCTTTGTTAATATTGCGCCCAGACTATATCCATTGCCCTTTTGTTAGAACATTTTGCAATATCCGTTCCAGAAAAAAACAGTATTCCCAGTAGATATGACATGTCGTATTATGTTAAGATAAAATGGTGCTAGTGAATACTGCTGTGCGCTAAAGCTATTTACAACCTTGATTATTTTGTATCCAGGCATCCAACGGATTTCGCTAATCTTGCCGCCATTTAAACTCCTTTTGTTACAATGAATATTAACGATGACTTTTTTTGTCTGCATTAATACACAAAGAAATGTTTTTTAAATGTTTTGCTTCGAGAAACCTTGAAAGTATGATCATAATAAGGATGTAGCTATAACCAAAATGGTGGCATATTTGGGAGCACAGTTACAGAATGACAGAAAGAGAGAAAGAGTTGTTAACTTTAACGAAGGTGGATGAATATATAAAGGAGAAATGTAGCATATTGATATAGACAAAGAGGGTATTAGACATGCAGATGAAAAGGAGAAGATATATAGTATGTGTTTGGTGAAGAAAAACTTTGTTATTATGTTTGTGATTAGTATTATGAAAATTTAGATGTAATTTAGAATATTTGTATATACACTTAAATATCAGTTCCACACGCTAGTCCGCTGAGGAACGACAAATATCAGTATTATGTGTTCATCATTATTTGATCGTCTAGGAATATTAATAGAACGCAAATACATTGATGCGCCAAATTATATTCATGGAATATGTATCAGGGCCTGGGTGATGTTTTTATGTTAAGATACAAACCATTTTAGAAAAATGCTGATGCAAAACCATCTACAAGAATTTATGAGTGGGAAATTTTTCCCTAGAAAAGACAGTATATATATATATATATAGCGATTGCTTTAACAGCAAATAATTATTTTTATTTCATTTTATTCTCCTTGTTAATGTTATTTATAAAGTTTCTGTTCGTAGCTATCGCTGTATTTATACCACTAAAGTATTCTAAAAACACGACAAAAGTCATTAAAAGAAAAGAAAAACACCCATCAAGCTAATTAACATTCCATTTCCATCCCACGCGATTGATAAATAACAACCAAACGACACGAATCAAAGTCATTATTATACAGTAATAATGTCAAATGATTACTATGCCACTTCTCTTCTGCATACATTAGAGATATACATGTATTTGGTTACGCACTGTTATGCTTGGTACACAGTAAAAACGCTGCTTAAAAAAGTGATGTTCACTTACAGTTGTACACTATCTTAAACAACAGTTGAACAAATTGTAAACAATGTTGCTCGAAACGAAAGTAATTTTGTTAAACATTCGCTGTTTAAAATTTAATGACTGCTTTATTTACTATACGAGAGCTTTTAGACAGTGTTGTTTACATATGACGTCATGTGTCACGTGCCAGTAAAGTGCGCGTTGGCTAAAAGATTTGTTTCAAATCATGGCCAACCAAGCTGTAGACGTGTCGTGGATGAGTGGAAACGTCGCCGGACTGTCGATCACAAGGTCCACGGTTCGAGTCCCGCCGCGGAACTAATGTCCTATGGCAGCCTAGCATAGCCGGGTAATGTTGGAGCGCCTTGAGGACCTTGCAAGTTCGATACGTGCGCTATATAAGAATCCAATATTATTATTATTATTTAACAACAGCTCCTTTTTAAACAACTTTCTTTAAACAACCCAGTTGGTGTAAACAACCCCCACTGAACAACAGCTCCTTTTTAAACAACTTTCTTTAAACACCCAGTTGGTGTAAACAACCCCCACTGAACAACAGCTCCGTTTTAAACAACCGTCTTTAAACAACACCAGTTGTTTAAATTGTGATTTTAAACAAGTTGTTCAAATGTTGATCAACTAAGTGTTTAAACTTTAAACAACTCGAGTTGCTTAACATTTTAAACAACTCTTAGATCAGGTCACCCGTTAATCAACAGTTGTTTAAACTTTTAAACAACATGTTCACTAAATTTTTAACTGTGTATACATAGGTCACTCGCACGAGGAAAGTAGCTAACATATTTTAGTTGCTGTTTTTGTGATGTTGTTGGAATAATGTCTGATTATAGGCCAATTGTAGGGTTTTTGCCTTTAATGATTCGGTTCATTTAGGTTGTATGTTCCAAGTAACTACATTGTAGTTTTTTTTCTTCTTTTCTTTGATATAAATTACGTTTAATTGTTTACCAAACTTTAAATATATATCACCGTTTACAAAGATTTTGGAAACCAATGCTATTTCACTTGACATGCGAGGCATATTGGCACTGGACACCATCGCGAAACTGAGTTTGTACGAGAAACTCCTTATTAATTTGTCTTTTTCTTTTTCTTTCAAAATGATTGTTTGTCAAACATAGGTTTTTGTACACAATTAATCATTTTTTTCATTCTAAAAATTAATTTTCCTGTATTTATATTTTTCTCTTGCCAGAAGTTTACTTGCATAATACTTATGGTTGATTTCTCAAGCCTGTTTTCAATTGTAAGTTAATAATCAGCCAATCAGATCATCGGATTCTGCTTTTATTTGTTGAATTCTTGGTCCTGATGTGCCAATGTCAGTGGATGTATATTTGATTGAAATGTTCAACCAATCACTTGTGTTAGGCCACAGACCTAACTTCACGTTAATGAGCTATTGATTTGTCCACCCTAGTTTTGTTTTGGGTTTTTTGTAATTTTTCTTTTTTCTTGATTAACTTCTCTATTCATATTAATCAATCAAGCAATCGTCATTCAAATGAGATTTCCATCATGATATTTGTACATGTATATGATTTCGAGTTATAATGCTATATTTTTCTTCTGAAATAATGATTAATATCTGATTTGATTTGTTTGTTAATTTTCAAGTATTATTTCCAATAATTGGATGCAATCCTATTTATTCAAACTCCCTGTTAAGTGAATATTCGTGTTTTAATAACCACGTGGCAGCAATTAAAAACACGCAACTTTTGAATGTAACGATCATATTTGTTGTAGTTTCCCCTCTATACCCTCATGAAAATTCTCACTCGATATCCCCCCCCCCCCTCTCTCTCTCTCTCTCTTGCTCTTTATATATATATATATATATATATATATATATATATATATATATATCCCTCTCTCTCTCTCTCTCTGTATATATCCCCTTCTCTCTCTCTCTCTCTCTCTCTCCCTCTCTCTCTCTCTAGCTTTATCTCTCTCTTTTCTTTGTTTTTCTTCTGTATTCTTCTCTTTTATTTTATAATCGTTCTCTTCATTCCCAAAGCCTTCGCAATTGTGCTTAATATTGTTTGAAAATGTGCTCTTCAAAACCTTATGCATGGTGCTTGGGGCGGTAGGAATGGGTCGTTCTTATGCTGCTTCGCTTTATATACGTCAAAGTATACACGTTTTTATATCTATGAGTTGTACGTTTAATATAGTCTTTAGAGTTAGATGATATGAATTGATATTGCGCAGAATTTGTTTGATCGAGTGTTTTGAGATGTTCTCATATTGTGTAGAGTTTTAAAAGTGTTATTGTAACGTTGTGGGTTTAAAAAAAACATCAAAACTAAGAAATAGATTATTATCGGAGTTTTATTCACGATATAGAGTGACGTTATATTGTAATAGTTGGATGGAAAGTTATTTATGAAGTTTGTACTGGTTTTCTGAGTATAGAATATCCATGTCTTTGTTTTATTGTTGTTGATGATGAACGGTTATTCATGTGATTTAAAAATTAAAATGCACAGCATTTAAAAAGCTCATGCCAAAAAGTTGTATATTTTTCTTGTAATTCCTGTGTGTTATGTAGTCGAATATTGCTCACTTTAATATCTTCTTGTTCGACTTCTGAGTCTTTTCTAGTTTTGTCATCTTCTCATTCGTCTGTATTATGCCTCCATCGTCCTACTTACTGTTTCATCTTTGTTCCAAAAATTGCCAATGATAAACAAACTTGGAACAAGAACATTTATTTTTAGGAAGTGGTAGATGAGAAACTAGACACGGCAAATGAAATGGTATTTTAGTGTGTGGATAGACGAGAAGACACGGATGGAAGACAAGGTATAGAACTAAAAGGGAGAGAGAGAGAGAGAGTTTTGAGAAAATGAATTCAGACTAACATGATTAATTTTTACTAGCTTAACTTACTATAATGTTTATTCAGCAACAATAAACAAGAAAGGGGCACTGTTTATTGTTCAAATGTTTCATTTAAACCGTCGATAAACGACAATGAAATTTGTATCAAATTAAAGTCAATACTCTACCAACATCAATACAGATCAAGTTTTGGACGTTCACGCTTGGATGGGCATGTAACTGTTAGAAGGTCTGATAAGAAAAATGCAAAGAATATAGCAAGTAGCCAATTCAAATGTGCATCTTTCAGACATTCTTGTTCTTAATTGAAAACAAGGAATGAGAAACAATGAACAGGATTGAGATCTCGATGTCAAATGTCGTCTCAGAACCACATGGTTTTGACAAGCACGGTCAACATGCCTCTCCTTTCCACCCAAGATCATGGACGAGTCTGTGGCATATCTCCAATGCTCATCAACATTTTAATGGCCAGATGATGGTATGAGTCCGATTGCATAATCGTCTTAATGAGGATTGAATTTTGTTTATTTTGAAATTATGTAAGATAACTTTATATTAAACATTAATTTGAAACAGTGTCTACTTTCTTTTTACCATCACCACTCCTCCCCTAACGAAAACTTCGCTGGTGTCGTTCGTTTCCTATACCTCTCGAGGAGTTGTACCACTGCGTCGCGACCCGACAGTTACGGGCGTTTCGCGGTGAGGAGAACGCTAGCTCGAGCCAAACTGTTCACGTCGACCTACCAACATGTACATGTACAAGCCCTGAATGGGCATTGTGTCTCAAAAATGATTTACGCCCTCATGTGACAGTTGTAGGGAAATGGGACAGCAGTCAAAGCGAATGGATGTTTCGTGTCGAATGCAAGGGTGTGAAGTTAAAGTCTTCCAACAATTTTTTGTTGTTGTGGGGTTATACAATGGATACAATATTGCTTCTCATTATGATAAGACAGTATAGTTTTCGTAATCTAGTAGATACGTCACCCAATAAGTGATCATGGTTCGCGGTTCGAGTCCCGCCGCGGAACTTATTTCATTTGGAAAGACATTAACTTACATTTACCACTCTCCACCAAGGTAAATGAAATGGGTACCTGGTATGAATTAATTCTTTGAATGCTTCTCAGGGCAGAAGGGCTCAAGCCAGAGTAATAATACTACTTTGGAAGCGCCTAGGGCATGTGAATCATCTTTGTTATGCTTTTCAGTGCTGTTTTATGTTTTAATGCTAATGTTTATGTTACATCTGCTACTGGTAAAATTGATTTGTTCAAACCCTCTGTGTAAAACACAAGCTCCTTTGTTCATGCGAGTCTACCATTTTTTCACGGTATTGTGTGTGTTTTAATCATGGTAATAATACATGATGATGATGATCCACAGCACTTGTATGGCGCCATTTGTCTGTTTCAAACATTCAAAGGCGGCCGCTCATCCAATATCGCATGTACTACACAGTCTACAAATTTGCTTATTTCATTATGTCAATGCTTTGTAAAATGTGAAAGAATTACTGGAATCCTTTGTTGATAGGGCTCTGATCACAACCAGAGTCCCTAGCTTTGAAAGATCTTATGCATGGAATTCTGAATTTAATTCATTTTCTGTTAATCACACTAAAATCTCCTTTTCAGAACATACAGGTGCTTATCGTACTTGGATAGAAAATGGCTTTCATATCATGTACTGTTGCATTACGCCATCTATTGGCACCTGTATCTCAGCATAACACGTTATCTGATGACGGTCCCCTTTGAACTTTTATTTTGACCTGGTTTAAACTTAAGTTGCATCTCATGCTCTCCCTGAATGTCGCCACCTTCGATGACAAGCGCAAATCCAGCTTCATTCCCATTGGTCCGATACTTATGAATATTCATAAGTTGAATGCAAGGAAAAGTTGTTGAATATAATTATAATTGTTCTGTTTTCCCACAATAATCAATGTCACCCAATGCTCATCGCGCAATTTTAATTCCACTGAGATATTTCTAGGATATCGGAGAATTTGTGATGATGATGATGATGCACAGCAGTTTTATGGCACCATGTCATGTGTATGTAACAAAACATAACAAAACAAACAACCCCTCCCCCCAGGCGCGTAGCCATGTGAGGACGTTCGAGAACGGTACAAATCGTCAAAACTTCCGCGCTTCGCGCAACTGAGTTCAAATTAAGAAATATGAGTCCAACGAATCGTCTTCTTTCTCTAATAATTTAATAAACGTCAAAGCTTCGCGCCAGAATTCAGACAAGGATTGAGAGTCGAGAAGGTACAATGAACCGTCTTCTTTCTCTAATAATTTAATGAAACGTCAAAGCTTCGCGCCAGAATTCAGACATTAAGATCGAGAGAGGTACAACGAATCGTCTTCTTTCTCTAATAATTTAATGAAACGTCAAAGCTTCGCGTGGACTGAATACATTAAGAGTCGAGAGAGGTACAACGAATCGTCTTCTTTCTCTAATAATTTATGAACGTCAAAGCTTCGCGCGACTGTATTCGACAAGGATTATGAGTCTACAACGATCGTCTTCTTTCAAGCTTCCGCGCTTAACTCTCCCTTAGGGAGCGCGCTTCGCGCGCTCTTTAAGTGATTCGCACGCTTCGCGTGCTCACTAAAATAAATCCTGGCTACGCGCTTGCCTCCCCCTTTGAATTTACTCGTAATAATCATAACCCCCCCCCCCTCCCCCGACCTCATTGGATTTTTTCAATAATGGCTCATGATAGTCCCCTCCATATAGCGCCCGCACACTTCCTCCATCTCTTCCTTCTAATTTATATTTGCCTTTGCTTTCCTTGTCTTTGCTTCCTCACAACATATCTGTTCTGTGTTTGCTTTGTTTCTTGTATTACCCCCCCCCCTTTTTTTTTTTCTACACTCCCTCTCTCCCTCCCACTCCCCCTCTTTCTCTCTCTCTCTCTCTCTCTCTCTCTCTTTCTTTCTCTCTTTTATTTCAGTCATAACAAGAAGACCGACACCAGATCGATATACCGATCGGTTTAGAGTCGGCATAGTCAGATTGGTGGTGTGACTGAGTAGTACTTATATTAAGCACATCTTCTCTTATCACAACTGAATATTTTTTGCCAGAAGTCTGTAATGATACAAGTTCTGATTTTGTACATATCTATCCACTAATATCTGTGTACTGTATTCCTAGATAATGAGTGCATCTATGCCTAAGACTAAAGGTATTTTTCGGAACAAATGAAATTCTTAAATATTTCTATCGTATGAATTTTCACTCTTTCTTGTCTATGGAATGTTGGTATTGAATTTCTAATTTTTCTAATTTTCTAGGGAAAATTGATAAACGGTTTGTTAAACCGTTTATCAATTTTAAGTACTTTAATATTAAGTACTTTAACTGGCACGTCAAAATAGTAAATAGTAATCTACCGTATAGAGTGTTTGAATTACACAGACGAAAAGAAAACACTTGGAAGTCTCCCCTTATTTTCAATACTTTTATTCATTTTCTTTAATTCTTTTGAACGTTGATAAAAAGAGACGGAACAAATATATACATACATCACTCTTGAAATAGATATACAATTTCGACATGTTGCATAACGATATACAGATAATGTCTTCCATTTTGTTTTCTTGATTCCATTAATATATTTTGATTGTCCCCAGTCTCCTCATCATACATACAACCCTGTCACCAATCCTCTTACATAAATACGCAACCATTATTCCCAGTACACCATTGATGACTTAATAATTATGATTATAAAATTTATATTCAAAATGGAAAGTAGAGCCTCTAATAATAAGTATGGTATTTTGAATTACACAAACGCCAAGGAAAACAGAAAAAGCTACTCTTCTTTTCGAGAGGCTTACGTTAAGCGCTTAACATTTACCAGGTCAGGTTTCATAACACTTGTTATCAATATCAAGTTATACAATAACTTAACTTTTAAAAGCTATACTGAAATAATTGCATTTCATTGGCTGTAAGCGAGCTTACCATTGAATGAAACCTGGTCCAGGTCAACACTTATATCTAACCCCAACACAATCCCATTTAAAGTTGATAAATGAAAGAAATACCATCCGAGTTGTAATATTCTCAGTTTCTCTCAGTTGTGTTATACCCTATAGTTACATCAAAGACAAAAAACTGACTACAGAACGACGATAGACCGAACAAACTATTCAAGATGGCACAAAAGCGGTCGGTATGAAGTCTGCTTCGAATCGACTGGGCGATATGACTTTGCTATTATTCAACAACCAATCCTTCGTTATCAGTAATTGTACAAAGGCACAGCAGCCAATCTACCTTCATGAATCAGTCCATTTATTATTATTGAACTCCAAAGATGAGAATAATCTTCATTCACATTTGTCACCATTTTCGAGCCTCAAAGACACAACAACCTTAGAATACACGTATACACCTACAGGCTACAGGCATTCTTTATTGCTGCGTATATCAAGAACAAATATATGTCCAACCCCTTCGCCGCTCTATCAATAATGCAAGATATTCATGATATTACTTCTAAATGTCGCCCGAGGCACTCTAATGCAATCGAAATTAGATTTCAATCGTTTGCTATATGTAAGCTGCAGCTGCAGTACCCTAATATGGAACGGCTTGTTATGCATTTCAATCTCAATTTTGATAGATGAGTTATGAGGGCATATCCATTATGGTTTTTCATAGGACTCATACCATTTTTATAGCCCTTACCCTCCTCAAAGAAAAAGAGATATTAAAGGTTAGGAACAAAATCGTTGAGCAAAAAGACAATTTCAACAACCCAACACAAAGTAAAGAAATTTCAAGCATTTATCGTATGTACTATTTTAGTGTCAATGAAATGATGGTTCTTTTGCCACACTTGCCCAATCTCATCTCTACACCCCTTCCCCCATCCCTCCCTCCCTTCCTTCCTCCCTCCATCCTCTGGAGAGAGACTATGCGGCAGGAAAAATAGAAACAGTGAAAGAAGAATACTCTTCAATATCAATTTCAAATAGCATATCACCTAGTTCAGAATAGACATATACCCCTATATACACCTATGTTCAATAAAGCTCTGAATTCTCTTTAGCTATTGGATCAGACACGTTTTTTCACGCATCTACATAATAACTCCATCTACATGTACATAATAACTCCATCAAATCAACATTCACCGATGATTTATAAACTCAATTATTATATCACTTCTTTCATATTAATTATAGACCTTCATTCGATAAATTTCTGCACAATATATACGCCTTATTGCATTCAACAATGATGATTGGAAATTATACATGTATATCTCTGTTCATGTTTCCACAAAATAGACACGTACACAAAACATTGTTCAGCCCAAAATTTATCAATTCTTTTCCATAGATTTCGGAGCATAATGTCATTAGAATATTGCGTATCGTCGTGTGCACAGCTCCATCTCACTGATAACATGTGCTGAAGAATAATCATGCATTTAGAAAGAACACTTTAAATCTAATTCACTAAAAGAGAATAAATGAGTAAAAGAATTTGACTGTTTGGCTGATCATGAAGTTAATGTTGAGTGATAAAAAGGGTGATGATAAATTATAAGTACCACAAAACAATCCCAATGAATTATTTCTTATTTCCCAGTCCATATGTTACTTTTTTTCTTTAGTATAAAAGCAGATTCAATATTGTCAATTTTCATGTTCGGCAAATTCGTTATTCTACTCACTGAATCGGTATTCATGTTGCTGATGAGTTGTGTCATCGTATACAAGTTCTCTAAATACCGTTCAAACACCTGTTTTATTTCTAAAAAAATAAGTAGAGGGGGTATTTTAAAACTATGAAGCCTTGTTTGTTCTTGTAATAATAATTTAGCTGTTCAAGTTTAGATTTACTATTAATTAAAGTGGCTGGTTTCGTCTTTCCAACTAATTTCTAAATTAAATGCCATCAAAGGAAAAAATAAATATACATCACACCTAAATTAAGCAAAATAATGATAAAGATAGTAAGCATTTCTACTACGCACTTTCTGGTACTGTACCACTCAAGGCGCTACAACGTAAGTACTATCTTAGCACCAAAAAAACACACCCAAAAACCACCCCGATGGCCATGGTTGCAAAGCCTCTTTTTGATAAAAAGATTTATCATTTGGGAAGCCTCTTTTCATGCTTTTGGAAGATAAATAACTCGATTTTTGTCAACATATGAATAAAAAGACCAACGAGTTTAGAAAAATGTATTCTACGAATGTCGAGTGCGTCTTTCGAGACGATGTAACCGGAAACATGATTGGAAAGACATACTAAATAGTCAAAGACCATAAAGAGCTGGATAGTGTATTATCAACTGATACAAATGTGTAGTTTTTATCAGAGTTTAATTGAAATACTGTAGGTAATTAAGAACATGATCGTGAAGACTTTTGAGAAATCAACTGAAGGACGAATTGAATACCTGGTTGTGTACCCTATAGAAATCATTCTTGGATTGGACAATACATCATTTTAATAGGAGATGGACCAGGATATTGGAATTGCCTTGAGCTAGTTCTTTACGAAAGTATTCGCGATCATGTTGTATTGTGTTCTCATTAGAAGAAAGGAAACATGATTCATTAATTTACAGGAGATGAACAGGAAGTCGTGACCTCAAGGTCATATCTTAGAACCGTAATCATTCTTCATCCATGTGAAGTTTTTTAATGTCAGTATACTCGTGGCAAAATCATGCGCTTTGAAGAGTTCCTTGAGTTTCCTCAATACTGTCCGATCAACAGGAGGGTGCTCCAACCCCTTGGTGGACCGTAGACACTGCTTGAAAGGTTCTGAAAGACAGAAGAAGCCCTTTTCTTTGTCGAAATAGAATCTGCTGCTATTAAAGTAATGCGGAACTTCAATGAATTGCTCGATTTCGTTAAGAACGGCGACAGGATTATGGGTGAAGTTGTCGCCGTCGACGAAAAGGAATCGTGAGCGTGGGAAGAGCTTAAGCCACGATAAAATATATTTATCGTACATACTATGTGTGATGATATCCACGTTTGTCCTGATACGACCTGACGAGGTCGTGATGTATTTCTCGAATTTACTGGAGTTGAAAGTCCTCTTGGCGATCACCTTTGCTTCCTCAGTGTCTACCTTATATTTCTCTTTAATCTTGTTGAGCTGCTCGAAAGTGAATTCAGATATTGTCCGCCTGACTGGGTTGCAGAGAATGACGATGAACTTAGTAGTTGGTGGTAAATCTGATTTGATGCGTTTGGCCGCATCACTCGAGAAGAAATACCCGGGAGATTTCTCCATTCCGACTTGGCCAGTCGCAGTGGGTCGCATGATCTGTACGTACCAGTCAATGCCTTTCTTGTAGTTCTGCGTAAAGAATTTCGCCTCGGCTCTTTTAGAGAAGACAACGTTGGGATGCGTATCTAGAAAGACACGTAACGCTCCAGTGCCACATTTCTTGGTGCCCAGGACGACGACATCAGGTAGGCGCTTCTTGCATTCATTCATCGTCAGGTACTTCTCTGGAAGCAATGCAAGTGAACCGTCCTCATGACGCCTGTGACAAGTACTGAGGTACTCCTTGGGAATCACCTCCCGGACGGTCTGTTGTCTTGCGGGAATTGCTTCGGGATGACTCAGGGCTATGAAGGACAGAGAGAACGTAAGCGTGACCAGTACCAGACCGATTGCGAACCGATTGGTCATCCCGACTTTCCGATGAAATTTGGTAGGGACCCCTAGTTTCATGGCGTGGTCGTCTTGCATCTCTTGGGGTTCCCCAAGGTTCATTTTGTTACCCTATCTACCAGAATATAACGTAGCAGAATGGAAGAGACACCAGCTAACAGATACATCATTGTCAGAATGCAAACTACTGTATCCAAATGTAATATATTTTATTATATTCGTCGCATCCTTTAAAAAATGATGAGTAGCAAAATTCCACCGTCGTTCTTACTTATTCATTAAGGGTCCCTCAAAATGAGAACGGTCGATGGGTAAACTCACTAGGATTTACATCCAGTCATCAAACTAATCCACTTCAGAGCATACTGGGACGTTTTAATCCGATCTTCAATTTTGTGAGCACGATCCTTGCCCATGGGTTTCAATCGTGACCTCCTATATCAGGAGTTTTTTTCCAAACTGTATTACCGACATCGATCGCCTGTAGTCGTCCCGCGAAGCGTCTTTATAAATGTCTAATCTGTGGATGACAAGGACAAAAAGAGAAAAAAACGTAATGTTAGTTTGACTGCACCTTTAAAATGCATTGATTTACAGCAATTCCATTTGACAGAAGTTTCAATAAGAGAAAATTTATGACACTAAATTATGGATATTCATTATATTTTGAAGAAAATGCACGTATACTTAATTCGTTTCACATAAATATCTGGCGGACTGTATTATGTCGGCTTATCAAAACGATAAACACTATGTTATAAAGATAACCACGATAATTAGGCAACTTTCTTATTGACTCGACATGACATAATCATATTGCTCGGCACTGTCGAATAAAGTGTGATCAGCATTTTGAATGTTTAATGCATTTTCAACCAGAGAAAAAAAATTCCACAGGCATTATCGTATAATTATGCGAGTGTAACGTATTCCTAGCATATCATTTTCCATCTCCCTCCTCGCAACATTAACGTTCGCAAAAATAAATGTCGATGAGAAATTCGTGCAGTTCTTCTTTCCTTCATGATTCCATAATTGCTAAGAGCCAATAGGGCCTAGACTCTTTGAGAAAAGTTACGAGCTAATGCCCTTTTCTCCTCAATGGCCTTAACAGACAACATGCATGCACGACACCAGTACGATGTCAGCATGATCTGAATGAGTCCTTATCAGAAGCGCTTCACCGGGGGACGGACAAAATGACGCCAAAGTCAACTGCGATAAGTGCAGTATACCGCTTCACACGTGTAGCCACGCTCCATATAATTCGATATGTGACCAAAAGATCAGAGGGAACAAAATTAAATAAGACGGTGAGGGTGTGAAGTCGGTTTCTTATTCTCTCATCTAATTACGAATAAGATCATGTCCGCAATCTAGCAATGCGATGTGAGTGAACTATTTCTGGATGTTGGAAGTCAATCAAATATTAAACTGTCTATTTGGAGCCAGAAGGGCGCTAATTCCTATACCTTCAAACAGAGTTAACGTCCTTCTTGCTATGAACATAATTCATGTATTAAGTGGGTAGTGCACAGCTCTAGGAGAACGGTTGTACGGCATTCTATTTATATAACAAAGAGGCATCTCTAGAGGTAATGGGGTCGGATGTGACGGCCAAAATTTCAAGTTTTGTATCGATAAAATCGTTTATGTGGACACTATCGGAATTTTTTAAAATCAAAATTATAACATGTTTGCATTTTAATGTTCTTGTTCCTTTATACTTGTTGGGATACTTCAGGCCTACTTTTAAAAATAAACTGTCCGACACCCCCAACCATATAAATATACATATATTGCTAGTGACGCCCCTGAGCATACATGGCTGATGTGAGAAATTAAATCTTATATGCGAGTCAACAAACTGGTCCACTCGGTTTTTGTATTACATCCATGCCTATAATGGCTTCTATATTTCACAGTCATAACCCGACACTTGAAAGGTTCGCCCAGCGGCTCTCGAGTTGTCGTAACATCTAATGGATGCAAGCCCAGTAGATGCAGTAGTATTCAAAGAGGTACTTGAAAGCGAAAAAAGTAACTACATATACGTGTATATCTGAATTAATTTGTGTATGAGAGGCCAACTCATCTCTTGTTCCCAACCATTGAACCAACCCATTAAATCGAGCAAGAATTAAGGACGCCAACTCATTTCTTACCAATCACATAAAATGGATTTGTGTAGCTAGTTATAAAATCAGCTGGCATTAAATGGGTTAACCCTTAAGGTGAATGGGGAAACACTCGGCGCACGGAACCCGGGAGCGGGTGAGGGGGATGCATGCCAGATAGATGAGGCCCCCTCTCTCTGGCATGCAACCCCCCCCCCCCTCCCCCCTCACCCGCTATAGGGTTCCGTGGGCCAAGGGGACAATCGGAACTGTTCTAATGTTTTACGTATTAGTTTTAGCGGGTTGAGGATAAAAGACAGACAGACAGAATGGAGAGAGAGAGAGAGAGAGAGAGAGAGAGAGAGAGAGAGAGAGAGAGAGAGAGAGAGAGAGAGAGAGAGAGAGAGAGAGAGAGAGAGAGAGCGGGGGGGGGGGGGTATCGTGTTTAATAAAACTACTGATCGAATTGTCCTCGTCGCAATGGCTTCCCGAACATACTTCTTCTGCAGGGGGTAAGGTTACTGACAGGGCAGATAGTATTGGGAATAGTGTGGGATTTAGTATTTAAGATGTTCATGAATCTCCTGTCTTACATCCCTTACCATACATGTACATCTCGTTCCGTGATGATTGTAAAAACAAACTAATTTCTATTTCGCTTTCATTATTCTCTGCCGATGTTTTGTTCTTCTTCTTTTCCTTTAACATCATCTTCGTTATCATCATCATCATCGTCATCATTCTCCTCCCCCTCCTCATCATCATAATGTTACCCGTTTGAGAGTATATAGATCATGGTTAAAGCACTTCAAGCCCATCATTGCCAATGAGTACAGGGGTGTATATGCTTTAAAGGCCCACTGCACTACTTTTAGCTACTTGCGCCCTCTATATAACAAACAATGACTAATCGGTGACCATTGGTCCCCCATGATCCTCTTTTTCTTATGTTAACTGAGAGCTGAGTTGATGAGATAACCACCTGTCCAGTGACCTTGCAGGGCAGTCTAATCCCTCCTATAAACTACGGCAGATAAGCTTTAACTTTCTAAAATGTATTATCTGTATTCAAGTTGTTTTTCATGCATTGTAAAAAATACTTTTGTCCATTTATATTAAGGATTATACTATTTACCAGGCTTAAGAAATGAGATGAACAGTAAATTACTATAAAATGTCAGACAATTTATCTTGCTTTAATGTAAAAAATAGGGAGATGGGGAGAAGGCAAAAGGAGACAGGGAGACAGAGACAGACAGACAGAGAAAGAAAGACAGAGAAGGATAGGATAGGAAATATGTCGGTGACAGTATTATATATGACAGTCGGCTTTCTGACCACAATTAGATCAAATGAGTTTCCAAAAAAGATTCAACATTTTCAAGCGAAATGCATAGCGGAACAACACGTAATATGCAAAAGCATGCTCTAGAACAAACGGTATGTACATAACGATCGGTTGGAGAAACAAAACCATAAATCGCCCACAAAATCAGGTTAAAATATTATTTAAGGGTATAAACCTTTTGTGTAAACATATTCCACTGCCACGTGTGTAGTTTAAACATAAATAGGTTTGGGCTTGAGAAGACGAACTTGTGCGTTAGAATCGTTCGTAAACTCAATATGTTCAAGCCTTTAGGAGGTATGTAAAAGCATAAAAATATGACTTTCAAGATTTACAGAGATTATGCTAAGATTATGGTGAATCCAACATAAAAACATTACAATTAATGTATAAATATGTATAGAAAGCAATTCGAGTAATATATATTTTGCTTGAAATGGTCCTGCCACTATGTTATAGATTATGAAATGATAATTATATCCATCATTCAATTAATGTAGCTACAATGAAGGCGCTATGAGAGCACGCCCCCCCCCCCCCCACCACCGGTCCCCCACCCCAACCCTATCAAATGACAGACGGAATAATCCATGAAACAGAATAGAAGAATAAAAGGGAGTGATGAATTAAAACGAAAAAGATAATAGGACCCCTTCCTATAAGACTCTAAAAATGCCTACAAAAAGGGAAAAATAAAAACATAAATCATCATGATAGTGATATTTGTGAAATATCCGAGGCTCAAAGCAACTCTGCAAGTGAAAGGTGAAGTGACTGGCTATGTTTAACTAGAATCAAATACAAAAAGAAAAAACACCTTTAAAAAGGAAAAGGCTAGAATTTCTCCAGACGTAGTCACCCTTTTCACTACATAACCTTTCCGAGGCACGCCACTGAAATCTAATATCATTTGAAGAATAAAAAACGGGATGCATGGCTTTTGCAACATTGGCGAACTCATAGTCGTCCCGTATAGCGTGCATGCTAACGCGATTCTGAGATTGACAACGACTTCAATTTCTACTTATCCTTGTAGGAGATATTGCTCTTTAACTTCCCTTTTCCCTCTATTTTTTAAACACAAAATGAACATTACATTGTACGTGCACGAGTGAGGTGTCATTTTTTTGCGGGTATACTTGCGGGTATACGTATATTTAATCGACAAAAATACGTAAGAAAAACCAAATCGACATATGCCGAATTGTACATCCCCTAGAGTTCATATTCGGAATACGTATACGCCATTGAATTGTTCGCGCATTTTAAAATTTGTCGGAAGTAGTTACGATCGCAATAAGCATGCTCTTGTGACGATCTCTAATTGTGAATAATAAGATTATTTAATTGAGCTTGAAGTTTAACCTACCGCTTGAAATAGAAAAATGAGGTCGAAACAGTTACTGTTACCTATCCCACACTCACACCAACAACACAAAATGTAGGCCTACATTAAATGGTCTATAACAATTTTTTGTCTTTAACCTTATGAAACTATTTAACCGTCTCCATTTCGAATGACAAATGCCAAGTTCAGTTGACGCTGATTCTAAAATTACGAATGAAAAATAGCTCAATTCAATACGTATACAAGTTCATACCAGCATGAAACCCCTTACCCCCCCCCCCCCCCCCCCGCTCATCTCTCAGCACATGTCTAAGAATCGTGGTCACGTCTCCTTTCTGTCAGTAATTGGTTTGATGAGGCATTAAGCCCGCGGGGTGCCAAAGGTCATGTCATGTCATATCACTGCCAATGTTAGGTGACGTCCAAGTCACATGGCCACCGGCTAGCAGGATAGGTGTGTGGATGACAGCGGATCGCATCCCTGTCATTCGTTACCGTAGTAACGGGTTCACCAACCGATGCAGTCTTTCAGCATATTCATTTTGAAAGAATAGTTCGCGTGACTGCATGCATATAATCATGAAGGGAAAGGTTTCAAACCATTACACCTTATATGCAAATCCCATCCCTTATTGGTACTAGTTATTCATATATTGGGGTATCATCCGTAATCTTCTTTCCAAATCCTCAGGGAATCCATAATACGTATTTTCCTTCAAATTCAAGTTTCATCTGTAATCAAGAGGCAGCAGGAACAGGCTTTTCTCACACCCCCCCCCCCCCCCAACACACACAAACACACTTACGATTCACCTCGTATCTTTTTTCCAGACCTCGTTTTAAACATTAATCTTCTTTCCAGAAGATTAACTAAAATTCTTCCCCATCTGTAATACTTGTCTGCCTGTTTTGCTTTAAAGACATACCCCACGCATATGTTACAAAGACATGAAAGATGTGACAAACATGCACTGAATGTATACGATACATTCCGTCTTCCATCTGAGGCGTGACATCAGAGGAGATCAGAAAGTGGTTACATCACCCCCACCCATCCTAGCTTCCCCCGTGGGTACATCATCTCCACCCATCCTAGCTTCCCCCGTGGGTACATCATCCCCACTCATCCTAGCTTCCCCCGTGGGTACATCATCTCCACCCATCCTAGCTTCCCCCGTGGGTACATCATCTCCACCCATCCTAGCTTCCCCCGTGGGTACATCACCCCCACCCATCCTAGCTTCCCCCGTGGGTACATCATCTCCACCCATCCTAGCTTCCCCCGTGGGTACATCATCCCCACTCATCCTAGCTTCCCCCGTGGGTACATCATCTCCACCCATCCTAGCTTCCCCCGTGGGTACATCATCTCCACCCATCCTAGCTTCCCCCGTGGGTACATCACCCCCACCCATCCTAGCTTCCCCCGTGGGTACATCATCTCCACCCATCCTAGCTTCCCCCGTGGGTACATCATCTCCACCCATCCTAGCTTCCCCCGTGGGTACATCACCCCCACTCATCCTAGCTTCCCCCGTGGGTACATCATCTCCACCCATCCTAGCTTCCCCCGTGGGTACATCACCCCCACCCATCCTAGCTTCCCCCGTGGGTACATCATCTCCACCCATCCTAGCTTCCCCCGTGGGTACATCACCCCTACCCATCCTAGCTTCCCCCGTGGGTACATCACCCCTACCCATCCTAGCTTCCCCCGTGGGTACATCATCCCCACCAATCCTAGCTTCCCCCGTGGGTACATCATCCCCACCAATCCTAGCTTCCCCCGTGGGTACATCATCCCCACCAATCCTAGCTTCCCCCGTGGGTACATCATCCCCACCAATCCTAGCTTTCCCTGCCCCCTTCATCACACCCTCTAATCTTCCTCCTCTCATTTTCAACTATCTCGATTTATCAAGGGAATGACACGGCTTCCTTTCTCAGCATGTCGCACACGGGGGTCCCTCCTCTTCCATCTCTCTTAATACATGCCACTGGGTTTGAAATGACGAGACCGCAAATAGAACGCATCAATGATGCACCTTCGGGCTCTGCTGAGTACCTTTCTTCATCTCAACAATCTAAAATTCTTTATGCGGCATACTAAAATAGCAAGTAAAAGTCTCGTCCCCGAGTATGTACGTCGCTATAATTGAATTGCATGCCTTCGGTCGGAGTACGAGAAGTGCGTGCAGGGACATAGATGGCACCGCGGGGTAAAGGGGCATCCCCGGTCCACTCTTTAATTACAAGTATTTTAAAACCTTTCCTTATCAACATTACAGGCAGGCATCCCTCTTATTCCATATTGCTCCAGATAAGTAGATTGATTGAGATTGAGATTTGATTGAGATTGAAAAGGTTTTATTGATTGCACTTCGCAGCCAGATGGCTGAATTATGAACAATTTACATTGGCAATGAATTATAATACATACAAATGTGGTTGACATTGTCACAAAGTATAATATACAGTATATAACAAAATTCATAACAAAGTTCATAAATAATACGACCAAGGCAATAACAGGCAAATTAATTCACGTTTAAAATATATCTTGTGAGGTGACACAAGAGTAGGTCAAAGGATGAGCAAGCAGGCCCTTTGCCCTTCAATACACGCTCTCATTCCCACACACGCTCCCATCCTCACTCCCGCACCCTGGACACTCTCATAAAAACTCACATTCACACTCTTATACACACTCCCATTCACACTCCCATATACACTAGCTAACGGTCTGCTCGCTCATCCCTGGACCTCTCGTGTCAAGGAGCGTCGGGTATTTAAAAAAAATAAACAACAAAACAAGTAAGTTCCTTCCCGACTTTCGTAAATTGGGGAGAAATAAGCAAATGAATTAAAAACTTGAACACCATTTGATCTGAATTGCCATGTCATGATTGCTACAAAACCTTATCACTATTCAATGTACATTTTAAAAAGATGTTACAAGTAATTATGGAAGCATAGAATTTAAAATTTAAAATGCGGAATGTAAAATGTAAAAATGTAAAAATGTAAAAATGTATGCAGACAATGAGACACCGGACCATTCAACAGGTAGACAATTAAGATTCATTCATGCATTCAACAGGTCTATTAGGTATGGAATTGAGCTATTTCTATAGCGGTTCGTTTTACAATGAAATTGACGATACTTGGTCCTTCTTCGCAGTGAATAATCTACATTATTGTTAACAGGTAACCAATGTTTACAAAGTGGGTTGTTGACAAGAGATGAAGCAAAATTAGTGCATAATTGCTTGCGTCTATCTGACAGGGTCTGCAAAGAACACACTTCAAGAGCTTTGTCATAATTAATATATTGATCACCTAGTATGGTCCTACATGCTCTTTTCTGGATTCGTTCCAAACTTAAGATATGACTTTGGGTGAGGTTTCCGTTAAAAACAGGTACTCCATAATCCAATATTGGGCGAATATATCCCTTGTAAATTGTTACTAGATCACAGAAAGGCAATCTGTATGTTTTGAGAATACGAAGCATGAAAAGTTTTTTATTAGCACGGCATAAAAGGTCTGAGATATGACTGTCCCATTTCAAATCGGACTGCACAGTTATTCCTAAAATTTTTGCTTTTTGTACACTGTTTAAGCACTCATCCCCAATAAACAAAGGTCTCTGATCAGCTATATTCTTAGAAAAAGAGATAAACATACAATGACATTTCGATGGATTAAGAGTCATGTTATTACGAAGAGACCATTGATAAAAATCAGATAAAGTATTTGGTAATTTAGATGGTTGTGATAATGTACGACTTTCAACTAATGTCAGATCGTCTACATACTTGAAGTATGGTACTTCTGAGTTAAAACAAGCATCATTTATCATTATTAGGAAAATAATTGGTCCTAATTTTGTACCCTGTGCTACACCGGCATGAGACGTTGACCAGTCTGAAAAATGACCAAGATATTTCACACGTTGTTGACGGTGTTCAATAAAATCTAAGATCCATGAAATAATACAAGGCCGAACATGAAGGTGGATTAACTTATTGGCAAGTATATTATGGTCTATACGATCAAAAGCTTTTGAAAAGTCTGTAAAGATAAGTGTAGATATGGACCGAGAATTTTCTGCATTTTTATAAATCTGGTGAAGCAAACGAATTAAGTAATGATTAGTTGACAGACCTTGACGGTTTCCGTATTGATTAATATCAATTTGAATTGAAATGTCTTCGAGTAACCATTTACATATATAAGACTCAGCTATTTTCGCAAAATAACTAGTTAGTGCTATAGGTCTTAAATTCTGAGGTATTACAGGCTTACATTTAGGAATTGGTGTGATCTCACATCGTTTCCACTGATATGGTACCACTGACAACTGGAAAGAAGTGTTTAAGATATCAGTAAGAGGTGTACAAAATTCCAGTGCAAACTCTCTAAGAATTCGCACTGGTAAGTCTCCACTTATAACAGACTTTTGTTGGTTTAACGAACTCAATTGTTTAAAAACTTCATAAGGTCGTACAATCGGACATGTTTCCTGAGCTGGTAAGTAAGCAGGTAAATTATTCCTACTAAGACCTGGAAGATCGGATGCCACCGCTAAAAAATGCTCGTTTATATAATTAGCAATATGTTTGAATTTGTCGGGGTCATTCGGGTCAATATTTGGTACTACAATTGGAGTATGTTTCTTTTCAGTATTTGTTAAAATCCGAATCTGCTTATACCAAGCTGCTGGGCTGTCACTTTTTAAGTTGCGAACTCTGGTGTTATAATATGAAATCTTCTGTCGTTTTATCAACCGTTTAACTTTGTTTCTAAGATGATGCCACAAACTTTTTGATTTGTTATTAAAAGCTTGCTGTCTTTGGCGGATAACATCTTTAACTTCAGCATTTATCCAAGGCTTATCTCTACAATGCAAACGAATCTCCTTAGTAGGAACATGTATATCCAACTGAGCTGGATCCAGCACGTTTTTCTTCGTTAGCTGGGCCCGGGTTGGGTTGTATGTCCCCGCATTTAAGGAGTTCGATGTTAAATGTAGACGCATGGTTGTTGTAGTAGGAGATGTTTGCATGTAGATACTTAAGATGGTGCAGGCTTTTTCCCTTCAGAGGAGGGACTCGAGTGTTGTACAGTACGACTCTTACAAAGTCATGTTCTGTTGAATAGTGTTGACCTTTTCCCGCCATTACCATAAAAGTATGTTTAAAGAGACAACGAACATATGAAAAAATAAATGACCTCGTGGTCATTCCGTCATGAAAGGGTAAATAGGGATTTCGTGTTTGTGAAAATGGCAAAATGCTTTTACAGACGGCAAAATATTACGTTACACGAATGGTTAAGGCTTGTAAGCAGAAAGAGAAAAAGGGTACTAGTAGGTCATTATAAAACAAATACCATTCCGGTGATCATTCAATGAAAGTGTTCTTCTAACATGTTTTCCTTGCAGAGCGGCTCTAAATTGTTATAGAATGCAATAAACATTACCTTGCCTTGCGCCGCTTCGCGCAATGAAGCTCACGTTCACGAAGTGAACCTAACCCGTCGTATCAATTATCTATCAACCACCATTCCATTCTCTTTTCTCTTCTAGTCGAGATTCGATAGTTTTTCCCCTCTCATCCTCTTCCATATCTCTTCTCAATTCTCCCTCCTTTCACCCCCCCCCCCTCTCTCTCTCTCTCTCTCTCTCTCTCTCTCTCTCGCTCGCTCGCTCACTTCTTTTTCCCCTTCTGCCACTGTCTCTTTTATTATTCTCTTTTTTTATAACTTTATTCCACATTTCCATATTATCATTCACTCATTACACGCGTGTGTGTGGGGGTGGGGTGTGGGAGCGTGCGTGCGTGTGTGTTCCCCCTCTCTTTAACACTCTCCACCTTTCTTATCGGTTCACTAACTTATCGTAGTCAAGTGGTTTAAAGGTAATACAAAGTTTTGGGTAATTTTGAAAATTGGGTGGATAGTGATTCTTTACAATTTGGATATATTTGGACGCCCCTGTGGATGTATTTTAAGCACTAGAAAATTTAGCCTCTAAAACACTTCTGCTTTCGAGAAAAATTGAATATAAAAATTTACCGGTGCTCCCGGTAAATTTTGATAAATTTCAAATAGCGCCTACGGCCGTACAAAGGTAGCTGCCACCACGACAATCTCAGAATATGTAGATGTGATATATAACTTCCAAACTAGAATAGCAAATTGGTCGGTTTTAGTCAAGAAACATTGTTTTGTAGCTTAATTGATATCTTGACCTTGAGAGGGAGCTATACAACAAAAAGAGTGTATTATTTACAATTTCATAACTTTAGACTCGATTTCAACCGCGACAATGATCACTGAATATTGTAGGATCGCATATGCTTCCAATATGTTCATTTCAACCAAATTCATGACCCCATACCAAAACTTTGTATTACCTTTAAGCACTTGACTTGAATTTCAGAGGTCGTGGTTAGATCCCCGACACGGCACTAATGTCCTTTGGAAAGGCATTGATCAACATTTGCCACTCAATACTCAAGAGAGAAATGGGGACCCGGTAGGATGGCGAAAGCATTTGTGTTAGTAATTGCCTATGCCCGCACGGTAACCATATGGTAGGAAGACTCCACAGGGATTGGAGATGGTGCACATTGTGCGTGAATGAATCCGATGACCGGGTAATATTATCTGTAAAGCGCTTAGAGACAGTATTAAGCGCTAAATAAATCCACATTAGTATTATATTATTGTCCCACTAAGCCATCTCTCTTTCTCTCTCCTCCTTTCTCTCCTCCCTTCCCTCTCACCCTCTCTGTCTCTCTGTCTCTCTCTCTCTCTCTCTCCCATCTCTCAAATGCACACACATAAAAACAACCACAATTTTCTCTTCATCTCTCTTCTCTCCCCTCACTCTCCTCTTCACTTTTCTCTGCCTCACATTCACTCCCTTTCTCTCTATCTCCAAGGGATGATGTTCTATTTAGGATGTTAAGGTGATGCTACCCTATTCATTCAAGGAGCAGTCATGTCAAGCGCGAAACCATGACTTATTTGCGCCATTTTACTCTAGAGGACGCTCGGTGCATTCGTACAGGGAGGGTTCACACAAACTCGTTCTTACCATCTTTGCATAATTCAGGTTTTCGAGCTTCATTTTCTCGGTTTATATTCTCCTACTTCGATCTAGAACCATGCTCAAAATAGCATGACAGCAATTTAACCAACTCTTCACGACGAAGAAAGCGATAAGTCATTTTTGACTGCAATGTCATCTATGTTGATTTAGTATTATTATTACTGTTTATACTTGCACTGTGTCAATAGGACATTTTCCGATGTTCGTCCTCCTTTGTTACATGTTTGTATACGAATAGAGTAAGAGTATATCAAATCAAACTTCTTTCTAATAAGTATGTAGTGTAAATTGCTTGTACCTAACATACATGTAGTACACTCTAAAAAAAAAGATACCCAATATTGGGTAAAATTTTACACTTTACGAGGGTAAAAAGGGAACATGCATGTTTGTTGGGTAAAATTTGACACAGGGGTGGTTGGGTTAAAATTTACCCAGCAAATGTTTAATGTTTTACCCAACTGATGTGCAATATATTTGACCCAATGTAAAAGGTAAAATGTTACCCAACGACAACCATGTTCCCTTTTTGACACAACATTGGGTAATTTTTACCCAACTCATCCTGGGTACTCGTTTACTTTGTTCTTGTGTGATTTTTTATCCAAATGTTGGGTAAAATCTTAACCCAACCTTACTGTATGATTTTTTATTTTTACACAGCTTTGGGTGAAAAAGAAAAGTTGTCCGAGGAGTTGGCTGGAAAAGTACATGTATATGTAGTGTAGTGTATAAGTAGCAGACCTCTCTCTCTCTCTCTCTTGGCTAGACAGTCTTTTGCTTGGCGTGCTCGCAGTAGGTGACTGCATCGCGGATGACATTCTCCATACGAATAATGTGTTGTCCAGAATTATGAGGAATTTCATGTCCATATTGAGAAGATTTACACGCATTCATGCAAATAAATGCTGCGGAAAGACACAAGTGCATGATCGTAGTCTATTTCGAACAAAACTTGTGTTTACCCAACGCGTGGTTCAAATATTAATCTGCATCGTTACTTTCTTACCCCGGAAATGCGCACAGTCTAATTTTGATATGACACTATGGCAAGTGTAATGAAATTTCGAAGGGACTTGGTGTTTCGCACAAGGTTGGGAAATGCTTTACCCAACTCTTTTAAACAGCGATTTTGCACAGCAAAATGTTGCACCCTATTTTTAGAGTGTACGGGAGGAGAGAAATAGAAGGGGGGAAGAAAGAAATATTCAATGTGATAGACAGGAACGTACACATATCACACATACATAAACAAAGCAAAGGAGTGGTTAAACATAGCTTTCTGCTTATTTGACAACTCAAAATTATTTTAAAACACATACCCTAGAATGTGAAAAGGTAAAGATACTGGACGACAAACCAATGATTTCATGTGAATCGTTTTCATCCTGTCCAAACAATTATTATTCTTATCCCATCACACAAAGATTTCCAACGTTTAGAACAACTGATTTTTGCTTTGCCAATGTTTGTTTTGTTTGTTTTTGTATAACCTGACAGCTAGAAAATCATTGTATGCTTGTAAGCAATTAAACCAGGGGACCGACGGCTTTAAATTCTCTCCGACAGACTTGGTGAGGAGGATTAATGCATTAAAAGATGAAGTTGAGTTCTGGTCATGCGATTGCATTGTGAAAGAAGCGGTGTGGAATCGACCAGAAAAGGTTGATCATCTAGCATATAAGAATTTGTGTGTATTGCAAGGTTCTGGAATCGTCAAAATGATAAGAAATTTGGCCAAGTCTTGGTAAAGTAACAAACACTGTACACAGAAAGATGTATATTGGACTACACGAACACGTGGCGTAAAAATCCTACTCCCGAGTTTTACGTTGTTAAATGACATATTTAGAATATAAAGGCATTTGAAGAACTTGAAGAACCATTCTTTTCAGGGAACATGTCTTATCTGATGTTCTTCCACACTTGCTTAATAAGAATGATAACGCTCACAAATTATTTTTCACCTCTTCCCAGAACTCAACCTTCTCTTTAAAGGGCACAAGCGCATCGACTTGGTTTTGAATCCATGACCTTCTGGTTGAGACCACTGCTCTACCACTGAGCCATCACGCTTCCTCAATGCTGACCATAGAGGTTTTATAAGTTCAATAAATAGACAACAGCATCTGCATAGAAAGAGACATTGATGTGAACTTCTATCGCAGAAGGAGACTGCTTGTGAAGGCATTGAATTATTGATGAAATGTTTAGGTTTGTGTAATAAATGGGGCACCTTGAAATTGGGAAAAAATAGGAAAAGCGTCTCATTAGTAACGCACGCACTGTCTTCATTGTGGGGTATAACTCATGTCAAACGGCTCATTTCCTGTATATGGATTTTTGCGCCATTGACGGTGATATGTTGTCATTAAAGGTTGTAATGTCGTGAGAAGCATCGAGGTCACGTTGTCTCTTTCTGGCACCTCTCTCTCTCTCTCTCTCTCTCTCTCTCCCTCTAACACTGTCTCTCATTCTCTCTCTTTCTCTGTAGCTCCTTTTCGCTCTCGGTCTGTCTCTCTGTTTTTCTCATCTCTCTTCACCCCCTCCCTCTCTCTCTCTGTAAATATATATATATTGTCATTCTCTTTCTACTTCTCTCTCTTTTTTTTCTCTCTCCCTCCCCTCTCTCTTCTCTCTCTCTCTCTCTCTCTCTCTCTCTCTCTCTCTTTAACTCTCTCATTCTACCATTATCCCCAAAAGGACCGTTTACTTGTAGAAAATACAAACATGCTACTATTATAATCACGAAATGCCAAAGGCTGTTTATGAATTTGTGGAGAATATATTATATTGTTTGATAACCGTGGACCCATAGAGCGTGTGCAGGTGTGTCTGCAAGTGAATGCAAATGCCGTTGTGATATAAAGAAGGGTCAGTGGTGTAGCTACAGGGGGCACCTAGGGCACGATACTACCTTCTCCTCCCCCTCCCCCTCCCCTCCGATGGTAAAGATGAAAAGCGAGGGAAAAGGGGAAGAGATATAAAGATAGGGAAAGATAAAGAGACAGAAAATTATACAGGGAAAGCACATGAAAGAAGAGGATAATAGGACCACTTCCATGCCCGCCCCTATATCGATTGACCTTGCATTTAAATCCAGCCAGTAAGGCCGGTGCCCCCAAAATACCTGGACCCGTGCTACGCCACTAAAAACAGGTCACCATAACATACGTAATGTGTAAAATTGTCTTTCATTTTAAGTTCTTTTTCAATGTAAGCACCAAAGATATGAACAAGTATAGCTTGTAATGCCAAATAACATGAACAAGGCTTATTAACACGATCGCTAATTTTTTCAAGAAATAAATGTGAGGGAAATGTCAATAACCTATTACATTGCCTGTGTTAACACGCACGTTTCACAATGTATTATGCACAGAGCTATTACCTTGGGTTATTTTTGAAAGTCTCTGCGATCGTTTTAAACGGGCTTTGTATGCCTGTCGAATATGGCTTCCTCAAACTTTTGGTTTTCCATGTTTTTTCCACCTATCCTCCCATCTCGTTACCTACCGTGTCTGTTTGACATTTCTTTGTCTATCAACCCAGTCATTCATAATGTTAATTTATTCATTTGATCAAAGCGTTGATCGGATCTATTTCTAGCTATTACATTGTATACTATATTGTAACTATCAGAACAGTATTATACTTTGTGGATTGTAATTGATTGCATAAGGTTACATTTGACACAAGCATATTCGCAAAGGCTTTCGAAAAATGAACTTAAGGCAATTAATTAATAGACAATAGCCTCGTCTATTACCTATTGAAATATGCGAGCAATACAAGGTGCTGTGGTCGAGTGGTTAAATCGCTGGAATGTCGATCACAAGGTCCGCGGTTCGAGACCCGCCGCGGCACTAATGTCCTTTGGCAAGACATTGATCTACATTTGCCACACTCAACCCAGGTGATGTAAATGGGTACCTGGCAGGAATTAATCCTTTGAAATGCTAGAGCGCCGTAAATGGCAGCACAGCTAAAGCCGGGGTAATATTCTCTAAGTTTGGAAGCGCTTGGTGAAAACTGAGTATTACTATTATTATTATTTCATTGACATCTTATATCTGAACATGATGTCTACGGGCTACACAGTACAAGAGGGTATTGAAATTACCATAGAGTTAAGTTCTAGAAGGTGTTTACGATCTCACTGACAGATATAATAAGAGAGATCTATATTTCAATCGCGAAATTACAGTGACTGGTTATCATACAACAACACGCTTAAAATGTACTGATTGAAACACCATTTAAAAGGGCTGATGAGGTGCAGTATATTCAACATGTATCTCAATCGTATGTCGCATCTTATATATTGGTGGATTCAACACTGTAAATGTCGCAAGCATCTAGATGCGTTGAATCTACCATTTTGAAGACGGTGTCACTCCTAGACCCTTTTAATTGCTAATATAACAATCTAAAATTGTATAAAGTACCTTTTAAGAATATCACGTGAAGATGGCTGTGCTATCACAGAGTCAATGTTCATCGGACCATCCCAGAAGGACTGCCTTGGCGTACCTGTACAAATCGACAACAAAACGAGGGGACAACAGTTCAGTAACGGGGAAAAAGGGAGATTTGAAAAATACACGTTGATATTAGTCAGGTCCTGTCCAGACACATGTTTGTAATTCCATAATAAACATAATAGTTTCATTACGAAATGTCAGACACCATGATTTGAGACACGATGCGGCATGGTTAGAACAGAGGGATGCATTATTCGATAGGGGAGTTATTGGAACATCTCGTGCAGAATACACACATATTACATTTCCTTCCATTCGTGCTTGAATTATTCATAAATGCGAAAATTCTTTGTCATGTATATTCACAATTTTCACGAAGGTTGCTTTTAGGAGATTCCCTTCGTTTGTCTTTTAATGAAAACAACACATTCCCACACGGAGGCCACCGAGGCTAATTCCGTCTAGATTCCAAATAGGGAGCTGAAATATTCATTTAACCTGGCGAAAACACTGTCGCTGCCCCTCTTCCTCGCGTAGGCATCGGCTTGGAAAAAAACACTTCTTCTCTCTTTGCCTGCTAGCTAATCGTGAGATGCGTCTATTCCCCTCTCCCTCCATTCAGATTAGCAGAATGTGTCGTAAAGCTATTCGAAAACTGTTTAGAAATGCGATGGATAATCTCATTTCATTAGTATGAACGTCGTATAAGGAAACGTAGTTTAGCGAAACAGAGGTATTACCTCCCGCTCTTACTAACAAGATTCATCATTAGTCTATAGGCCTACTTTGGTAATATAGCTACGAGAAAGCCGTCTAGCTATATGATAAGTATTCATTTTCCCTAGTGTGAACTCCTATAACGAAAAGTCGCAGCGAGGATTGAGATCATTTTGGACGTACTTCAACTCGGTAAAGAATCAGGGTCAATCGCCCGTGGGAAAGAAAGAAAATCGTATATCGAGAGTAAGGACCGATATATATATATATATATGACAGGCCCGAACTGTCATGTTGTACTCCGGCGAGCAATGCTCACGACGCTACCTGACTCTCGACATAATATTGTATTAAAGCTAACTTTCCCACTACTACTAATACTTCATGACTGACGTTCCTTGATACGCTATTTTATTTAGCC
This sequence comes from Strongylocentrotus purpuratus, assembly GCF_000002235.5. Lineage (NCBI taxonomy): Eukaryota > Metazoa > Echinodermata > Echinoidea > Camarodonta > Strongylocentrotidae > Strongylocentrotus > Strongylocentrotus purpuratus. The sequence continues at coordinate 23,632,129 of NW_022145599.1, read as the reverse complement.
AGTGCGTAGGCCCTTTTCGCTGATGATTCGTACACAAGATCTCTTTCTAAAATCTCTTTCTCGGAATTTTATTTTTATTTGACTGTAGTGTGAATGACTTCGAGTTTGTTATACAGCCAGATAAAAGATGCAAGGTTAAAGATTTTATGCACGAAGCTCAAAGACACCTCGAGTGGTTTGCCCTTTCCCGCCAAACATCAAAATACCTTTGTCAATGAAAGATCACTGTCTTTGCGTTAAAAGGGAAGTACGCGTATGTATACTCTTAAACATCCTGTAGGAGAAAATATCCACTAAAAAAGAAACATGAAAAGTTTCACAAATCTTGCATAGAAATGCCCGCAAACGATACATGTACACTCTTAGAAATTATGCATAAAAGTGCCCCTATACATGTGCACGGAAAGAATTCCTGCAAAAGAACCATGTACACTCACAGAAATTATGCGTCAAATTGAAGGCAAAATTAATATGTAATCTTTCAACAACAAAAAACTCAATGTGTTCTAAAGAAATGCATATGTAACCTTAGAATTTCTGCGTAATATGTGTCTATACAAAAAACATGTACACTCGGAGAAATAATGGGAAAATGTAATCCTGCTAAAGGTATCCAACTTGTGCCTTACTTTTTGTTCAGAAATTGTGCCAAATATATTTCAGTAAGGTACAGAAATGTGCAATATCGGTTTGCCGAACAATATGGGCACTTTTGTATCCAAGCATTTACTGATCATCTAGGTTCGTGTCCCCCCCCCCCCCCCCATCAACCAAACAAACCGTTCAGAGAATCCTGGTACCCCATCAACGCCTGATCAGCAATTAGAGAAACTAATTGGACATATCCATATACAATGTGTGACGGCGTATGTTAATGAGGTCTTTTTGTGACAACAATTGCATAAATGCGAAGACCCTGAGGCGGCTATTGAAGCATAAAGAGACATCACATGAAGATAAATAGGAGCTACGAGCAAGCACATCAGTCGTATCTATGATTTGAAAGGAGGGGCGCGAGAATAAAGAGGCGCCATTTTGTTCTCGATTTGGAGGATCTTGAGTTTTACGTACATAATGCTGTCATGTTATGTCTTCCAAAGAGTTGGATTTATTCAGATTTCAGAAGTTTTAAAAACATGAGACAAGTTTTTCTTCAAAACAGGTGTTAGGTTAATGAAGCTATTCTCATACTATAAAAGACATTTGTAATTATGTTCATTTGAATATGATCGAAGCATTCTTTTAATTCCAGGTTGCCTCCTTATTCCTGCCTTATTACAATTCATTTAATAATAATAATAATAATAATAATAATAATAATGATAATATTTAATTCTTATATAGCGCTTAATACAAATGTCTTTAGTTTGCCTGTAGTATAGTCAGATAGTCTTAGAAAAAGAAACCCCTATATAGGTATACAATAATTGTATTAAGGAAAATCACTTTCATTTAGTTATGGAGAAAAGTCAATATCCTTAGTCAATAAGAATAACAGCTGTACGAATAAATCTCAAAGACTCCATAAATACCATTATAACTAGAGAGTAATATCACAGTTATTCAATACATTGTGAATTATTATGCCAGCTATATAAGTTTGCTTCCCATCGTTATTTTTTACTGCTTTTTTCAATATGTATTTCCGAAAATTAGATATTAACTTTATCTTGAGAAGATAGGAAGACACTGCATAATCTTCCCGTCTCATTTCTACTTTGCTTTTGCACTCCCCCATAGTCACCTTTCCTTATACTTTCTACCATTATACAATGTAAATGGTGCAGGCAGGTGACTCGCCAAATAGAAATAATCATCTAGGTGTGAATGGGATGGGCTGAAGCATGCAAAAAGCTCATCACAATTCCCCGGCCCAATACTCCATCCAATTTCATCTCATTTCGGCATCAGCTATATAGGGAAGGGAGCACTAACATGTTGGCCTTATGTCATGTATTTATGATGAGATCCCATCCACCACACGATGGTGTTCAGGGGTTGATCATGACGGTGTGCAAGACGGTCTTTCTTTCTTTGTTTGTCTATCTCTCTATTATCAGTTTATTCAACACTTTTAGGTCAGTGTATTTTCTCTCAGACTTCCTGCATCTCACTATATTTTTTCGCTCTCTCAATCTTTTTCCGTTTCTATTTCTCCCTGCTATCCCACCCCGCCTTCTCTCTCTCTCTCTCTCTTCCCATTGTGTCTCGGCCATTCTCCATGTGCATGATACACGCCTTCATTCATATCAAGCTTTATTATAATCCCGTACCTTCTTTTCCATCTAAAACATCCTAACCAGCAAAACGCGTTATGAAATAATCACGCCTTTGGGACAACCCCCTGATATTTTGGTGAATCCAATACTTCAAAAAATATCCAACGTCGAACATAACTGTGGGATAATGTCATATTTAAACCCGAATGTATGCATCGAGGCAGAACATTTGAGGGACGAGTCATTGCATAAACGCATACATTTCCCAATCAATCTTGCTGTCTCAGAGGGACATAGAAAACAAGATTCTTTTCTTTATATCAAATCAATTATTGATAATCTTGCGCACAAGAACAGGAAATCTGCCTTTTCGTTTCCCCTTTTCTTTTAATATTGTTGTACTACAGAAAACAAAACCCAATAGCTCAGAATGCTCGCATTATTTCGTGATTCTGGGTATAAGGTTCAAGCAAAATGATTATCTCCGACAAAAATAATTAATGATATACATGTGATTTTTGGTAATACAATGGCGGATATCGAAGCTATATAATACGTTTGCTAATTTATTCTTTGTAATATTTATATTTACACATCAATAACTGCTCAATCACCCAAAACTGAGGATTGACGCAATTTAAAAATGTTGTATCTCAATCTTTATTGAATTTAGAATATAAAAGATAAATCCAGCATTTAGAAGTGTACAATCTACCATTTTGCAAACCCTGTCACTCCCTAGGCCCTTTTAAATGGTGATTTCACATTTTCTGTTTGTTTAGAGTTTATCAACGATATCTTTATAAACAATATTTTACTCAAGGATACTTCATATTTTGTGACCCTTATTTTTATAATCAAATAAATGACCCCGGGACTTTACACATTAATTTTTGTTCTATATGAAATTCAGTACGATGATTATTATCACTTAAAATATCGTTGCCGTATGTCGCTACACTTGTAAATACTCGAACAAGCGAAATTAATCTGCTGGCTAAATTTTCGCCTCCGTCTCGTGCGCGCGCCGGCTGAAAAATTTCTAACGCCATGAAATAAAGATGATCGCTTCGAGCGTGATATTCAAAACAACTCAACTTCAACAAATAAAGCAAACATCGTTTTGAGACGAGTAGTCTAGCCCAATGGAATTCCAATATGAGATAAATGCCCCATCGCTATCCCTTCCGCGGAAAAACAACATCTCTGCATCCCGTTCGGACGTTTCTATATTCACTCCGCGCAGGCGACATCGATTTGCCATATACAAACAACGACTACGTGTACACGGTTTCGATCACAACATTCAGAGAAACTGCACGGATACAGAAAACTAATGCTTTTAAGTGTTTTAAGAGTTAACACAGCATAACGCATAACAATGAGAAAAATAAGTGCTTTTACTGCTTTCTTCAAAATAACCATCACATCACCAGTCCAATATTTCGGTATATAATAATATTGTATAACAGGGGTAGGTCCAGAAGTGTCGAAAGGTGGAGGTGAACAAGGTGAATAGTGGTGAAATTTCCTGAAATTACCATTTGGGGGAGGGGTGGGGACGAAAGCAGGAAATCTCAATATAAATTTGAATAATTTATTACCTTTTTTAAATAAACTTAGAAAGAGTATTTTGGATTATCTGGAAATGATAGACTAGGTCTTAGACTGAGCTTAAATACTATACAATGGTATATATTGAATGTTTCCTGAAGACGAACATGATGAAAAAAAGTAAATGATAAGTCCACCATGATGTTGAGTTGGTTTTAATAAAATGAGATAAACAGATTAGTGAAAATTTGAGTAATATGCGATTAAAAAATAGGAAAGTTGTGAATTTTTAAAGTCATCAGTGAAACACAAATTGGCAAAACTGTGACGTATCTTGCGAGCTTTTCTCCAATTTGCTCTGTTGAGAAAATTTATTTCGTTTTCTTACTTATTGCTGATGTAATTAGATTTGTTTCATACAGGGGTTGTATACATAAAAAGTATTTCCAATAATTATATTTAGGGTCAATGTGTGATGGAAAATTTACTAAAGGGAAATATAAATTGTTGGGAGTTTTTTAGTACAGGGAAAATTGGAGGGGACATCGCGAGATACGTCACAAAGTAGTCAAGTAGTGTGTGATTGGTCGCTCCTTCAAACATTCATAGCTTCCATTTTAGTAATCGTTTTTCCTAAAACTTTCACAGATCTGTTTCTCAATATTTCTGCATCTAAAATGCAACTTAATTTCAGGGTGGACTTCACTTTTAAATGTAGGTGAACTCAAAATGTACGCATATACCACGTTTGCCTTTTCCAGTTTCCCTATACCTCCTGATTTGATTTGATTTGATATATTTGGTTTCGTTTAATGTTACTAATTTGTAAATCATGTTTACAAACATCCATATTCATGCGCATTAATGTCACATTCAAACATCATACATTCAATACGTTAAAATACATACATGTACATAGAAAAGGTAAGAAATCAAGTTACACCTTTAATGCATAACTAATATGCAGGCGCGGATCCAGGATTTCTTAGGGGGGGGGGGGCCCAAATTTGAAATTATGCGAGCCAAATATTGGTTCGTAATGGTGACCAGCAGTGACGTAATGCAGGGGGATGTAGGGAGGGGTGAGTTTCCCCCCTCCCTCCTCTGCAAAGCGCGGAAGCTATATATGACGTTTCATTAAAGTATTAGAGAAAGAAGACAAGTCGTTGTACCGTTCTCGACTCTTAATCCTTCTCTTAATTCACCCCCCCCCCCCTCCGCGCAGCGCGGAAGCTTTGACGTCTCATTAAACTATTATTGAAAGAAGACGATTCGTTATAGCGTTCTCGAAAATTATCCTCGTTTGAATGCAATTTTCCCCTCCCGCGTGAAGCGCGGAAACTTTTACGTTTCATTAAATCATTGACGAAAGAAAACGATTCGTTGTACCGTTCTCGACTCTTAATCCTTGTCTTAATTCAGCCCCCCTCCCCCCCCCCGTCTCGCGCGAAGCGCGGAAGCTTTTACGTTTCATTAAATCATTGGAGAAAGAAAGCGTTTCGTTGAATCGTTCTCGACTCTTAATCCTTGTCTTAATTCAACCCCCCCCCTCCGCGAAGCGCGGAAGCTTTGACGTTTCATTAAATTATTAAAGATAGAAGACGATTCGTTGTACCGTTCTGTATACTCTTATTCCTTGTCTTATTTCAGTCCCCCCCCCCCTCCGCGAAGCGCGGACGCTTTGACGATTCATTAAATTATTAGAGATAGAAGACGAATCGTTGTACCGTTCTCTATACTCTTAATTCTTGTCTGAATTTCAAAGATGTTTTTTGTCTGCTACTTTTTCTCCCTACGTCCTCTTCCTTTCCTCTCCTCTCTATTTTTTTCTACCCCCCCCCCCCCCCTGGCTACGCGCCTGCGGTCAGATAAACAAATTTTGATACCTTGTCCGACCCGAGAAGCTCAGGGGTTTTAGGCATTTGATTACGGTCAGATGAACATATTTTTATACCTTATTTGTGACACTGGCAGGACACTAATTGGCGTGAGGTCCAGCGGGCGAAGCCCCCAGAAAACAGGGGTTTTAGGCATTACATTTCCGTCAGATTAGCATCCAGGGGAGTCTAGGGCCCTAGGCGGGGTGCAAGGGACGGAACCCCGGAAGCTCAGGGGTTTTTAGGCGTTTAATTTCGGTCAGATGAGCAGCTAGTTAACTATTCTTTCTCTCTTTATTTCTATTTCTCTTTACTATACCTTTTCAAAAAAAAGTGGAGGGGAGGGGGGGGGGGGGGGGGAGCTCGAGGCTTGCGATTCCAGCCGATCCCCGGGCCCTAACTTTTCTCAAGAATCATATTTCTTGCCTGGCTGTAAATTTAGGAACTTGTCATTTTCCAACAAACGCATACAAAAGTATAATTTACTAAAAACTGAGGAAAAATCTCGGAAAGAATTCAGCATTATTTGTAAGCCACCGTTATGGAATTAGAAATTAACCACGTTTGAATTTGAATTCCCCCAAGCCCCCCCCCCTATTAGTACGCCAGTGCCCCCCCTTTTCTTCTTTCTCTTTTTTATTCTTTCCCTTTCTCTCCTCCTTAAGGTTTGCCGAGGGGGGTGGGGGGCAAGGGCCTTTCGGTCCCCACCCCGATCCACACGTTGTTGGCGGGATTAACCGGAACTGATCTCACGTTCTTTTCACCCTTTTCTTTTCTTCTTCCTCTTTCTTGTTCCCTTTTAGCTCTCCTCTTTCCCTTTTTCTTCTTTCTCTCTTTGTTATAGCGGGGGGGGGGGGGGGGGGGGGGGTAAGGGCCTTTTGCCCCTCCTCGATCCACCGGGGAAAATTGCAAATGATATCCCCTTTCTTTTCTTTTCTTCTTTTTCCTTCCCTTTATCTCCTCTTACCCTTTCCCTTTCCTTCCTTTTCTCTTTTTTTTTTATTAGAGGGGGGGGGGGTGCAACAGCCTGGGAGGCAAGGCCCTTTCGCCCCCCCCCCCGATCTCCTTCTTCACCCGTTTCTTTTCTTCTTCCTCTTCTTTCTTCTGGCGCTACACCTCTTACAAAAACAAAATGCAAAAATATCCAAAAAGAGAGGACTGCAATGGGGAACTTTGATTTAAGCTACGCGACCATTATTCTCTCAATTCCTTTCACATTGTATCTCATAACCATGAGAATTGCCAAGCTATTGTATACGTTATTTCGTTACACGAACACACACAAACACACGCACACACACACACGCACACACACATACACACACACACACACAAGATCATAACCTGCACGAGTCTACAAGGTGTGAGAAAACTCTGATTCAGGAAAGAATGCAAGGGTGAAAGTAAAAGCGAAAAAAGTGGACACTCTCACATGGCTTCCATGGATGCCGTCTTTGTTCTCTTTTTGCCTTCTTCTTACTCCTTGACCGTTCGCGCATATATTTTTTTACAAAACTGTTTAGCCATATATAGTTCATGTGCAAGCACGTATACCCAGGGAAGAGAAGGTAATAGAAAAGGGAAAACAAAAAATACATAAGGAGAGTGCAGAGGATATGGAGAAAGAAAGACACAGAAATACATAAGAAATACATAACGGAAGGGCTTTTAGGCACCAAATTACGCATCTAGGGACCCGCCTTAGGCCCCTTGGTTGGGTCCAAAGGGCAGAGCCCCTGAAAGCTCAAGGACTTTAGGCATTTAATTACGGCCAGATGAGCAAACAGGGCCCGCCTTAGGGCCCTTGGTGGGTTCCAGGGGGTAGAGCCCCCGGGAGCTCATGGAAAAATACTGCCATTTTAGCAATACTTGTAAATCACTGGTATCAAATTAAAAATAACCCATGTTTAAATTGTATTGGGGGGGGTTACTGCCCCCCCCCCCCCATCAGTACGCCAGTGAAAGAGGCGGAGGTGACGGAAGGGACTACCCCCATAAAGCTGTATGATAAGTCTTATATGTAAACCCCTCACAGGTTTTTGAAGTTTTGTTGTGTTACAAAATTACATTCTTTAGCAAAACTACAGCATAAAAACAAGCAATATACTTTTTTCACGCTTCACTTTTACTTTGCCGATATCTAGTGTGCAGTCCGAAGGGTTGTAAATATTTACTAGGTAAATTTTAGTTTGACTGAGCAGGAAGGGACTTCTTAAAAGAGCAAGCTGAATATTCATTTTTGGAACACTGATCTATTTCTATAACTTTTAATCTTGTTAACATACAGTGTAATTTGAACATACGTGATACCAACAGAATACATATTTTCTTCAATATTTACTTGTATATTTTTAGGATATTATGCGAAGGAGCGTAGCGACCGAGCGAGAAGATTTTAGCATTTCTATTAGTCTAAACGCTGTACTCTTGGGCCCACCAGAGCCTTAAAGCGTGTTGCAGTCTTTAGTCAGTATTTGCTATACATTTTGTTGGTGTGCACTTTTTCAAATTATCCATGGGGGACGATCCCCCTCAGAAAATTGAAGAAAGACGTGTACCACGTCCTTCCACCTATTTTGTGTTTTGCTCAAAAAACTATCCACAAAAAAGGACTATGTATGCCCCTTTTGTGAAGCGACCTATCAATATTAATGTTCACATATCAGTCCCTTTTTGGATTGCCCTCCTCCCCCCCCCCCCCCCCCCAGAAAAAATATTATCACATTGTTACATGTGTGCACAATATATATTGATGTGTCAACCTTACGAAAGTGGTGTTTTCGTAATGATTATTGACCTCCTTTAAATTTATATTTATATGGAAGACTTAAGAAGACAACTGTTTACAGTCCAACTAAGGGTGTAGAGCATATCGTGTAGACTAAAATGTGCAATGTTATTAAATTTCTGAATTCTTTGTTTAAAAAACTTGCTTGCTGTCAATAGTGTATACATTTTTTATACGTTTCAAATGTCTAGTCTGGTTAAAAATAGCACGTAATGATTTATTATTTGACACGTACTTCACATTGATTTATCTTATCGATAAGCGAAACGATTTGCTTTAGTATCATATAACAAATATAACAGTAATGACAAGTATGGTTTTCCTGAAAATTGCATCATACAATGTATATTCATCGTTATGGAAAATGTTGTATAATATACAACAATGGGCATTAACATTTTCCAGACCATGGATTTAATTACGTTTAATATTGAAGCTGTTGCCCTTTGTATATACATGAACTTGAAATAATAAGTAGCCTTGAAAGTGTCGCAATAAATCATGTGTGAGTGAGCTTGAAGTTTAATGGTGTAGGTTTGTTTGAAACTGTATAGCCTTTACTCTGTTTTTAATGAGATATATCTCCAATCAAATCAAATCAAACTGAGTGATGTTATCGTACAACTAAACAATATCAATCTTCTGTTCTCCTAAATAGGCCTGGGAAACTTGAAAATTGCATTACAATGTGAATTCATTGTCAGTGAAAATGTAATACAATACACAACAATGGGCAAATAATTGTTTCCAGACCAATGATTTAAGTAAGAAGAACTTACATTTTATATTAAAACTGTTGCCGCTGTATATATACATCAGGCGCGGATCCAGGATTTCTTAGGGGGGGGGGGCAAAATTTGAAATTATGCGAGCCAAATATTGGTTCGTAATGGTGACCAGCAGTGACGTAATTGGGGGTGGGTGGGTGGGTGCAGGGAGGGGCGATTTCCCCCTCCCTCCTCCGCGAAACGCGGAAGCTTTGACATTTCAATAAATTATTAGAGAAAGAAGACGATTTGCTGTACCGTTCCCAAAAAATAATCCTCGTCTGAATTGAGTTTTCTTCCTCCCGCGCTAAGCGGAAGCTTACGTTTCATTAAATCATTAGAGAAGAAGACGATTTGTTGTGTGGTTATCCCCTTTTTTTTCTTTTCTTCTTCCTCTTTTTTCCTTTCTTGTATCTCCTCTTTTCCTTTTTTTCTTTCCCTTTCCTTGCTTCTCTTTTATTTTTTGATGGGGGGGGGGGGGGGCCAACAGCCTGGGAGGCAAGTCCTTTTGCCCCCCCCCCCCCCGATCTACTTCTTCCCTCTTTTCTTTTCTTCTTCCTTTTCTTTTTTCCCTTTCTCTCCTCTTTCGCTTTCACTTCTTTCCTTCTCTCTCTCTCTTTTTTTTTTTTTTTTTTTTTTTTTTTTTGCGGGGGGGGGGGGGGCCAAGGCCCGCTCGGCCCCCCCCCCTGGATCCGCGCCTGCTAATATGAATTAGGTATCAAACATGATATAGGAAGGCTATAGCGTAAGCTTGAAGCCTGGTGTGATTCCATTGGTGTGATTTGATTGATGATTGTGTGCATGTAGGTCTCAATATACCAGGGAAAGAGTGACTCGCTTTCAAAAATAGGGCAAGACCGCTGGTTTTCTGTATTTACCTACAAACATCGTGCACACTTCTGTCAACAATTTAGTTTTGACCAGAAAAAGAAATACGATTCAAAACTATTCTCATATCAATTTAGGGAAGTTAAGAAAAACCCTGAACAGTAAAAGTGTAAACTTTATTGATTGTTTAATTCAATTCCAACGTTCAAGCAAATGCACATAGGGTGAAGATGTATTCATGTGGAAGGGATTCGGTATCACGTGTCATAGAGAGATCGATCACCCCTGAGTGTTTGATGTCCGCTGTTAAAAATTGATGCTAGACATGGAAGGACGTATGAGGTCTCTATTTGTAATTGCTCATTTCGCCCCACCCCCTTTATTTCTTCTTATGCTCACTCTCTCCCCCTCACTCTCTTTCTCTCCGTCATTTTCTCCCCACCTCCTAGATATTTCTCTCTATTTCCCTTTCCTCTGTCTGTCTGTCTCTAGGCATCTCATTTCCTCTATCCACAAATCCCCCCCCCCCCTCCCCATCTCCTTCTCCTCTTCCTTCCTGCCCCCTCTCTCCCTCCCTCTCATTCTCTCTCTCTCTCTCTCTCTCTCTCTCTCTCTCTCTCTCTCTCTCTCTCTCTATTATCTTTCATTTCCAATCTCCCCCTGTTGTCTCCCTTCATCTCTCTTCGTGTGTTTGATTTTCTACCTCTCCGCCCCCCCCCCCTCTTTCTATCTCCCTCTCTGTCCCTCTCGCCCATCTCCATTTCGGCAAACTTCACTTTCTTTTATTGCTCATGGTTACACCGTCGTCCCTCTGTCCTCTCGCTCAGTTCCAGCTTCCCTTTCTCACCCCGGCCACTCATGTGATTAAAGGTAAAGACCAGTATTGGCAACGCCCCAATTTCAAAAAATGAAATGGAAGCTCTCATTACCAATCATGTGAAAGAATATGTTTTGACTAATACATGATGATAAAAAATTTGCCGGGAAACCGCCTACTAATTCATATATTTGGTAAATTTATTTCTCTCATGGTCTGGTGAGAGAGATAGGGTAGTCCCATATACATCTTTCTGTGTATAGTGCTTGTAACTTTACGAAGAATGAGCCAAATTTCTTATCATTTTGATGATTCCAGAACCTTGCAGATGCTAGATGCTAGATGATCGACCTTTTCTGATCGATTCCACAACGTTTCTTTCACAATGCAATCGCATGACCATTACTGGTCTTTACCTTTAAGCACAATTTATTTCATTTGAGAGAAACATTTTTTGAAAATGTCTATATACCCAGCCACCATAAGGGGGTATGCATATTTAAAAAAAAACGAGTTTAAAATTGATTAACCAGGCGTTAACGATGCAATGGTGTTAACAAATACAAGAAAAAAAATCGGAAAACAAACACATCATCATGCTTACTGGAATATAATTCATAGAGAAAAAAACAAGCGGGATAATTGTAATGGCGCTATGTATATCACCCAGTTTCTTTCTACATCTTCCCGAACGTTTGCTCATGCCGAGTTTGCCGACAATGTGGATTACTCTTCCCTTAAATACTCAAGCCTGTTTTACTTACCGATCTTGTCTGAATTTTTCTTATCCACAAGTTATGTATCACTTTTCTTTGTCTGATGTTTGATTTCCTGTTTTGGGAAAACAAATGAAAATTACATCATTACTTAAAAAATCATACCAAATATATCTTAAAGATAAACAAATTTTATCGTCATATGTTATATCATATTCATTATAATTTGACAAATCATATTGAATATGATTGCTCATCATTATTGATATTGATTATTTCTTATTTTTTAAATCTTGTAAAATTTTATCGAATTCGTTTATAATGTGTAATATTTCATTTGCTGTATTTATGCTACTTTGATTTCATTTCATCTTTTTAACTATATATAGTTGTAATGTATTTTCAGGGCCCCATGGAAGACCAACTTTTGTTGAATGGGCTACACTGCTGAAATATGCATAAATAAATAAGATAAAATATCTTTGTATATCATACATGTAATATAAAAAATATATACTATGAGCTTAGATTTAAAATGAAATGTGTAAAGGATAGATTGGCACGGTCAAATGCAGCTAGAATAAGAGAGATTGCTAGATGAAAACATCGTGCGATTGTGATGTCAAACAAAGTACCTTGAAACAATATACGTTGCAATACGACAAAAAATATTGTCCAGCAAAGATGCGTTTATCCGTTATTGGCATGTTTGGTGTAAGTGAAGACTCTCATTCACTCCAGATTAGAGCAAAGCTGTGTTCATTTTATTTGTCATATCCGCACTAGGCCTGCTTGCTATTTTCAAGAAGAAGTTGTTGGGCCTGGAAAAAAATGTTATTGTTCTTTCTTCCTTACTTGTCGAAGTCAAATCGAAAAAAAATGAATACAAATGAAATCGAGCATCCTTTTCTCTTTCTTTTTTCGTTTTGCTTTGTTCAGTTTTTTGTTACACAGATCCAAATTTAGTGCCTTTGCATACATGAAATGAATCATTCTTATGAATGATTATTATCAATGGTCACAACATTGTATTTTTTTCATTTTCAAGCCCCCTTAAAAAATTCATCTTTCAAAATGTTACCTTTTCTGTCCTATCTCGTATGTTTTTCAACAGATCGTCTTCAAACTCCCAGTCAAGATATTGGATGATTAAAATGATTGGGTACGATGGTGTTAATCGAGGACCACGCTCCAAACGGCACAATGAGCGCATCCCCGGAGGGAAGAGGGGGAGGAGGAGGAGGAGGAGGAGGAGGAGGAGGAGGAGGAGGAGGAGGAGGAGGAAGAGGAGGAGGAGGAGGAGGAGGAGGAGGAGGAGGAGGAGGAGGAGGAGGAGGAGGAGGAGGAGGAGGAGGAGGAGGAGGAGGAGGAGGAGGAAGAGGAGGAGGAGGAGGAGGAGGAGGAGGAGGAGGAGGAAGAAGAGGAGGAGGAGGAGGAGGAGGAGGAAGAGGAGGAGGAGGAAGAAGAGGAGGAGGAGGAGGAGGAGGAGGAGGAGGAGGAGGAGGAAGAAGAGGAGGAGGAGGAAGAGGTGGAGGGGGTAGCTGTGGACGTCCCTCCATTAGTGTTTTTTCGAAATGGTGGATGTGCGACTGATTTTTCTGTTACAAATGAAATTATCATTCCGACCAGCTCGACTGGGTCGGTTGTCAGCCAAAAACGAAACAAAGCGAAAGAAGGAAATGGGAAAGAGAGATGGAAGACAGATTTACAAAGTTCAGAATCTGTGTCATTATTTAGTAAGAAATAAACATATAGGGTACAGAGGTACATAGAGAGAGAGAGAGTGAAAAGGAAGAAAATGTGATATCAAGAATAAGAAACAGAGCGAGAGAGAAGAAGAGAAGGGTTGGATGAGAGGAAGAAGTGAGAAGAGAAACTGAACAGCGCATAGAGGTGAGTGAAGTCCTGTAGTGATTACGTTTAACATGAGGCTTTGTGTTGCTGGTTTCACAGCCGCTTTCAAGTTTGAAAGAAAATTGGAACAAAAATGTTGAAAATCTGTCGCACGCTTTAAAGAGACGGCATGCATATCACAACTACGTTTTCAAAAGTCACTCCTAGCTGTTTCATAATGTGACATGTTACGTGCAATATTTAGATCAGTTTATTTAAAATGTATGTTAAATATATGAAATGTTTTCGTTTATTACTGTTTGTAGTTTTTCTTGTTTACGGTCTCATGTAAATTTCTGAATCGTGATATAGATGCATGGACGTGCACTACCATTCTAACTAGAACTGAACAAACTATCAGCTTAGCTATAGTCTCGACTACATTATATTTGAGTTGCCATCTATCGGGTAAGTTACTGGACTTTTATGATTTCAAATAATGAAATAAAAACAATAGCCAATTGGGATCAAGATTAGCTCTTAACACAGCGGGGACAGATAGGAATGACAATGTTTTATAGGTCCCTTGACAGGCAAACGAGTAAATGTTAATGACGACGATATATCGATACAAATTTTGTCAATAATTATTGTTCGGATAGATTTTTAAACTGTTAAGGATTGATGGTTTGCAGATGATGATGATGATGCTAATACTGATGACAAATAATGCTACCACTGGTGATAGTATTGCTGATCATGGCGATGATAATGGTGTAGAAGATGACATTGCAAAACACTTTTTTAATACTGTTGATGCCATTAACGATCGTGATTATGATGAACAATGAAAGAAAGAGAGACAAAAAGATGTTGGTGATGTGATTTAGAGGGGCGTTGTTATGGTAACAACAGGTGGAGCGCCGGGAGGGGCATCTGCACATCACTTCCCCTCCTACCTTTAACAAGGAGAAATTCTGAATACTAAATCGGGTTGGAGAGTGATGAAAGGGGTGTGTTGTTGAGGTACAACATGGACTTCTATACGGGAGCGTGATACCCTCAGGTAAACTAAACATTATCCTGGTCTTTGTGGTTGGTAGTCGGAGGCTGAGCGCTTGTCTACCAACACACCTCTCGGGCAGCTATACCATTACAAGAAAAATCGTGATTTTCGGGTTCAAATTCAGCTGCGCCGTGCCCCCATGTTGTGTTGCTATATTATCTGGGGGTTAAAGTTTAGACGTGGAATTATGTATTTTTGACGAAGATTTTGAGATAGGCACGTAACTTTAATAACATCCGTCGATGTCACGGTACACAGACCTTATGAAATGTGTTTAGTCTCAGGGGAAGCTATATGCGTGTCGATCAACGCGCATGTTCGGAATGTTTCCAAAAAAAATCCGAGATTAACAAGAATAATGTAAAATCTAGTTCAAATTTATAGAACAGAATTGGGTCGCCAAATGTTAGGGTGCTTTTTTATCCTAATATTAATAACTTACCAAACACGCTAGTCTTTGACTTTGCACAATATTTGAACAAGTTCAAGAAATGTGTGTCAACCAGGTAAGCGAAATCCCTATGGAAAAGCTGTGGTGTTTATCAATTTAAACGAATGCATTACAAGGTGAAACTCCAACACCTAAATTCATAGGAATTTATGAATTCGATTATTTTCAGAAAGGTATTTGAAACAAAATTGATCGGCTGTGTGGTGCTTTTCGAATATCTTATTTCGAAAGATCCCATGTGCTTATTGCCGCGTCCTTCCCAGAAAGGAAACTAGGAGTTCCTGTATATTACATAAGGAATGGTCACTATTTGCATTGTGTTGCCTACATGTATCTCTTATGTAATTCATACGGCAGCTGCTCAGTTGAGTAACCTAAATGCATATATTATGCGTATTGAGTAAAGATAGGAGATTCCTTTTTCCCCGCTCAATAATTATTAACTTATTTTCTATTTTATTTATGCATAACTTTACATTTTAGAGGCCCGATATCATTATTGATGACGTGTAATTGCTGAACAGGTGACGAAGATAACATGGTCTGCTCAGAGCCAGGAGGTCTTTAACTAATTCACTGTAACAGAGTTACATCCTTTTGACTCTCAGTGATATTATCGTGTCTGTCTGTACTAACGTTAGCTAATAAGTCATACAAAGGCGATAATATATATTTCATTAGAACGGTTACAGATGATACGGGACGACAGCTATACATAAACCTAAATAGATAGAACGTTATAAGTGCCTCTACTCTTGATATGTACAAGAGTGGAAATCACTTTTGGAGGGAGTCATATAAAGAATCAATTATTTTGGAAATATACGTTAAAAGGGTAGAATACCCTCTCAAAAAAGGTAATAGGCCTGCACCCACTAATTGAGGCTGGATCTATATACGGTAAGTTTGGGTGGATTCAGCTTGACTCCTATAAACAAGTGGATTTCCTCTTATTAAACTTACAGCAATATGCGCGTCCGTACATAATTATTTGAGGGGGGAAATAGGCCTACACTTTTTCAGGTTATAACAACATAATAGAACACACTAATTTATATAATTTTAAAATAATTTTATGGGTAAGAGCAACAAGTTTCGCGCCCATATATATATATATATTATTATATAGCCTATTTTACGTTAAGAAAAACGTATTCACTACGCAATTTATATTCTTTCAGTTTTCATTATCAGCAAAGTAGAACATACCATATGATACCTCTTTGTCGTGCTGTAGGTGAATCGGGACACAGGCTACACACAAGACGAATTGATACAAACAATATGCGAGCGCCCTTACATATTTTATTCTGTAAAAAGAAAATGAACTCATCGTGATGATCATAATAACAGGACTACATCTATTCGTTCAACTGTTCAGAGATCCATTGATTTTTTTTTCCTTCACGCTGAATTTTCCAATGTCACGGTTATCATTCCACATCATTTCGCTTGTTTTCCCGTCGTGTCAACATCTGCATAATGCGACATAAAGCTATATGCCTCCTGCTGCACACCTACTCATGTAGATTGAAATCGCTTGGATTAAGATGGTTTCTTTGCGATTATTATTTGTGTTTCATCAGCATGGACTGTGAAAGCATGCATCTCTGAGGCAGGTGCACGATATATTCGTGAACAGTTGATGTTTTTTTTTTTTTTTTTAATCTTCTCCTACTTTTGCGTTTTGTATCTTCTCCTTCTTCTTTTTTCTCCTTTTTCATCTTTTTCTTCTTCTCCTCCTTCTTCTTCTTCTCCTTCTTATATTTATTTACCCCCCCCCCTTTGTTTCGTCTTCTCATGTTTCACAATCTTTATCATATTCGTCTTCTTTGTATTCCCCCTTTTTCCCTTCTATATTCTTCTTCTTTTCTTCCACTTCACGCGTGTCTACTCTTCCTTTCTCATATATTATATCTGGTGATTTGCAGATCTAGCCGCAGCCTGAATGATCAGCAGGAAACAAAAAATTACAAAATTACAAATTCATTCATTATTTATTTATTTATCTATCTTTGTTTGCTTTTTGCTTGTGATTCGGGGGATTTGTGCTCCCTAGAGAAAATCAAGTGACTGGATACGCCATATTATCAGCCACACAGTCTTAGTCATTATCGTATTAAAAATAGACTTGAAGATGGGAATATCTAAAAACTCTTTTGGATGATGGATGCATTTTCAGGTAACTATTTAAGTATTACAGAAATGAATAGTATTACACACATCAAGGAAACTATGTCAATTTAGAGCTTGTGATCTCATTCAATAATATTAACATGAAATAGCACAAGTTCCTAGCATTAAGCAACCAAAACAGATGCAATAGATTTTCTAAGCTGCCCACACCCAAGAAATGGTAGTACATAGTTATGCCATGAAATGTGTATGCATTAATAATGCACTTGAATGTTTCAAGCCGTAATCACATTCACAAATCCACAACCTTGCTATTGGTGACAATTATCGTTGCAAAGTCGGTATAATGCTTATAACGAGATCACCGTGTCAGTGCCGTACGAGAAACTATAGAAATTGCACCTATAATTATGGTGGTTTTCATTCATTCACTCTTCCTTCCATCCAGCATCAATCAATCAATCAATCAATCATTCATTCATTCATTCACTGGTATCGTTGCGGGTATAAGTTCATCTTTGAAACCGGAATAGTCTGAAGTTCTTAAAGGGTAATACAGTGACACAAATTCTTCCACAATGATCAATCTAACTACAAATAATTGGAAAATCTATAAAGTCTGGTTAAAACCGAGGTAAAATGATGAAATCGAGTAAGTATTCCCCAAAATTGGGTACTAAGACTTACATGCACGAATATGTTAGTGCGGCCAGTTTACGCCATAATTGTGCAAGGAGTTTTTCTTTACTTGTTTTTTTTATAAATTTTTGTCGTGTTGTTTTGTTTGTTTTTAATTGTTTGTTTCGTTAATTTTGAATATTGTTCCCATTTCTCTCTAAATGCAATTCCATAAAATGATTAGGCCTATAGAAGAACTGAAGATTACCTTTAAAAGGGGTATTAATCTACTTCTCATGGTGACCGACTCTCTATTCAGTCCATTGTGAGAAGAGGTTTGAAATGATATTCATCACCGTCTCAATCTTGAATGGGAAAGGGTTCGATGTGGTTGATCCCTTTTGACGGTTCTATTTGCGGATTTGATGGAAACGTGACAATTTGACCGAGATCGGTGAAAAACGACTTTCTTATTTCGAGTTGTGAATCACCCTGAATTTTAAAGGTGGGTTAATCTCAAGTCCTGGTTATGACATTTTTTAATGGATTTCCTGAATTAGTGACTCCAACTCCAAGTACGTTAACAAATGATTGGTAGGGAAAGAAGGACTCAACATTGCAAAAACATGTCGATGAACAGGATCTGAAAATAGCATTCCTGCAAATGTATGGGACCCTTAGTATAATGTACATTCAAAGAAAGCTAAAAGATGACTATGATAATGGTTTATTAATATATATTTATAATGGTATATGCACCGCCATGGCTCAATATATACACATGACTGTATTCGTATACATGTACTTAAAAAAAAAAAATTATGAACGTATATCTTCATGTGTTACTCACGTGAAATGTTCCTTTTTTGTGTTTATATTTGTATGTACTTTATTTTTTCACATTACAAGTTAACAAAAATAATTGCTATTTAATGATGGACAATAAACACCGAACCGAATTGAGTTCAATCGTACTAAACATCAATATCAATATTCAAATGAATTGCGATGTTTCATCCAGTGTGTCATTAATAACTACTATTATCGCAAGTAAAGCATGGTCTCTATACTGGTAGGAAACGTAATAATGATTTCCTTTTTCTTTGAACAAAATGGAAAAATAGCTCAAAAGGGCAGAAAGTAGCAAGCACAGTTACATAAACCCGTCCTAAATCTACTCATACTTTCATTAAAAAAATGCAATTACGAAATCTATCTTGTATACACTATCTTGATATTGGATAAAAGGAATGTAAGCTTGGTCGTGTATACACTATCTAAAAACAGCAGATATAAATCCTCACAAACAAAATAAACGACGGGTATATTATGTGCAACACGACCCAATCATCTGAAATACCAGACAAAAATTGAACGCATCTCGGTTTGTTCATACTGGTAATTGAAAGTTTTTTGTGATAAATTATGTGAGATTATTGACCGTGTTGATCGACATGTGCGTCTGCTCAATCGCCGTCAATTTCCATAGCTTCTGCAAACTTGCAAAGGGCATTTTCTGAACTCTTTTTTTTTCTTCTCCAAAATTCTGCTCTTCATCTTTATCTCCAAGCTGCGTATCAGGACGACAACGCATTGGACTATCCCTATCACGATAGCACAGACTTTCGAGAAGTCAACTCAAGAGCGATTGTACGTCCCCAAGAATCATCTTCGGATCGCGTATAATGTGACGTCATTGCGATGTTCAGAAGTTCATTGTGATGAACAGGGGTATTGATAGGGATAGTTTAACGAAGGTGTTTGCGATCACGATTTATTGTGTTCTCATTACTAATGGGGAAACATGATTTATTAATTTTCATGGTATGTACTGGAAGTCGTGATTTCAAAGACATATCATAGAATCGTAATCATTCTTCATTCACGTGAGGTTCTTCACTGTCAGTTGATTTTTTTATTTCCCGAAAGTCTTTGCAATCATGTTCAATTCGGATAACACTCCAGCATAATTATCGATCCGGACTGTTACCCCCGGGCCCGGACAACTCCTCGGCTTTAAAAAAATCATACTATATTTCCATCTCGTACAACGGACTGTCTGTGGTATAATTCACTTATTATATAGGGGTAGTTGTCCGAGAGTGGCCAAATATTTCAAAAGTGTAGTTTTCCGGGTTTATAGGCCAGGGAACCTAGAACCCACATATGAAATACGTTTGCAAACATATTTTGAAACCACCACAAAACAATGAAAATTCTGTCTTTGAATAGTTGTACAATCAAATAAGATCACAATATGGTATCGGATCTTATAATATTCCATTTAATCATTGATGATAAACAATCACTACATTATACCTTTATGTTTTGTCGTCACCGATGCTATTGTTGATGTGTCCCTTGCCCCAGGTCCCCGTCAGTACAGAGGTATACGCAGAAATACCGTATGTCTAAAACCAATGGAATTTGGGACTCGTTGTATCTTTTATGAGAAAAGGGGTATCTGTCTCCAAACTGTTCCAATTATGGCACGTATCTATCACGTGTTTTTTTTGCAACCTAAGACATAAACTTGAACGTGATACTTAATGAATACAAGCTTGTCTGCCTTTGATTGGCATGTATTTATAATACCGTCAATGAAACCGTGCCTAAACTCATATAATTGGTATCGTTTCACCGCTATCGAATCCTACATCACCAACGTTTACCCGCAATCGTCAGCTTAGATTACGTGATTGGCTATTTTTGTGGAATTGTGTTACTTTATTTTTGCCAAAAACGATTTGGTATTAGTAACTTCAATATGATTCATTACGAATTTGGTTAAAGTCAGAGGAATTTCTTTGTATGAAAAATAATATTTATGACTTTATTTTAGGTAGAGAAATTAATAGGACTGCATGTATACATGGTAGACGTTTGTGTAATATTCGACTCAATATAAATAGTGGTTCATGCTATTGACTTTAAATCGAGAGGACTCAAGTTTGAATCCCAATTTGGTAATCTCCCTCATAATTATGGACAAGCCGTTTATGTGCAGTTGCTGTATTATTATAGCAACATAGTTGTATGATTTGTGATTGTTACTATTCTATTATTATAAAATAATCCTAATAACGCAACATAGTTTTGTGATTTGGGATTGTTAATATTCTATAATAATACAATCACCATAATAACGGTACAAGGTCAATGACATTTTCCTTTTTAAAGCTTATCTGCCATAGTTTACATGAGGGATTAGACCGCCCTACAAGGTCACTGGACAGGTGGTTATCTCATCAACTCAGCTCTCAGTTAACATAAGAAAAAGAGGATTATGGGGGACCAATGGTCACCGATTAGGCATTGTTTGTTATACAGAGGGCGCAAGTAGCTACAAGTATGGCAGTGGGCCTTTAAAGAGTGCCCTTCCCTTCGGATAAGTGCCCCTTTCTCCTTTCTAATAATTGCTCCCTAACCTTCATAAATGCCCCTTTTCACCACCGATGAGTGCACTTTCAAATATGATAAGTTCCCTCTGTTACTTTTGATGTGATTGCCCTTTGATTGGAGCCCCATTTTACCTGTATGTCCCACTGTCCCGTACACAATGTGCCCTTTGCGATCATCTAAAGACCAGGGAGGTGTTTCACAGAGATCCTAAGTCGAACTTATCTCTAAGTTGGACTTAAAAGTTATGGAAAGCCATTAGCATCCTTGAAAATATTTTGTAAAAGTTATTTTAAAAGGCATAAAATGTTGATTCAAATCATTCGTATTTTCTATCGTCATGGGAGATTTCATGTTTTTGATGTGGAATTTATGGAAAGTCTAAAATACTTGATTTTTCGCTTTTGAATATATTTCATTTTAAGGCTACAAATGGCTCTCCATAACTTTTAAGTTCAACTTAGAATCTTTGTGAAACACCCCCCTGATCTAGTTTCAAATAGTCGAAGCAGCTTTGTGTAGTAACTGGAACCCGTTTTATACCACCACAATGAAAGGCAGTGGAGCCCGGGGGCAGGGGCACGACGCCCCAAATGTCATAGGAAAGAACCGTGTTCCTTTTAGTAATATAAAAATGCTCGCTTTCAAAGCTATCACATTTTCAATCGCTAGATTTATAAGAAGTGTGCTCTTTTTTACACTAATAATTTTCCTCTTTAAATACCATGACATATTCTACTCAACCGCTAAGAGAGATATCTTCCAACATTTCATATTTTGAACCTCACGCCCTTTTGAACTCAAGTTCATGGAATGCCATAAAGGTTTAGACAATGTAGGGGTTTTCAAACTCGAGGCAACTTTATTGAAGTTTTTATTCACCATTTCATTATGAGATCAAAACCCGGCACAAGTATTAGTTATTTCATTTAATAATGAGTTACAATTTTACTATACCGCTTCGCTCGAATATTCAAACCATCACACGCGACAGCAAAGCATGGTGATGAAGCAGTTTCATGGACCACGTAAAGAGAATATCTTCATGGTCTCCCTACTCAATGTCTAAAGATTGTAATTTTTCGTTTTGATATTACCCTTTGTAAGAGCCCCCTTTAATTACGGAAAGTGCCCTTTTGTGGCCTTTGCAAACCCACTTTTAAAGACGCACCGCCACCCCTGCGTGTCATATAGGCCTATCGATCGGGCTGATTAATCAATGTTTAAAGAATAGTTCCATATCCATATCCGCTTATGTATGAAATTTTCAGAGAGATTCCACTTACCTTTTTCTGATTAAAACAGTCCATTCACTGCATGATGAATGATTCAGAGTCACTAAACTGGCATTTATAATATATTCTCGAAAATTTGGTTTCGTTCCTAAAACCTAACATCACATTTAAACTCACACCATCACCTATGCCACTGCTACATGAGTATCCCGCCATTGGCTTTGGAAATCACTCCACCTTTCTTTTTAAACATATTAAATGTGATATGTTGAGTACTATTGCATTACCAGCTCTGCTCATACTTCACATACCGAGTCGCCGTGTAGACCCGGTGCGCAAACATTTGATCTGCTTTTACCGTATACCGAACTGCTGGCTTCAGACACGAGTACCTTAACTTTCAGGCTTTATTGATATTTTCCTGTTATCTCCTCTATGAAAATGACGTTTACATCAGCTACGAATACAAATAGCCGCATCTATATATTACACTTTCTCTTCGTATGTGAAGAGAAAGTCTTCGGTAAAGGCTAGGTAAAATAATTGAGGTTCAAAAGTTGGGGAAATATGTTTTGTCTTGAAGTCAGGCTATCGTTTTCATCTTGAGTAGCAAACAAACGGCATGACTTGTTTGAGATGGGTTACTCAGCCTACGTGGTGGCCTTTTTGAGAGCAATGGCCTTGTTGTTTAAGTATTTCTAGAATGGTTGCTCTTGACAACTGCACTTGACTGTGTGTAGTAATTTGATTTGAAAATTAATGCAATATTTCAAAGCAGCATTCATGATCACTGATACTGAGTAGGGTATGACTGAGGAGTCACATGTAGTCGTCGCTGTTTTCACGAAGTGACGGTAGTGAAAAAAAATTGCATTCACTTTGCGTTACGATTTTTCTCACTACCGTCACTTCGTGAAAACAAGGACGTAGTGTCTAGATCACATGAAAACATTATATCATTGATTTTGTGAATTTATCTTTTTTCGTCGTTTTGGTCTATCCTATTAACTGCTGAAGAAAAAAATTCCATAACCTTCAAAATTAAAGTAGATTAACTATATCGTTATTACCATATAACTGATTTTAAATGCAACTTACTTCTCTCCATGGATTATGATTTATGACAAATTTTGTTCTATTTTAGTTTTTCTTAAATTATTAAAAAACAAAATGGTCTATGTACCCTGATTATCATTTATTGACTGTAATGTTTGTATATTTTTACCATTTGCGATATCATATTCTATGCACTTTTAAATTTGCTTGTAAAATGTGAACAATCAGCTATTGTCTGCTTATTACGATTTATATTTTACCATGAATAAATAAAAATGAAAATTAAATTTAATAACCCTGATATTTTGGGGGCAATGGCGCAGCGGCTGCAGGGTGGGGTAGATGGGGTAGAAAATGAAGACAAATTATTTCCACTAGTGTTGAGCTATGAATAAAGATAATGATATACTATAGATGACGACGAAGATAACGAGTGATGATGATTAAGATCACAATAATCATTTTCAAGGAGGTGAAAACTCACAAATCTAATCATTATACAGCATAAGAAATCATTCATGTATTTACTTTTAAATAAATTCCAAAGAAACGTTAAAGTTCATCACTATGTTACCCATCGACAGCGCATACCAGGCATGAAACATCGAAAACGTTTATCTATGTTCGGATCATGGTCTGATTATGCTTATGTACACTGATGTACGAACTCGGTGGATACACGTCTCATTACGACTGTAATGTCTGAAATCATGTCATTAACTTTGACTCATCACTTCATTAAGAGCAATAATGATGATGATGAATTTGTTTTACAGTAGATGGGAATGAACGGATAGAGATTAATGGACAGCCTGTATTTTTCGAACTAAGTAATTAGTGACTGAATTTGACATGGATTGTATCATCTTTATGTAATTACGTAGCACTGAATTCTATCATCTTAAAAAGCATATGAAATACTCAACTTCTTTGATTATGAGCACCGACGGAAAGACTATTGGTTAGGATATTCTCGAAAATTTTAGGCTAAAATTATTTTATCTTTATGGCAATATAACAGAGAAATTCACATTTGTTCTATTACTTTCTTTTCTGAGTGCGTTCTATCAAAACTTTGGCGAACACAGGATTAATAAAATCAACACCTCTATTGCGCACATATCCGTTCCAAGAAATTAGGATCACAAAATTCTCGAAACATTAATCATATCGGCAAATACAACAATTCACGACACAGGAAGTCGTAAAATATGTTCATGGTATAAAGAGAGAATATCTTACAATATCATCCGTGATATGTATCCAGCTCTCATTTAGAGATCAAATCTAGATACGTTTGAGGAAATTAAGAGGTGTAATTATCCATGGATACTATCAAGGGTTTTCCCCCTTCAGTTTTGAATGATTGACGAGGACTTCTGCAAAATTGCAGATATCTCGGTTAAGGTGGTTGAAGTTCAATGGAGTCAAGACGGTGAAACACTTAACACACCTACGTCATTACGGTACGTTTCTATTGCATTGCCATCGTTTAACCACAATAAACCACGATGCATCGAGGTGCACAAGATTGATCTGGTTAAAGCTAGTTTATTTTTCGCTACCTAATGTACCATTATCAGATCAAAGGATAGTTCTACAGACAAGATCACCTGCTTGACTAGATTTGTGCGATGCGAGCTGCTCTATACGAGGGTGATGATGCTTTCCATTCTCCATACTCCAACCCGCTTTCAACTCACGTACGTCCATTCATCAATGTGACAATACGCGTTGCCATAGGGATGCTCCTTCGTGAGCACCTGTCTGCGAGCACGAATGTGACGACCAGAAGGGTCGGTCGTTTACGGAGTCGTGTCTGTGAATAACGCTGGCTCCGATGGGAAAATACGAGGTGATCACGGGGTATGGATTTAGTTTATGGTCTACGCCATGGCGAGCAAAATGTGCGTGCCAGGATTGAATTGAGAAATGTGTCTTAGCGCGCCTTCACCACGAATACAGACAGACAGACAGAGAAAGGAAGAAAGAAAGGGAGAGAGATGGAGAGAGAGAGAGAGAGAGAGAGAGAGAGAGAGAGAGAAAGAGAGAGAGAGAGGGGGAGAGAAAGGAAGAAAGGGTGTGTGTGTGAGAGAGAGAGAGAGATAGAGAGGGGAGAGAGAACGCTCGTCCTCTTGGCTAATGCGAAGTCTAGTAAGTCCATGGTTCTAGCGAGTGAAGTTCTAGTGGGTGTGGCACAATAAGGATGGTGGACTTGACCATGTTTACCATGCTAGGGTAACAACTGTTTTGAAGTTTCGAAGAAATACTTCGAACGGGATTGAAATGGAGAGGTGATAGTGATATTGGGGAGGATCACTGAGATGACAAAACATAAAAGTTATAAAATATATTATATATATATTTATTAGCATCGAACAATGCGGCCTAATGGAGCCGCGTCATGGCCGCCGTACATGTGGACATGTAAATTTGTTACTCCTCAGATGTGGAGCCAGTTTTTAAGCTGGGAGTGGGAGTTAAAACTTGGAGAGATATTAAGGGTTAGCATTAGTTTAATTTATTTGTGGACGTGTGTTGTTGTGTTAACTGTTTGATTATATCATTGTCGTATCATAGATACAACTAAGATGAATTCCTGACGCATTTGATTCTTCTTATATATAATATATTTCTACAAATTTGTGTGCAAATTTCACAACAAATCCCCGAATTTTTACGTATTTAAAGCTTAAATTGCTGTCTCTAAAGATCTTGAATATTACCGTATACAGTAGTAAAAACAATTGCAAACTTGTAACTCATTTCCGTAAATGGAGGTTTGAAATATCCTTCTCTTCTGGCTGTCTGCATTCCTGAATATATTGGGTTTATATACTCTTGATTGTTACAACCAAATCCTTACCCTCGCCCTTCTCTCTCTCTCTGTCTCTCTGTCTCTCTCTCTCTCTCTCTGTCTTTCATTCGCAATTTGCCCAAAGTAACGAAGATATTTGAAGAAGGACAAGAAGAAGAAGACGGAAACGACGACGTAAAGAAAAATCAATATCGAAATAAAGAATCTGAAGCACGTTAACTTACCTTCCCTCTGCAATCCTTCAATCATTGCATTCCCCAATCACACCCCGTTGAGCAATAAAAAATGAGATAATTATGACAACTGCCATTCACAAACAGGTCGACTGTGCAACTTCTCATTTTCCAATACGTAAATACGTCTCCTGTATAGCCCAAATAGACACCAACCTCGCCGGAGGCCGCACCGATGGGCGCGGGAGTCACCGGTCCACTGCCAAGCCCGATGAATCAATTTCGTTGATTTATTTTTTCATTTATAAATAAAGACTAATAATGGTGCTATTGGTAAAATAGGATTGTGTTCTCCGCTCTCCTGCACTCTCTATACCCATCCAGCGCTCTGAGAATGCAGTCAGTTTCTGTCTCTTTTTGTGTAGCAATGACCTGGCTGTCCCAATCAGAACGTCTGCTTTTTCAGGGACGTAATCCACAATGAATAATCCAAATTATCAATCTTTTTAATCAGCCTTCTGCCAAGCAGAGCGTGAGTTTCGAATGCGAATGAGTCAGCTCTCATGATATAAGCTTTATGAGATTCCATATTGCCAAGAAAGAAATGAGAGATGAATACTCTGCATATTATAGATCAGAACTTTATTATTATCCCGTCCATGGCTTAATCAACGTCCACGAGATTAACCATCCACTTCTGCTCTCTTCTATTGTTTTCTGTTTAAAGTGGTCAAATTAAATAGTATAAGAGTGACTATCAATCCTCGCGGTCTGTTGTTTTCAAAGCAAATAATGTAAAAAGTAAAAATCAGCTAAAAATAATTCAATTGAATTTCAGGCTCTTTAAAAATCGTACACAGTTGAAAAGATATGATTCCATAGGGAATCCATATAAAGATAATAGCAAAAATGAGTCAGTACGACGATAACAAAAAGTAAAAAACCATACAAAGTCACTTCTTATGATATTAAGAGCCATGAGGTTATAATTTGAGGCCATAAAAGTGAAAATAGAAGAGGGCAACGTGAACAAAAGAAGGAATGCGATGGGCTTAAAAATAAGTCATTGGCCTCTATAACCACTGGCAGATCCAGGATCAATTAGCTGATGGGGGGGGGGGATATATAGCGTTTACATGAGTGTTTTCTCCCTAGCCCTCACAAATTCTTCCATTGACAAGCCTTCAAGAGGCCTTTGCTACTCATTTGGAGCGAACTTTGAGAGGGGGACAACTCCCCGATGCCCCTAGACCCATCGGTAAACGAAATTAAAGGCTATAAAACCCCGGTCACAATGATCGTATTTTCGTTAGATTTTGTCGTGTAAGTCAATTAGAATTTTTCATTATTTAGTGTTATGATCATCAGTCAATGAAAAAAAATCATAATTAAAATTCCCTATTCACTTTTACAATAGTTAATGACGTGATCAATTCAAGAGACTAGTCTGTAAGTAAAGCGAGTGTGCACGATTATTATTTTAATTCATCATAGCATTACTTGGTCATGTAATTAATGTCATGATATTTTTCACCATCCACTGTTCAAACATTATCATAGTATCTAAAATCATATGTATTTTATAATCATGATAAGAAGTGAAATGGTGCTGCAGAAAAGAAGAATGAGTATGTAGGCCTACTCAGTGTGGAGTTGCATTAATTTTGTAGATGGAAGTTTAAACGAAAATTATGCCCAGTGTCACAAGTAAGAATCATAGGGAGAAACAAAAATTGATTTTCTTTGGCTATAATTAATTTCCCCTTTCCCCTATAGTTCGGCGTCTGATTGAAATCCTAAAATCGTTAATTTAGATAACGATAAAAGATAACGCATGGCCTAAAGGCCGTTCATTTGTCCTCCAGCAAAAGACTCATTTATTTCACTCTGATATCCAGTCTCTGTTTCTCATTCTCCCTTTCTCTAGCTGATTCGTATTTGTTTGCAAATCTCTCTTGTCTTTATACGTGTTCGCTTTTCTGTCTCACCTCCCTGCTTTTACTCACCCCTTTTCCCCGCAATCTCTCTCCCCCTCCCTGTTTTTCCTTATCTCTTTCTCTCTCTCTCTCTCTCTCTCTCTCTCTCCCCCTCCCTGTTTTCCCTCATCTCTCTCTCTCTCTCTCTCTCCCTCTCTCTCTTTCACATCCTATCCATCACATTTACTTCTGTTCACTGCCTCCTTATCCAATCTCTCTCCCTAACTCCATATCTTGCCTCTCATAGCCATCCACGTAGTATGCCGTTGTTCCAATATTTTCTTGCATTATCTTGCTCTCGTTTTCTAGAATTCATTTAAAAAGGCTGTATGAAAAATTATAAACCACATCATTCCCTCTTTGTCTCCATGCCATTTCCCTTTTCCTTTCTCCCTAACCCTAGCTAGCCCTAATGAACCTCTTATCTAGATCTGCTATTAGCACTTTTCGGGCTGGCTGGGACCTTTAAACAAAAGAACAAAGTTACTGTAAGCATGGCAAATCGGAACCCCCGAGGTGTTTCGCTTGGAGGTTAAAGAACAGGAGTGATAATGATGATTCAGAAAAGAGAATGAAAGATTGCGTGGGGCACGCGTACCCTGGAGGGGGGAGGGGGGCTTGGTAGCTCCAAATCGCTTTAGGAAAATGACTTTATATTAATTGCGGACCAACTAGTCGGGACTGCCCATTAGCGCCGCATCCATGCGCACACCTATGGCGACATTCATCCGCTGTAGGCGTGGAATTTTGCCTTTGACTCTCATGCAAAAGTGATTTTGTATTCACTGCCGGTTTTCTATTAATCACCTTCATTCAAAGATTAATCTCTCTTCTTATCGTAAATGTGGGACGATGTGAGTCCATCTGGGATAGCAGAAGAGTAGATCATGTTGAGGGGAGAATCAGAATCGTTTTATATTTAGTCTGAGCATGTTCCACGCAAGTATTTGGGAGAGAACGTTTGGCATCCCACTTTTCACTCTAATAATAACAAAAACAAAGAAAAAATAAACATAAACACAAACAAAATTTAAAAAAAACAAAGAAAAAATGAAGAAGAAAAAAAAACATCATACAACGCAGCAGAAGTACGAAATTATTGTAGGGTTGTCTTGAACAGAGAGAAGGTTTCGGAAATAACGCTCGACGTAAACAATATAAATTAATCATTATTATCACTAGTGTTCATATTATTATTATGACAAATAACAATAATAGTATTTTCTTGCATAGCACTCATGTCTGCCATACTTGACACTCCTGGCTCTTCACATTACATGGCTGCCATTAATACAGCGCTCTAGCATTTCGAGGAATTAATTCCCGCCAGGTACCCATATCTCACCTGGGTTGAGTGTAGACAATTAAGATTATTGCCTTGCCAAAGGACTTTAGTGCCGCAGGACTCGAACTCGGACTCGAACCGCGAACCATGTGATCCGTAGTTCGGTAACGTAGACCACGACACCCCACGAGGTGTGAGACTAAAATGGTGAGGGATTGGTAATGGTGTTCATGGTGATGGTGATTGGTGGTTGCGAAGCTGATAGTTTTGACGGTGATTGTGAGAGTGATGGTGGTCCCGTTTGTGGTCTGATGGTGGTGGTGGTGGTGGTGGTGGTGATGGTAATGTTGATGATAATAGTAAAGGTGGTGGAGGTGGTAGTGAAAGTGTTGCATGTGATGTTAACTTGATCATGTTTGATGTTAGAATGTGATGATAGCGACGTCCATGGTTATGATGGCTGTATTGCCTGCCTGCCTGGCGCCGATGGGGTGAATAATGTAGACAATGCTATTAATGGTGGTGGTGGCTATTTTACCTGACTGCTAAGAAAGCATAAATGCTTGTAAGTAAGCAACCAGACGGCCGACGGCTTTAGGTTCTCTCCGAGGGACCTGGTAATGAGGATTAATGCCTTACCAAAGGGCACTAGCGCATCGCCTTAGTTTCGAATCCGGGTCACTGGAAACAAGACCACTGCTCTACCGACTGAGCGGTGATGATTGGGTACGATGATGATAAATACGGCGCTGACAGTGATGTTTCTGGTGCCGTGGTGGCAGTGATGGTAGTCACAGTGATGTTAAATCGGTCAATCACATTCAATCACCGATCAGGAAAATGGCATCTGCTTGACGCTTTTATGCTCATCGCGGCTCACGCCAATCGTGGTGAGAACCTCAATATGGGTAGCAACCCTTAGAAAATAGACAAAGGTTTATCAAACTATATAGTTGAGGTAAGCAATCTGCCCCAGACAGTGATAGAACGCTTCAACAAACCCATCTCTCGCTTAAACTTCTAATATTTATTCATCATTATAGCAGCTGTTCGCGCTGCCAGCATTTGTCTACACACAGGGCAATGATCTCTAAACAACTTTTCCAACACAAACACGGTAAACGTGAGACAAACAAGACTTACGTTACAGGTGCGATGTCACTCATGCCATCCAAAGCTAAGGCATCCTTCTGAAGTATGACACTCTATAAACAACATAAAGAACGCACGCTCTGTAACACAGCGATATCAACATACTAATACAACATCATCGTCATATCATTTTCGTCATCTAGCTCTACCCAGCATGCATCGGCGAGCGAGGAGGAATGCTCGCTGGGATGAAATGCTCAGTAGCAATCTGGTTAGATCATTTTCCGCAAGATTTCCGTAAGATTTCTATTTTTTCCTGCGCCTCAAGCAGATTGCTCTATCATATTAAATGGTTTGATTGTTAAGTTGAATACATTACGTGTGACATAAGGTGGTAAATAGAGCACTTCTTTATTCACTCAAACTTGTTCAAAACATAAATTATGAGTTGAAGTGCTTATCAATTGCAGCGCGCCGTAAGCAACTTTCATGCAGCATCTCCATAATTCATCTTTCTCTCTCTCTCTCTCTCTCTCTCTCTCTCTCTTGTTCCCCCTCTCTCTCTCCCTCTTTCTCTCCCTCTCTCTGTCAGTATATTTCTCTCTCCCTCTCTCTGTCAGTATATTTCCCTCTCCATCTTTTTCCATTCCTACCTAGTTTCATCCTTCATACCCCCTTTTTGCCTCTCTTTCTCTCTCCCTCTCTCTCTCTCTCTCTCATCCTTCCCTCGCTTACACTTCTAATTCATAATTTATATATTTTGCACTTAATACATGCCTCGAAAACCATTGATTACTATTAATATGAGCACTTTCCCCCACAGCGACTAATTTTAATTTACTAATCCTTCTCTTAACAGATCGGCCACGGATCCGATGCAGGAGTGAACTATCCCATATTGCACAATTCGTATTTTGTAAATGTAATTTTCCCCATGTGGATAATACAGCGCTGCCATTTTGTTCGAATTTTCATTCAGCACGCATAATAGTCCATCACTTCAATTATTAGCAGTACGATGTGGCGCATTCGAGAAAAAATTAGGATACAATAAAACCCTTTACATATTTTCATAATTATGACCATCAGGATCAGGAAATCGACACTTTATTATTATCATGTCTACATAAATCAGATGTGATGATACACTGTGAAAAGATTGGGCAATATTTTTCCCCAACATGATTTTTTTTTCTTCTTTCTTTTTTCTTTCTTTTTTAGTGCTCACAACATCTCCCCCCCCCCCCCTCCTCCCCCACTGAGCGAAAACAACGGTCTACTCGATTTTCACATTCCGGGAGCAAAAAAGAAAAGAAAAAATGTAGTGCTCACTTCTAAATGCAAATCTGCAATATGACCAAAACGCGCCCTTTACAGTCGTCTGGGTACAAAATCCACGTTTTTGTCACAAATAAGAAGTTTCTCGACACCAAATTTTGGGAGCAGAATCCCTTGTATCTTCCAATTGTTTTCGCGCTCCCATTAGAATGAAATACGTTACAGTAGTTATCGTATATAACGCGAATTTTTAATGTTAAATCTGCAATTTGCTTTGTGCGCGCATTATATTATTTTTGCATGTGAAGCGGAAACTGTTGCTGTATACTGTCTTGTTGCCCTGGGTAACAAGCGCACGTAGGTCAATTCGTCAAAATGCGTAGACCTTTCGAGGTACGGCCATTTTACAGGGTGTCCGGTATAAAAAGTGAAAAAAATGGACATTATTGCACGTTTTTTCATGAAAAAAAAAGGTGGGATAGCCAGTCTCAGTAAATGAATCACACGTGACAGCGTTTGACCAATCATATTATTATAGATCTAGGAGTGAGTTGTATAATACACACTGAGAGAGAAAAAATAATAATCTGACCAATTTCTACTGAACACCGAATCACCGTATGCAACAAAAAAAAACTTCAGAAGCCACTATATAATGGACAATTATGATGCCTACTTCACAACTGAAAGGAAGGTGGAAATTTGAATGTTAACCTGCTGACAAAAATGTACCTTCAAATTGGTAAATCCTAACTTAACCCAACAAATTCGGACCCCTCAATACAAAATTCGCACATCCATTGCCTACAACGCTTCTATTTCATGCAGCGCAAACAAGATCTCCTCAACACTTAACTTTGTTTAAAGTAAACAACCACCAGAAAGGCAAGCACTCGAATTGTTGCTGGCCTTTTAATCAATTATTGTCTGAAAAGTAGTTATGACGGTAGTTTGGGGCGATAAACATTTGCATTTTGCAATTTGGGTAAAGTGAAAAGGCGAAGTGGTCTGTTCCCAGACAACTCTTTTGTCCGAGAGAGTCGTTTCTCCCTGGATAATTGATGTTTTAGGTTGAATTCTGTGTAATTGCTTGCTCGAACCAACATAAGAGCAAAGTAATTGGGACTATATGCATGAAACGTCTTGCTTTGGTGCATTTGCACAATTCCATGACAATGGGCAATGTGTTTTCCTCCCATATACGTCTCCTCTTCTCCTCGTCTCTTCACAATTCCCGGGTATATTCAAGGTTTGTCATTCTCTCATTGCTTTCTGTCTTTTTTTCCCCTCCCCTCTCTCATCCCCCCCCCCCCCTCTCTCTCTCTCTCTCTCTCTCTTCTCTCTCTCTCTCTCTCTCTCTCCCTCTCTCTCTCCCCCTCTCTCTCACACACCCCCTCTCTCCCATTCTCTCTCTCTCTCTCTCGCTCGCACTCTCTCTCTCTCTCTCTCTCTCTCACTCTCAAAATCTTACCCAACGTACGCACTTTCTCTCTTCTTTGCTTTGCCAGCTCTGCTTTCTCCATTAATTTACTTCTATATCATGTATATTACCTTCGTCTATGTCTTATGTTATGATTATTACCATCGACCTCTCCCTCAATCACCATCCGTTAGGCTCGTTTTCCTCCGATTCAACGCCGCGTTTTAATAGATGAACACTAATTGCCATCCAGGTCAGGAAAACATCCCCATGCATCCCCTCACTTCAAGACAGATTTGATGGTAACTTTGCCATCAATGGTAACTATACCATAGCAGCATCATTAAACAGCCGATAAAATCAAGGTTTCAATGGAAGCTACCATTTATGGCAGAGCTACCATCAATGGCAAGTTTTACGCAATTTATGGTGTTACGATTACACTGTGAAAATTACCTGTCTGGAATCTATTGGGAAAAAGCTATACTGTGTGGTCTTAGAATTATATAAATGATACAAATGATCAAACTACATACACACGTGGCACAAAAATTTGATTCAAATTGTTTTTGTGCAAATTCTCGTTATTACATGTAAGGCCCTTTTCAGTGCTAATTCTTTCTTGATATTCCTCCAAGAATGTAAAAGCTATTTTTGTCACCTATGCCATGCAGATTTTCTCTATAACTTCTCAAGAAACCACTCAATTTGTCTTATAGACTGTGTGTTTTTCTCGACATTACGATTGAGGATAGGATTCTATGATGACAATGAGCATAACCTCAAATTCTGTTTCGTTTTACAGTTCTAATTGGAGAATGATGAGCTTCTGTGACGATATATCATCCATTCATTTGTTCATTTATTCTTTCATTAATCCATTCATCCATTTATTAATTAATTAATTAATTCGGTCAGTCAGTCCATCCTTGTCCCCTGTTAAGGTTTATGAAGAACAGGGAAGAAGTCGGAATATTAGGAATATCTGAGCTAATTCTCTCCAACAGGGAACAGAATCAAACAATTGACACGGCGGTTAAAAATAATAAGTTCCAACTGCACATTTACATCGTCATTTTGAAGAATGTTCATAGACAGTGCGTCCCAGAATAAAAACCGAGAACAAACGATTGTTGTGAACAAACTATGAAGTGTGTAATTACAATGCTTTGCTTTCAATAAAACTAGAAGTATTATGCGGTCAAAAATGATATTGATTATATTCATCCATATATGCTTCACCGAGCAAGAAATTGTTTGTCGTGCATGGATTAATGCCTTCAAAGTATCAATTGAAAACATAATACTTCTATAAGTTGATGAAAAGCAAGGAATGTTTTTATACAGGTATTAGTTCGCTCACAAAAACCGTTAATTTTCATTATTTCATATTTGTTGATAGGCACTGGTCATTAATTTTGTTTGTAAAGCTTGCATGCCAAATCAATTATGTGCCCCTCCCCTCCCCCCCCCCCCCCCCCATGTCAGGCCAACCCAGACCTAATTGTAAAATAGATGTGTAGGTATTCTTGTGATTATATTTTGGTAAACGTTTTGGTAAGGAAAAGATATCCAGGTGGAAACGCAAACGCAATAAAAGATACCCCTATATCCAATTTTGGGGTGGGCCAAAATGTGGACCAGAATATTATGAATAATGGAGCCTCGGTTAACCTTGTCACCCCATATTCTATATCCAAAGTTTGTGGATACTAATCCACTGACCTTTGCGCCTCCAACACAAACTACACATGTATTATCACATAATAGCAGGCGCGTACACAGGGGGGGGGGGGGGGTTAACCCCCCTCTTTGGTATTTTTTTTAGTGAAAACCCCCTCATAACCCCCCTAACCCCCCCCCCCCCTTTGGATTTTTTTTTTTTTTTTTTTTTTTATTTTTTTTATTTATTAATAAAAAAAAAAATTCCCATGGCTGACCTAAAAAAGCTGACCTTACCCCCCCCCCCCAACGGAGCAAAATGTCAAATTTTCAAATTTCGAGACAAAAAAAAAAAGTGTCCTATTATCCCCCCCCCCCCCCCCCCCCGCTTATTCAGCGGTCGGCTGAGTGGTTGTGATTTTTTTGGGACCACAACAAAAAAACAAAAAAAGTGTCCTCTTACCCCCCCCCCCCCCCCCCCCCCCCCCCGCTTATTCAGCGGCTGGCTGAGTCGTTGCGAAATTTTCGGCGCGATTTATAACTGTTAAACCCCCCCCCCCCCCCCCCTTGAATAAAATCCTGCGTACGCGCCTGCATAATAGTGAATAATACTTGAGATTACACGTTTCACCTCAAAACACCTGTTTAACATTAACTTGTTGACAATCGTACCATAAATATACAACTTCAATGTTATGAAATAAAGCTACCATCAACTTTTCTAAAGATCTTTTTGATATCAGTCAGCGTGAAGTTACCCTTAGTCCCTGTCGATCCCGCAAAGAAATCAGGTTGATTCCTTTCACAGTGCTCTTTTTCAAAATAAGAGTACAATCATTTTCAGTTTTCCATTCAAATGACTCCATTAAACTCGGATTAATGCATTCCAGTGATACGTTTCCACGTTTCAGTCATAGAACGCCTCATTGATAATCACAACCGTACAATCATTTTATCAATCACTTAAAAATTAGATTAAGCTAGGGTCTACCGAAAATAGAACTTTTTATTTTCATTTTCTTTGAAATTTTGCCGTCAAAGAAATCTGTTTTTGTCGGGCAGGTAACCCGGGGCGAGAAAAGTGCACTGCAAGTTTATGGTGTACTTTCAAACTGTGTGTATTATATCTTGTCAAATGGCTACAATTTCAAGCGTAATATTTGTCACAATTCGAAATCAAAAGACTCACAAAAGTTGGTACTTATCTCAATTGACACTATACCGCACCCTATCATGCATAAATAAAAATTAAGGGTCATGATTATTAGAATACTTTTTAAAAATCTTTTATTGAAGATATTTAGAAGCAACCCAAAGAAATGGGAGGAAAATAGCTGCAATCATATACGATCATTTCTATGACAAAATAATAACTGTCACGAATGAAAAGCACGTTTCTTTACAGGTAATAACTGTAACCGTCTATGCCTATATACACTCGGTTAATCAATTCACTTGTTATTTACAATATCTTGTACACTCTTAATATTTTCGTTTCAAGCAAAACGTAATTGTGATACTGTTTCACAAATGACAATTTATATCACGTATAATTACAGTCAAATATATTTTCGTGATTTTTGCATTGGTTACTTTAGAAATAAACATCCCTTCGCATGGATGGTGATATAGGAGGTTCTGATAAAGGAGTGTCTGGATAAATGTCATAATAGGCGCCCCTCGAACAGGTTTGGTTTAGGCGGGATTATTATTATTCACTTCAAACAGTTCGGATGCCGTGTTTGTCAACATGCAGTGACATATTATGTTCGCATATACATGTACATGATAACGTTGCATGAATCATGACACTGTTTCTATAGTGATACGAGTAACAGGGAGTTTGTGCGTAGGGTATACCCCCACCCCATACTTCCCTTCCAGGGGCCATTGTACATTTACCTACATGCTACAGGAGGAGAAGGGGTGGGTAAGCTCCAGTGTTATAATCTTTCCGTTACTTTTACATTTCTACTCTGGGACATTGTAGGACGAAAATCTCACGCAAGCATTTGGTTATGCATGCACAGTATCTACTATATATTATTTTAGGTAAAGATTCAAAGTTGTATCTAAACTTACAGGGAGCGAATTTGAATCTTAAAAGTCACCCTAGAAGAAGTCCACAAAGCATGAGTGCAAACACGAACCTCACTCATGTAAATGGTAGCACGCGAGCATCTCATGATGTAATATAAAGGAGAAAAAAAATCCTAAAAGATTTAATTCAGTTTCGTATACTCATTTATGGGAGTTACTATTTCTACATTGCAACGGTTTAGGGCGAGGTTCTGAAACCTTCATTGTATTCCATTGTACGTATATTGACCATAATGGGAAAGTTATACGGCCTTTGCATTTTTTGCAAAACAAGCAAATAATACAGATTGCCAGCATAACCATTTAAAGGTGAAAAGAACGGCCCATCGTGATGACTAAATCGATGGACTGTGAATATCATCAACTTTGATACAGGTCATATCCCTCATTCAATCTCTGACTTGAAGATTCAAATTTCACCAAATGGTTCTGCAAATCTCTAATAGAAACGTAGGTGTGTGGTCAAGGTGTAATGTAGATTGCTATGTAATGAGAAAAGCATTGGACGTTTTTCAATGAATTCGCTATCGCTGTCCTCATTCAGATACCAATTTCAGCAATAGTTTCAATAATGGGAAATAGATCATCGGACTGCAGTCGGATTGGAGTCACAAGAAGCTGCGTTGGGAGGAGGAGATTTATCAGGGCCCCGTCTTACAAAGAGTTACGATCGATCCAAATCAATCGTAAGTCCTCCAATCAATCGCAAGTTTGCAGTCTCCTATCTCTTATGTACATAGTTACGATTGATATCAATCGCAAATAACTTACGATTGATATCAACTCTTTGTAAGACGGGGCCCAGGACTTAAAAAAAAGACGATATAGAATCAGTGGTAGATTTAGGGAGGGCAC
Source organism: Strongylocentrotus purpuratus (assembly GCF_000002235.5). Lineage (NCBI taxonomy): Eukaryota > Metazoa > Echinodermata > Echinoidea > Camarodonta > Strongylocentrotidae > Strongylocentrotus > Strongylocentrotus purpuratus. The sequence goes on along the minus strand of NW_022145599.1, from coordinate 23,594,110 downwards.
AACTATAACAACGGACCCGTGTCCCAGTTGCTCTGTTACAGGGAAATCCAACCTTAAGAGCAAAATAAATCTAAGAGAAAGTAGACAAATCATAGAAGCAGACTGGTGAAAGTATGATCAAAATCGGAGAAGTTATGAATTTTCGAAAGTTGCCAGCCTTATAGGTAAAGAACTTCAAATAGGCTGAATCGGTAATGTCACTAAGATGTAGTGCCGTACAAATGTCATTTATTTAAAAATGTATGACTCGGGAGGTGTTTTTTTTTAGAGGAGCTGTAATAATTTACTATCCATGATATATTTTAGTAGGGCCCCAAGGAAATGGGCACTTGGGAGAAAATAAGAAATTATTTATATTCTTTTATAAAAATTATCCTTTTTGGCGTTATTTTTAGAGAGTTCATAAACACTTTCGAAGCTTTTTCCCACTTTTCTCAATGGCTATCGTAACCCTCTGACTCAGACAACTATTTCCCTTTTAACATTGCTAGCCTGACGAGCTATCGTGGGACGATCGATTGCAAGCTTTCTTTTCGGAATTCAATTTGGCGCGAGGAAAATGTGACAATCGAATTAGGAGCTTGGTTGCTGTCTGCTTGCCTCACATCGCAAGCCTCACAGGACTCTGATGTCAACCGACTTGCCGATAAACCTGCCCAGGTGGGCCAATGATACCCCGCAAAAAAGAAAACGGAAAATGAATACGTGCTAGGGGCGATTGCATATGAAGTGAAAAGAGATACGCCGTGTCTAGTCAGAATGAGAGCAATCGAATTGCCTATAATGATATACTCTACTGCCACCCCTTCCTTCTCCCATATATATGTTCCTGAAACACGTAGCACTTTATAGGGTCATACACCTCGATGTGAGCAATGGATTTACCAATATTCTCATCCTAGCCCCCCCTCCCTAAAATATTCATGAGACATTATCTACGAAGGGCTTACAGAAGCTATTCAATATTATATTTCCCCCTACATGTTAATGAATCACTGCCTGCGAGAGGCCCAATGTGCAAGACGTGGCTAATATTGGAGCACCCCCCCCCCAACACACACACACACACACACACACACACACACACATGACTCCAGCATCTTCCCGAGACAGTGTACGTGGATGATTTACCTATTCACTCCATCCCCAGTTCCCCCACTTCTACATCTTCCCAAGATAGTGCCTGTAAAATATACGGGGAGTGCAAGAGATACGTCGAGATGAAAGCAAGAGCAACATTGCTTATTACCCCCACCAACCCTTTATACCCTCCCGCACTTTCAACATCTTCCCAACACTAAGTTTCGCTGATTATTAAGAGCAAATGAAATCGAATGGTTAACACAGTTATTTAATTTGATCTTATCTGATTCTCTACGTATGCTTGGAGGTACGCCAGTATAAGGAGGTTAATTGGTACACAGGTTTGCACAGTAACCCTCCTTCTACTAACCTTATTCGATTACATAAATGCAATTTTGCTTATTCTGCAACTCAGTATAGTCGAAAATGTTTATTAAATGCTTTCAAACTATTCGAAGTAAGCTTTTTAAAATGTTAACGTGGTACAGTTATCATTTACCCCCTCTTAAGTAAAAACACAAATTGTTTATACATCGTTTTAGTTACTCAGTTATCGCTATTTCGTTAATCTTGTAAATATTTTCTCCGTCAAATTGTTTATCTATCAAATATATGGACCAAATCAGGCAACGATAAACTGGAGAAAATTGGAACAAAACATATGATATGCATAGTTTGAAATTTAAGTTTGAATTTACATTCCACCATCCTAGTCTTAAACGGAGAAAGTAAAGAATTATTTGGAGCGTTAAGTTTAAAGAATTGGATTATTGGATTAAAATAAAAGTAAAACCTAGAAATTTGACATATATAAATCATGGCGTTTTGCCTTGATATGATATTGGCAGTAACAAAGAAAACAGTATGCGGACATGTAGTATAATTTTTTTTTTCTCTCTCTCTCTCTCTCTCTCTCTCTCTCTCTCTCTCCCTACTTCTCTCTCTCAGCCTTATATATTAAACCCCCATTGTATTTCATGGAGCGAATAATCATGATAAACATTAATGCAACCTGAACACACAAGCGCGCTCATAATGTTGGTCTCAACAGTAATATACGTTATGTGCAGGGTTAATTGCCAATACTCAAAACAGAAAACTTGAGATCATAATAAATAGAGCTCCTATCAAAGCTAAATCAGACTTACCATCCGTTCTGCACAATGCTGCAAGACGTGAATGGAGATGGAATGACAGATCTCCTATATTAACTTGAATACATGTGTGTGTGGGGCAAGCACTGAATCCAATGACCGGGGTAATAGTATATTTGTAAAGCGCTTAGAGACATTTGTATTAAGCGCTATATAAAAATTAAATATTATTATTATTTTTATCAAATGTATCCATGGTTGCATAGTCACAAAAAGTAATTTAAGGCTTCCAATTTGAATATATTAAGTGACGTAAATACGGGGCATGCGTGACAAAATAACCCCCTCCAAAATTGAATGTTATGAATATATCGTTTATTTTCTTTGATAGTGCTTGTGAAACAAACGGGTGCTGATGTAGACTAATAGAAGAAAAACATGGTATACTAATAATTTGACCATAATTACATTGCTTTAAATTATCTCACAATTTTTGTAATAATGCCGCCTTTCATTCTAAAAATCTAATCGAGCAAGTGAATGAAATGTGTTTTTGATAAAGATTTCAATATTTTTTCTTTTCCTCCTGAAAATGTAGGAAAATTCTACCAGCTGCATCCGTCCAATGAAATATCATTCTAGACTTGCCCGAGCCATATAGCCGTCGAGCCATGATATAGTCCCATACCATAGTCAGTGATAGTGTAATGAGAGTCACGCATAGATGACACACACACTATGTCCTTGATTATGACTCAGTTTGTTGTACGTGCTTTCTACTCCGATACAGTCAGTTAACTATCATCCTCTAGGGAAACACTGTATTATGATGGTGTAATAATTGATGCGCAACTATTATGATTCAGGAATCAATAAGTAGGACCATATCATTTTATTTACCAAAACGAAATGACTAACATGTGTGCTGAAGTGAGAATCTTGAAGAGGAGCATAAAATTAAAGCGTTCGAATCTACGGAACTCTAAAATTATGACATTTGCCCCGTGCAATATGGCAAAGAATGTCCCATTCCAAAGCAAAGATGTTGACCAAACAATATTCTTATCCAATTGACCTTTTCTGGGTTTTTTCCCGAAAGAGTTCTATATACTCTATAAGTAAAATCAAACCGTAAGTTTGAATTTACTTTTGATGATACACTGGGATGTGATAACGCAGTAATAGTTATATTCGGCAAACAATAAGCAAACTCACCGACAGCAGAGGTGTACGCAACGCCAGCACTCCTCCCGTCGAATTGCAAGAGGAACTCACTGCTGAAAACCAGCGCAGCTGCAGAAACCAAGTTCATGAATCACAGATGATTAGCGCACACATTTCCACTCAGCCATTTCACAAGGATCATCCTTTTCTCTTCTTTCTCGGCTTTATAAGTCACATATGATTGCGTCTCTCATTTACCCCTATTGTCTATCAGCAGCGCATCTTGGCGCTCTCACGGATATAAAGTGAGTTACCGGTCACCGGCTTCTAAACCGTGCACACCGAGCTAAGCGCTAGCAGACGATACAATAATACAGTACGTTTTGCCTTTGCAGGAATGACGGACGTACATGTACGGACGCGCATTACTTTTCCAGTCGGCTTTTGCACGGCATAGCCTGATATCATGAGTGGTGTATTACTGTATAAATGCCCGACTTTCTCATTTCGATCAATGTCTCCAACAATAAGCAAGTAAGAGAGGGATTTTATCATTAAATCCTAGATAATTTGTTTGTATCTTTTTCTCCTTGTATGATCAATGCTCTCTTTAGAAACGCTTCTTTTTAAAGCTATATTATGTCCCCAATTACAACGACGACCCTTTAACCGAAAAATCTCCGTTTTCGCTCTTCTTCTTCCCCAGTTTATATTCATTGTGAGTTTGTGACCCCATTCAATAGAAGGTCCTCGGGTTTCTTTCCTTTTCTCACGTTTTTGTATTGGTTTTTCTTTAAACTGTTTACAGAATGTTTCTTTCCAAACATTGCAGTGGTTTATGTTTCCATTGTGTGAATTATTCAACATCTGGGTCCCAGCGCTCAACAGAGTTCTCAGTTGTTCAGCCATTTTTCCAGTGACATGCAGTGTGAGCAAGAAGTTTGTGTGAATAAGACAGCACATTTTGTATATGCTAGGGAATACAACTGCTCTTTTCAATGCACTACAAAGGAAATAAGAGGAACGGCAGAAAAAAAGAGAAAATAGACCTCTGGCGACCTCCATATTGTTTTCTTTCATCGAGTAGGCCTACTGTCAAAAGAGCGCCCTATTCAGAACGGGGGTCGCTTTGACGGTCGTGCGCGGAGCGGGTATCCCGCAAAGAGAGAGGCCGTTAGCCAGCGGGCGATTATGGAAATGAAAGCTAATATTGTATGTCTTGCTACGTATGGCTAGATCTCGCTGGTGATAATTTTTGCCCTGAGATCCACTTGTTATTATGATTTTTTTTTCCCCTCAAACTTCCCATCTCGCTTTCTCAAATCCTTCCTGATTGACACTGCAGCCAGAGGGGGTTCTAGAACATTAATGTGGGTGCGTGTGGGGGGGGGGGGGGGGGGGGGTCGGTGATGGGTGTCGAATCAAAATATTTGTCGTCAAGCTCTCTAGACTAATGGAATTTACACACACACAAACCACACATAATTATATATAAACATATACACACGGTATTTATATACACATAGTACATGCATGATATAATTTTGTAATCATAACAATCTCTCTCTCTCTCTCTCTCTCTCTATTTCTCTCTCTCCTTTTCCTCTCTCCATCTATCTTGTTCTATACGTTACCTACTTTTCTCTTTCTTTTCTGATCCGCTAATTAATACATTCATGATTGTGATGTACGCATTTCGCATAGCTTGCGTTGGGGTGTCATGATTTTTTTCAACAACAACACAATTCTCGCTCTTTCCCTTTCCACTCTTCTTATCTTTTACCTTCTGTTCTCTTTCTTTTCTCCTTTTTGTTCCCTCGTTCTCTTACCCCCTTTTTGAGGCCACAAAGGAAGGGGCAGACAATTCGGCCCCCTGGATCCGCCACTGCTGATTGGTCAGCTAATTCTTATGGAGCACCAAATAGTTCCTTCCCACAGAGACTGTACGTGGGTAGTAACTATTCAGAGCTCTACTTTAACATGTTTTAACCTATGATAGCTCTTGCATACGCGTGTCACAACTATCCTTCTCAATACGCTATGATTTTAAAGAATGAATTCCTGACAGGTTCCCGATCCTCACCTGGGTCAGGTCCCGGGGTCAGGTGTGAAAAAATATAGATAAATGTCTTGCCAAAGGACATTAGTGACAGGGACTCGAACCCCGCACCTTGTCATCCACAGGCCTGTGACTTATCCACCAGGCCACATCACCTGGGGCTCTCTTATTTCAAGCAATCTGCTTACAATGACAGTCCTTCTCCCGCAAATTATTTCATAATGTTTGATGAAATTAAATGATATAGTTTATCATTTCGTTTTTGAAAATTAACAATTGTTATATATATTTGTTTATTTATGATTCACTGTTAGAAATTTTTTTATTGTATTTTATATTACTATTGTTTTAAAAAAACTGAGTACTTGATCAAATCAGACCTCTACATTAAAAAAAGGGGGTAAATTTTCCAAATACGCATATTTACATTATGTGTATAAAGTTATTGTGTTCTCAAATGAGCTCGATAACTCTAAGCAGTGTTTTCCTCCACCAGCGTAGATTAAAATTCTGGGGTGCGCGATAGGTGGGCTTTTTTTTGGGGGGGGGGGCGTGGGTTATAAGCTTTAAAATGTAAAATCTGACGATCTCTTTATTCATTGGTAATGTATGCATTGTTAAGAATTTGAAATCGCTAATGATAAACCACAGCAATGTTATCCTTCTTTATCCTTTTCTAACATCTGATTATTGTTTGAAATGGTCGGCTAATTTGAATCGCGAATCCATGGGACAGGTGATAAAGGATACCGTTCAATAGTGATGCAAATTAATGCTAATAACTCCGTGCATTTCGACAAAATAAAACTAAAAGATATCATGAATGAACACGAGTGTTGAACGTCGGACCTAGAGCCATGTAAATAAACCTTTGGCTTGGCTTTGGTTATGTTATATTTTTTTTCTAAAATTTTCCTTTGGGGGGGGGGGGGGGGGGGGCTAATATGATGTATTATTACTGTATAACCTTAATCTCCAATTGAACTGAATTGATATTCCATTTGTCTGGCAAATGGTTCATGTAGTAGATTCAACGTGAAGTTTATAATTATGTTGAGTTCGGACTTTCACTCCTGTGAGAAAGTGTACTGTAATGACCACGCCCTTGGTTGTCGCTGCAACAAATCGGTCTCGCCCAGAAGTAAGGGAGAAATGGAAATGGTCATTGATTTTATTCGTCTGGATCGCCGATATCTCATCATGAGTTTACCAAGGATCGCGGATATCTCATCATGAGTTTACCAAGGATCGTCGATATCTCATCATGAGTTACCAAGGATCACCGATATCTCATCATGAGTTTACCAAGGATCGCCGATATCTCATCATGGTTTACCAAGGATCGCCGATATCTCAACATGAGTTTACCAAGGATCGCCGATATCTCATCATGAGTTACCAAGGATCGCCGATATCTCATCATGGTTTACCAAGGTGGTCGCAAAGGGTAGCTAAAGGATCCTCAGCGGTGGCGTACATCTGTGTATGTTTGTATCAATACATCGAAACCCAATTTCCCTTCCCCTCATATCAGTAAGTTTCCTACAGCCGGCTAAATTGGAGACGGAAATAAAATAGAGTACACAATCTCCATTTACCATAATTATAACTGACAAAATAATTTCTCAATCATCGTCTGTCTGACGGATATATTTTGCATGTGGAAAAGGAAAAAGTGTTTTATTTCATAACTATATGAATAAATTTGTATTACAGGTCCAAAACGGGAGAACTTGACTGTCGTAGTGTTTATTCGTGTGGAGTATTATTCACGCATTTTTTGTTTGCAGTCATGTATTGAATTGTATTGTATTTATTAAACTTCATTGATGTACATCAATATTCTGTTTATAAACATATAATCACTTTACAATGTAATGTAACAATCAATATTCTGTTTGGGAACATATACATCATATAAGTCAATTTACAATGTAATTCTGTAAACATATATACCGTATAAATCAATTTACAATACAGTGTTTATAGCATAACTATTATAACAAATTATATTCAGCAGAAACACTCTTTTTTCTTTTAGTAATAACATGACATAATGCATATAGTAATATAATGTACCATAAAGAACCCCGAAGATTTAGATATATAAAACATAATACAGCACTTTTCTAAATAAATTATAAGTCATGCAATACAAAATAGGTAAATGCGGTACATGGAATGCCTAAAATAAATGACGTAAGAGTACTTATACATAACTGCGACCTACTGCAGAACTAAACCAAAAGCATAAGATTGTACACTTCTACTTTGTTATAACATATAGTATCTAAAAATTACCCCTCATTGCAATTATGTTTTTGGTGAACAAAGAAAAACTATCTACTACAACTTCATTGTCTAATCTCATTATAAATATGAATTTTTCTTGACTATCCAAATTACAAAAATTTTCTTCCAGATTACTAATTTTTTCTATAAAATCTACTCGTAAATCTGTATACTTGTCACATTTCATAATTATATGGAATTCATCTCCTAAATGATTCATATTACAGTCTTCATAAAATCTTTATACTTGTCACATTTCATAATTATATGGAATTCATCTCCTACATGATTCATATTACAGTCTTCACAAAATCGTAGATTCGGGGCGTTTTTCTGTTTTTGTTATACCTTCCCGTTTCTATGGGTAAGTTGTGCGCGCTTAGACGTAGTTTGGTGATATTTTTTCTTAAAGTTTATATTTGGTATATGAGATAAATACTTTTCTTGCTTGATTGCGTTTTTAAATTGTCGGAAGGTTCTGAGTTTATTACCTTTACGGGTATCCCTATCATCAAATAAATCCAGTTTTAATTGTTCATCAAATCTCCTTTCTAAACAAAGTTTACATAACTCGACAAAATCTTTATGAGAAATTTGTATATTTCTAGGGTCTAATACGGTCTTATTTCCGTTATTACAAATATTTAGTGAACTAAAGATATCCCTAATTGACATTAACCAACAGCTTTGTTCGTTATTTACTAATTTTTTGTTTTCTTCAAAATATTTATAGACAAGGCCATTTTCATCCAAACTTCATATTCGTATCCAATATTTGAGCATGTTTATTGCAATTTGAATAAGTTGAGGATGTCTTCCAATTTCAGCTGAAACTGCTAAATTGTTGCATTTGCGGTTTACCCCTAGGATATTTTTACAACACTGAATGTGTACTTTCTCAAAATCGTTTTTATAATACAGTCCTGTTTTCCCTGTTTCTATTTGAAGAATTTTCTTCATGTCTATTGCACTAGCACCCAAAATTTCGGATCCATAAAGCAAAATAGGTTGTACAGTTGCGTCAAACAGGTGTAATAAGGTTTTAATACTGGGCGTATAATTGCCGAAAGATTTATAAATTTTAAATAAAGCTCTCCTGGCCTTTTCCGCTAAGTCCCTTGTCGCCGTTTTGAACGATCCATTATTACTAAAAACAATGCATAAATATTTCATTTCCTTTATCGAGGTAAGTTTTTCCCCGTTTATTTCAAAATCACTCTTATCATTCAACCTGCCTGACTAATTACATATCATTATTTTAGTTTTGGTGACATTAACATTCAACATCCAAGAGTTACAATATTTAGTGAATTTATCTAAACAGTACTGCATTCCTTGAGGGGATCTAGAAATAATTGCTAGATCGTCTGCATACATTATGCAGTTCAAGTCCTTGTCATGTAGCGTTACAGGTTCACTAACTGAGGTATCAAAAATATCTACAACATCATTTAAAAACATATTGAATAATGTCGGGCTAGTGACACACCCTTGTTTTACTCCGGTATTCGTATTAAAGCAATAATGTATATAGCCCTATAATTGAGTAATTCCCTAAATTAGGGACCCACTTTGTGACATTCTTGGTGTCCCAGTAACATAAGGAACCCACACGTATTTGTGGCTCTGAGTAAAGACTTAAATAGTGGAGTGAGATTGTAAAGTGATTTCCGAGCATAGTATTGCATCAGCATACCTAGAATCACTTAACAATCATACTGTCTCCACTATTTAAGTCTTTACTCAGAGCCACAAATACGTGTGAGTTCCTTCTGTAATTGGAACACCAAAACTGTCAAAAAGTAGGTCCCTTATTTATGAAATTACCCATAAAAAAAGAACATTATTGATTTATTCATTTATTGATTTATTCATGGAATAAAACAAAATATGATGAGCAGAAAATGGCTGAATTGTTCACATTTTGGAAGCAAGTTTAAAAATACTAAAAATGGTAAGAATATGGAACGCCAGATGAAAATTAAACTTAACTGAAACTAATGAAACTTAAATTTACACATACAATATCATTCCGATGAGTCGGCACAAAATGTGCCTACGAAGACTTCGGACGAAAGAAGAACAGTAGGAAAAATTTAATTCATGAAATTATCTTTAAGAGAGAAGAATTTAAACTTTCTAATGAAATAATAGGGGATGTGTGAATTTCAAAGAGAAAATTACAATATCTATCTTTCATGCCGTTCCTCTTGTTAGTTCTAAATTTTAAAAAAATCAAGAGCTTATGGGGGCTCCGCCCCCTGGAACCCTGGGTGAGGCTTCAATGCGGGCCCCTGGACCCCATCCAAGACAACCCTTTGTTCTATCAAAATTGTGCTTAGAAGAGAATTGATTTCAAACAAAAAAAAGCAATAGGTTCATACTCACTTGCAAATTTCATGGGGATAATTTAGCGTTGCTATCGCTCAAGAAGGCTATATTGAAGGTTTTTAATATTGCTAAACTTTATAGAGCATCCGTGAGCTCTGTCCCTGCAATCCATAGGGGCTCCTAAGGCGTACCCCTGGACCCCATCCTTAAAAAGAGAAGTGGTTCCCATGACTACCCTTTGTTATATAAAATTGTTCTTAGAAGATATTGTTCCTATTGCTCAAGACGGCTATTATTAACTTGAATATTCTGAACTGCTAAAACTCGAGAGCTTTCGGGACCCCAAACAGAGGTCTGCCCCTGCATCGTCATACAATAATACATTTACTTATTGTTAATGACTACCAAACGTCAATAAACTCGAGAATGAGAAATAACGAGCCATCATTTTCATTAAAATGGAATAAGATGTCTTATATCTTCAAATTGCATAGTCATAAAAAAAACCTGCAAACATAAATATACTGTCCCATTAACCTTCTATGCCAGCAGACGATATACCACCCATCATACATCAACTGAATGTCTCAACTACTGTTTGTCCTTCAAAATTGAGCGCCAAATTGCAAGGTGTATTAGTTGCCATTGGTTACGCAGATGAGATAATGGGCAGATAACTCCAGATAAAGGATATTCTGTCTCCTTCACGAAGATTGCAAATTACGTTACCGGTATACCGTTTCGTATGTGGAGGAATCAGCGATGTACATGCACAAGCAACTGCAGACGAAAAACAATTTGATAATTCCATCGAGTGGCCAGGTTGTCATGGGTTACGAGAGGGAAACGGAGTTGATGATGGTTCTCGTCGTCCTAAAAATTTGAAAAGTTACGTAACATGTTGCAATCAACGTATTGCCTTGGAGATATGATCAGGATTCGTTATGTTTTTGTTGTATTAGAACTTCAATTGTGATCAACATAACATCACTACGAGATGCTGATCATACGTTGTTAAAGCCCCAATCATGCTATAATGCATGAAAGTGAGGATGGAGAGTGAGTTAGAAAGAAAGAAAGATAGAAAGAAATAAAGAGAGAGAGGGGGAGATATATATATATATATAGAGAGAGAGAGAGAGAGAGAGAGAGAGAGAGAGAGAGAGAGAGAGAGAGAAAAGAGAGAGAGAGAGAGAGAGAGAGGGGGAGGGAGGGGCGGCAAAGCGTAGCATGGCGATATTTCATTTCATTTCATTTCATTTCATTTTTATTTTTTCATTTTCAACAAAATACAATACATAATAACGAATACAATGTAAAATGTATACAAAACACAGTTACATTCGTAATAAACAAATCTTAATAGTAATTTATACATTTGATGAAGACAAAAATTGCATTTTTGAAAATTAACTGCAATTATATTTTGAGGAAATGGAGAGGTCCACTGAAAAGCAGAGCTTGTAAATTGTGGACCCCTCAGATAATAATGAGTGTGAAAATAATGTGGAATACATAATCAATCGAAGAAGAATAGCGGCCGACAGAGACAACATTTATTAAAACACTTAATGACTGTAAACAAGAAGACGTAACAAATTACATGACGAAGAAGAAACAGAAAAAAAGAAGGGAAAAACAAAGAAGAACAAAATGTGGGCTGCGTTTGGACGGAAGGAGAGGAGAGAAAAGGAAAATTGTAGAGATCGAGCACGAAATAGGGAGCGCACAAAATCCTTGAGATAGCTGAAACAAAAAGAGCAAGAACATGAACATGATGGCAAGTAGTTTTGTTTTTCATAGATGGGCAGAAGGAAAGAGGGAAAGAAAGAAAAATTGGGAAGGAGATGTTTTATCACAATAAATTTCTAAATATTGTAAGATTGTAATAGGGAAAATTTTTACTTTTTTTAAAAAGCAATTAGTGAAGGGAAAGTTTTCAAATCGTTATGTAGAGTATTCCAAAATTTAGGGCCTTCAAAAATGAACGTGTTCTGTGCAGAACATGTTCTCAAAAGAGGTAAGTGAAACTCATCGGATTGTCGAGTGGGGTATCTATGAACAGCATGGTTTTTATACGACGATAATACAATATGTAAGTTATTGGCTATTTTCTTTGATCTGTATGTGATTCTGGTGAAATGAAATACCCATTCCCCTGGGTAAAATATCAATTATTGAGCTATGATAATTTACACTTGAAAATATGTATCAGTAACACTAATTTGTAATACTAATTGGATAGGATTCGATGGATGCTCAACTGGCTCCATTTTTTTTCTTCAATCACCTTATACTTATTTCAAACATCAATGCTGATTTAAACTGTAATTTATGATTCATTAAGTGCAACCCCACTGGGGACCCCACTGGAAATAAGCTCTCGAGCTTTCGTGGGTTATCCTGTTCAAGTTGACTTAAGTTTGATCTTTTATTATTGTATATTGTTGTATGTTGGAAGCTTGGCGAATAAAAATCAATCAACCAATCAACAGTTAAGGCATGTAAAAGGCGAACCTATCCAGTCTTTCATCATCTTTATGATCTGCCATTATGGAACGACTTAGAGAGGTGGTCAAATTCAGGCAAGTGTCGTATGCCGATGGGAGGAAAATCCTTTGATATGACAAAAGGGAGAAGAAAGAGAAGGACAAATTAAAAGGATAATATAAGAATGAGAAGAAGAATGAGAAGAAGAAGAAGAGGAAGAAGGAGAAGAACAAGAAAACCAAGAAGAAAAAGAAGGAGAAGAAATGACGAAGAATGAGAAGGAGAAAGCAGATTGACCCTTTTCTCCAAGCTAAGGTAATTGGTGTATAATTGTTACGTAAAAAATACACAAATATCCTCCCTCTATTCTTATTTCTGATTTAATATTCCTCCCTTTCGGATCAATTCCCCTCCTCCTCTCCTTCCCTCCTTGGACTGACCCCCACCCCTCCCCCCCCCCCCCCCCCCATGGAGGTGCATTTTGATCCCCCTCCCCCAATATTTTCTTTTATAATTGTTCTTTTACAGCTACCGCAGAGGATATCGGAGACAAGCGGGTTGCGGGAACAAAAGAAACTGAGAGAAAGCGTCACTTTCGGGGGCATTTGGCTGTGAAAACTGATACAACTCATAAGGTAAATATAATTCAGATTATGAGGTATTGTATCATAACATTAGAAAATGATAATCAAATAGGGAGATCAATAATTCATTCCCCGCAATTCTGCGGGACATGATTTTGCACCGAGCGTGAGCCGCCGATCCGCTCCCAACTGTGTTGTAACTTGTGTACAGCCCCACGCGTACGCGTTGATGGCCAGAGCAGAGAGAGATTGCATTGCATTGAATGATATTTTCTTGTTTCATTCATTCAAGGTAATCTTACTCGTGTTCTCTTTTCACTTTTTAGCGACCGTAATCTCAGATCGTCATTAAATTCATGTAAATAATTCACATTATGATGATGATGATGATCATTACGGGTGCTTCACGCGCACTAACTCCGGGAAGCTCCAACACCGGCGCCGCAGGCGTCGGAGCTTCGGGTGGTTTTGTTGGTTTCTCGTGGGGGCTAGTAAAACAGCCGATTGGGTGATATTATCGTTAAATCTGCAAAGGGAGTACTTACAATTTTTACATCATAGGGTGCACGACTCCTCGGGGCTCAACTCCAATCACTTGAATGTATAATTTGAAGAAGTCTTCGATGGGAAAAAAAGGTTAATTCGGGGTACTACACCAACGATTCTTCCATGTCGCAGCGTTGATTCAAAATAGCGATGAGAACGTACGCATGCGCAGCAGTGGTGAAGAAAATATGAATATTCATGCTATCGAGCGCCGAACGCTCGAAATCGCTGAATATGCACGAATCGAACAAACAGAGCCTTCTCAACCTCGTGCAAACCACGAGAAACCAACAAAACCACCCGAAGCTCCGACGCCTGCGGCGCCGGTGTTGGAGCTTCCCGGAGTTACACGCGCACCTGCTTCCACTTGCAGCGGCTAGCGGTCGCGGTTTGCCATAGATTCTTTGAAAACTAGCACTGCGGTGATCGGAAATTGGAATCTGAATTAGACGGACATGTCGTGTGTGCGTCGCGGTGTTCGGCTGCATTGATTTAATACATGCGATGAGATACTTTTGAGCTTGCGACTAACACAAAATCGGGCTCTAAATCTGAAAAATACTTGAAATAAAGCTCATTTTATGGTACCCATATTTCTTACAGACACGCGTAAGATACTCGATTTTTCAGATTTGGGTAGTGGGACCGCCGATATTTTAGGATATATTTTCCATTGCAAATGTGGTTCTTCAGTGACTCTGGCATGGTATGGTATGTGTGGGATATGTGTTAAGCTATTATACAATGTATTTTAAAGGGATTTTATCATGCATCCAACGGATCGGCCGAAAACTGGAGCTGGTCGATTACCCCTCCTTTACTCTATATGATTTATCCAATTTTTTTCTCTGAACCGTGAAAGTAATCTATGACATCACCCGGCCGATATATTTCCGGGTCAACCTACCAAAGCAGAGCGAATGGCCAATCAGAGCACTCGTTTCGTATTGGGTTTATGAATATTCATATATCACTGGGTTGACTCGTACGTAGCTAATGGACATTCGAAAAGAAATATTCATTAATTAAAACCAAGATGGATGACAACGAATCATGTCGACTACGAGACTTTCTTGGATTAATCATATAAATGAGTAAGCTATTGTAAGTCAAAGCCATATTTGTTTATTATTTTTTATATTTTTATTGGCCTATTGTAATATTGCAGCAAAAGTGCATTTTTGAGGATGTAAAGAACGAAAATCTTGTGGCATATCTCATTCATCGCGGTCCTGCCGAACCGAACCATTTGTTCCACTAGTACGGCATAGGCCGTACTTCAGTCTATGTATAGAGGCGGTCGGTGGAGCCATATGAGATCTCAGCGGAACCACCGTCGATATCAGAGACTGAAGCTTTCGGTCTACGCTAGTCTATGCAGTCTAGACTAGGTCAGATGCATTGCGCGCTCATGCAAAATTGGTCAAACTCAATGTTAGTATTACCAAATTGAGATTCAAACCTTTCTTCTTTTTTATCCTGAAGGCGATGCACAACAAATGAGGTGTCATATGAAGGAGCAGGTTTTACTAAATATTCCCCCAAAAAGGTCATCTCGGAACTCTAAAAATATCTTGATCAAAATCTCAAAACAGCTATTTAAACATCGTTTCCATCCTAGCTCTGAGATTTCCTACTTTTGAGAAATGACCCCCTGAGCGATAAGTAGGTTCAGTCATAAGGACATTATCTATGGGCTTGTTTTTTGCTAGCCCCAAGGGATCACAAGCCATTACAGTTTGAAAATACCCTCCCCCCACTTTTTAAATTGGCAAAATGGGGAGGCGTGACAGGGCATAGAATCTGCACATGCTTATATGTATTTCACGCTCTGTAGCTCATGTGGCGTTCACAGGTGTGAAGCAAACCCTGAGCATGCTCACCATGTTGCAAGCCTTCATACACAATATATACTGACCAGCGTTGAATATGTGACGTGTGTGCATTCTGATTGCATGTGTGTACGTGTTTGTGCATTCATTCGGCAAACGGAACAGATGTGGATGTACAATTAAAACAACGAACCATATTGTCAACAACAAAATCCAAAAGGGAAAATTGAAAAATTGTTCAGACACCCTAATACAAGCAAGAAATATTCTGTACAGGATATTCTAAAAACATTGAACGTTGAATTGATAAGAGTTACATGTTTTTCTTTAAAATAGTACATTCTACATTTCGTTACCTTTGCAGATTTGAAGATGGACTCCACCCCAGAATTCCCCCATGTCGCTCTATCACCGGGTGAGAGGAGTCCAGATGTAGAAAGCAGCAGTCAGGATCAGTCAGCACCTGAAGAACAATGTAAGACTGAGGAACCTCATGAAAAAGGATGTCTACTGGAGACTATGGAACAGTCAACAGGACAAGGAACAGGTGTACCTGGAACTTTGAGTGAGTCTCAGGATCAAGGAGCTCAACAACAGGAAGTTGTTACAAGAGAGTCAGATGGTACTGCAGGAGAGGTTTCTAAAGGTCAAGAAGTACTGCCCCTTCCAAAAGAGGAAAGTGCCAAAGGGTCAGAAAAGAGAAGGGATGAGCAAAGTGCTCCAGGTAACCAGGAAGTCTGTGGAGATGATTCAGTAATGCAAGGTGCAGATTTATCATCTACATATGAAAACAAAACTGATCTCGCAAGCCAAGGACAATCAGAAGAAACAGCTCCAGGCGATAAAGATGAGGAGACTCCAGGTGACGTTGTAAGACAAGGTGATGGCAACCAAGATGAGTTTGAACAGGAGGAGATGGACACAACAGATGGTGACCAGAAACCAACTGGAGATGGGCAAGTGGGAAGCACTGGATCTCCCAAAGTGAGAGATGCCAATGAGGTTGCATCACAAGAAACCACTGTAACACCAGAGGATCAACCAGGTGACAAACATGAAAGTGCAGGTCTCACAGAATTTCCAGCTGGATTGCAAACACATGAGACAGATAAGGACAAGACCAATGAAGAAGGAGGTCAAGTTAGTGACGAATTGGCTTCCAGTAAAGGAAATTTGGATAGTCATCAAAAAGAAACTGGTAATGTAGAAAGCAGCAAAGAATCAATCCCATTAGAGGGCAGCACAGTCAATGTAGTAGCTGACTTAATCAGCAAGTCTCTTGTCTCAGAATTCAGTCAAGAAGAAACAAAGAAAGATGATCCACTTCAGGAAAAACAAGATCCTGATAAAATTGTTGATGCTGCTGAGGTCATGAGTGATGCAGATGTGGCCGCTGCAGAGAGCGCAGAAAAGGATTCAAAAGATGCTGAAGAGGAACAGGAACCAGAGTTCATGGATACCCAGATCCTGGAATTGGAAGATGGGAACACTCGGGACTCCATGGCAGACCTCGGCACCAAAAATAATCGTGATGACAGCAACATCGACAAGGTTCCCAAGATCTATGACGAGTGCAGCATGGAGAGTTTTGTTTCAGCCAAGAGCAGTGAGCTGGACTACAGGGATAGTCTTCAGGGAAGTCCACTGCCTGTGAAGAGAGTCAGAGAGCTGATATGTGAAAGCCCAAAGGCCAGTCCCAAGAGGTCCAGGACAAGCACTCCTACAGTTCAGAGTGGGGATGAGTAAGTGTTTCCTTTTTTCTTTTATCTTTTTTTTTTTTTATACTTCAAAACATGTTAAACTATAGAGGAATGCCATCTGCCATCATAATGCTCTTTTTGTCTGTCCGATGTGTAGAGCTATATTCCATTATCAATGGCATGTGGTACTTCACTTCTTGCTCAACATGGAAGGTTTTAACTATTTTGTTTCCAAATAAATATCGGCTGTATCATATGTTTCATGTACCTGGTCTTTCCAAGCTAATACAAATGGGAGAACAAAGTCAGGTGGGTGATTTTTTTTTAGTACGGTAGTACTTTAAGCAAACGAGTTAAGATACATACTGTATATGACTGCATAGAATCAATGATATTCTTGTGAGCCATTTTGCTTCATGAATTCTCGCTACCCCAAATAGCGATTCTGCCGAGATCCGGGGAAAATCCTGAAAACGCGCATTGCATTATGGGATAGCTTTTCGACATTACAGCTTCCTGTGCAGGCGTTCGTGATCACAACCCTCTCTTTCACGGTAGAGTTTAACGGCCTTTTGTACTAAAGTCACTAATTCTGCCCGAAGCTTTCCATTGCATATTATAATCTGTACAAAGTACACTGATTGGCATCAATTTTAGCGTGCGTGAAAACTCTGCACAGCGAACACAGGCGGTAGCGCCAGCGGGATGGGACTCTATACCGGAAGTTGTAGTGACGACCCGAGAGAGTGAAAATTACCTCGTCTCGCGAATTTCGAGATTTTCGTACCTATTTAGGGTAGCGAGAATTTGTGATGTATTATCAACTCAAAAGGACAGATCTGCTTTATACACTGCATTTTAATGGTGGTATTTCCCACGTTACTTGTTTCTCCCTTGCTTTGAAAGTTTGGGCCAATTCCCTGCAGAGAATGTGTTTGAGTACCAGTGGCCACAGGATAATCCTGGAGAGTGGTACTTTGTCCAGGAGCAGATCAGTGAGTTCCTTGGAGTCAAGTCCTTCAAGCGCAAGTACCCAAGTAAGTTTGGCTAGAGCATTCTATCCCAACATGACAACCAATCTAAATACTGCTATGTTTCCATTGTTGGGAGTTTGATACCTAGATATTTATATAATATTTGATGGCTTATATAGATAATAATAACAGTTACCTGGAGAAAGGTATGATTTTAAGAACAAAAGTGCTGGCTTATGACACAGATCTATTCCAAAATATATATTGCTCGAGCTATGACAATATTGGACGAGTCAAAGATGAGTCTAATATTGTCTTAGCGAGAGCAATATATTCTTGTATAACATGAAAACAAAGCCATAGAATATTATTATTATTATCTTTATTATTCTGACTAGCAAAATAACCAAATTTGACTTACCTTGGTGATTATGGCTTTGTTTTTGTGTGATAACGATATGGTATCGATATCAATAGTTGAAGTTCCCGGATGACTGAGCAATGCGAAACAATATTCAGTCAGTCATCCGGGTACTGCACTAAAGATATTGAATACACTGATATATTGTACCGCTTGGAAGCCTTATATAGATAATAATATCAGTTACCTGGAGAAAGGTGTGATTTTAAGAACAAAAGTGCTGGCTTATGACACATATCTATTCCAAAGAAAAATTGTCAAGGTATTAATTTTTCTTAGCGTGCGAACAATAGCCACTTCAGATATCAACAGCAGATTGTGACAGCTATTCATGACAGACAGCAGACAAAATCATAGTCCCTACTTGGCCAATCAAATCTGTTCACTGCTTTTCAGATGATGTGAAATGTTATTATTAGGTGGTCTGTCAACGACACATCACCTATTGATTTCGCTAGAATTTTCTTTCTTTCTTTATTTATTCTTTATTCTTTATTTATTTTTATTTCTTCCGTACACTTTTTTGTACACACGTTCACTCGAAATCGACATGGTCAATTTCCTTCAAATTTCTGTCAGTCATCAAGCCCTATGATTTCAAGTTAAATCAACTTTTTCCAGGTCATTAGGTCATCGTGACGTCATCTAGGCGCCATTTTGTAAAAATCAGGTCATTATCATATCTCGATAACGAGTCATCAAAAATCAACCATATTTGGTATACATCAACTTCAGGTCAAAGGTCAACAAAAAATGTCAAAAAATTCTGCGCGCGCACCTCGACGCGCACGTACGCGCGCATTAAAATTTTAAAATGGTCAAATTCGTTCTAAATTAATTTTGCATACGTTTCAGGCCATTTTAAGCATTTTCAAAATTTGCGCGCGCATTTCCGCGCGTCCTGGCATTTTGCAACATAGAATCGCCAAATTTTTTCTGTTATCATATTTATTACATTTTTCCAAGCATTTTGATACCTTGTTTATCTGTTTCCGACCAGTAATACCGCAATTAGCGGCTGTCAAAGTTGAACGCACGCGCCGACCTGCGCTATCTGTATCCACAATACATGGGCAAAAACATGCCTATACAAAATTCATTTTAACTCTTCAGAATTGATAGATAACCCCCAATTTCTTTCATATTTAAATAGATTATGAGTTGGAGGTATGATTTCATGTCTCATTTGACCCTCAATTAACTCACGACGTCATCATAATGGCCTCCAAACTCAAAATTTCAATTTGCATATTATGACGTCAGCATATTTCTGGAAAATTGACTGTATCTCTGTAAACAATGATCAATTTTCTTCCAAATTTTGATATGATCTAGCTTAGACAATTCTCTACAAATGCAGTCAACACAATATTTCATTTTGACAAAGGTATCATGGCGTATTTTTGCGATTAAAGGTGGCATGTCAATTTTTCACATTTTGCGTGTATTCTCTATGGGACATGACTTTTTCTCAAAACTGGATTCTACATTCTCGTCTTTCGCGAGCAATATCTCCGTCGTTTTATCTTTATTTACGCTGAGCTTTGAGTATGTTGTAGCTGAGACAATAAGCTATCATAAGTGTGCCCTTTATTTTTCATTCAGATGCCGGGATCATGCTCATATTTCACTTGCAAAGTGGGATTTGAGAATTCCATTTCCCGTTTACCTGTAATCTCTATGGGAAATGTTTTGGTATATCCGTAACGCACTTGACTTCCGACCTCGAGGTCCCTGGTTCGAGTCCGGGCGTCTCCAACAATTTGTTTTCTTCACTTTTTTTTCTTTTTGACCTTTCACTGTACCATCTCCTTTCAATATTAAAACACGTACAATCGTAAATAATGTAATAAACAACCATATTTACTTTATTATTACCCTATTATCACTTGATCCAATATTTTTTGCGTGCAATCCTTATGGGAGATGACTTTTTCTCAAATCTGGATTCTACAAAATCTTGTCTTTTGCGAGCAATATCGCCGTTATTTCGGCTTGATTTTTGTTGATTTTTGAGTATGTTGTAGCTGTGACTATATACTATCTAAATGTTCTCTCATTTTTGTCAGTCTGATGTCATCATGGTCTGTTGATGATAATCATCAACATCATCATGATCATCATCATCATCATCATCGTCATCACCATTACTATCAAGATCATCATCATCATCATCATGACGATCATCATTGTTTACATGTCTATATAACTTATCCCTTTCTCAATAAAGTAAATATTATAATCTATCATAAGACTTGAAGACAGACCACCTTAATCGTCCTCGTGACGATTTAAATTCTAGTTCTATTTTTGTTGTTGATAGCCCCCAAAATAACAAAGATGTTGTTTGTGACATTATTGTATTTATAAAGTGTTTTTATTAAATTCCTCTCAATAAATCTCAGATCTCGAGAGAAGGGTCATGGACATCAAGGAGAAAGAGTTTCTCAGAGAGAGAGGTGTGGTTACAGAGGAACAGGTCACTCTTGGTAGGTGTTCCCTTTTTTTTGTTGTTGATAATAATCGCTCCTGGCATTATTTTATTAGAGATATAGAATTAAAGGGAAATCTAATTTTAATAGTAAACTAATGTAATAGATAGTAGAAGAAGTACAATGGTGAAAGTTTGGATGTAATCGGACTAAAAAAAAAGCATGTATTTTTAAAGTTGTAATCACCATACATAAGAGCACTTAAAATTGGCTGAACTGGTAATGCACAGTGATTTTGTGCTGGACAAGTTTCCCATATGTTTCAATACACATACTAACTAAAATGTATTTTTTTTTCCTCAAAATGTTGACTCAGGAGGGTCTTTTCTTTCTGCCGGACCTATATAGTATATTTTGATTACTGATTTAAATTTTGAAAGTATTTTTTTACAACTTTGATGGAGCAGAAACTTTGTTGAAAAAACAGAAATCAATACTATTTGTGTGCATGTACATCATGGACAACTCTCCCATTTGTCATGCACAAAAATAGTATTGATTTCTGTTTTTTCAACAAATTTTCTGCTCCCATCAAAGTTGTAAAAAATTACTTTCAAAATCCATTGACAAAATTGCCAATTTGAAATTTCCATTGTATTGGTGATCTCATATTTTAAACATTCATAACTTGCTTACTACTTGTCTGTTTCATTGAAAACTTTTGCCATTCTGTTTCTCCAATTTTTTTCTGCTTTAATAGAAATGAATTAGGTTGTGATTGGGGTTAGGATTTCATTTACATGTAATCAAATACAGGTCTAGGAGAAACACTAACGCCCTCAAATGACAATTAAAAACAGACTGATGCTAGCATTTGTTGCTCTAGGGAAGCTGCAGAAGGCCTGGAATGATAAGGACATTTCACTAACCACCAAACTACGTCTTGACAATGCTCTTTTCTACCCGATACTCTTGTACGGCTCAGAGGCATGGACCATCACAATGAATGACCCAAAGAAACTGTAAGCCTTTGAGATGCGCTGCTTTCAGAAGATTCTCAACATCACTTGGAAAGATAATATTAGAAATGAAGAAGTCCTGGCCAGAATCTCCAATTGAAAATTTCCACTGAAGCTAATCCCGCACGCATTACTAAAGCCCAACTGACCTGGTTCGGTCATGTTTCCAGAATGAACAGCGTACGCTTCACTAAACGCTTACTCATGGAGACAGTTGTTGAAACAAATGGGCAAGGAAGACCAGGGAAGAGATTGGAAAGTGACATCCTAGTAGGCAGCACCTTCTAGAAGGCATATAGATTGCTCAAAAGATAGAAAAATTGGTTTGAATATGTTGGTGGAGTCAACATCCTTAGGGACATGTAGCTTTGGTTTCAGTGTTGAAGTTATGATCTTGGGTGTGGAATACTTGTTGCCAAAGCATTTGTCTATCAGCACAGACACATATCATGAAGCTGTTTAAATGATACTGTAATCAGTCCTTATCCTTGCAAAGATGAAAATAGTTTGCATTTTAATGACATTGTTTTCAGACTTTTTAAATATCAATTTAAAGGTAAAGACCAGTTATGGTCATGCGATTGCATTGTGAAAGAAACGTTGTGGAATCGATCAGAAAAGGTTGATCATCTAGCATCTAGCATCTGCAAGGTTCTGGAATCATCAAAATGATAAGAAATTTGGCCCATTCTTCGTAAAGTTACAAGCACTATACACAGAAAGATGTATATGGGACTACCCTATATCTCTCACAGACCATGAGAGAAACAAATTTACCAAATATATGAATTGGTAGGCGGTTTCCCGGCAAATTTTTTATCATCATGTATTAGTCAAAACATATTCTTTCACATGATTGGTAATGAGAGCTTCCATTTCATTTTTTGAAATTGGGGCGTTTCCAATACTGATCTTTACCTTTAATTTAATTGCGTGAGAATTTCATATTTTACATGTACAAGGAGGTTTGTGATCGGTATTCCTCCCAAGTTTGTAATGATACTATTTTCTGGGTAAGCAAATCAGTGCAAAACAGCTCAATTAATACAGGGACTGCTATTGTAATTTATATACAAATTAATGCTATTGAATTTCAAACTATAAATCTCTGGATCGCTCAACATGTGTGTTTCTGTGCAGGTCTGACAGCCCTACGTGGAGACGAGGTGTATGACCTGATGATGAAGGACTATACCAACAGGTACACAGAGTATGCCAGAGTCATCCAGGAAAAACAGAGGCAGAACATCAGCAACCAGCACAAAGGATACGAAGCGGTATTAAGATAACTTGATTGAAAGTGTGGCCAAATCTTAAGTTTTGATACAACAATAAAGCCCATATGCAGCATATGCCAGATGAATTTAAATCTATCATTGTTAGCCAGTGCCTGTTAATGTGTAGTGTCACTATTGAAAAAATACCCTCTGCTAAGGATTTTTTTAAAGAATACTTTTTTATTATGTAATTTAATGTATTTTTATTTATTTCATCAAACACAAGAAAAAGCAACTCAATTATTTCAAACAAATAGGACATAAGCAAACTAGGTTGCAGCAGTTGTACGTGTGTCAAATTATCTACTGATAAAACAAACTTATTGTTATTAATTCAATATGTGGCAGATCCTTCATTTCGGGGCCGTCTTGATGAGCTCAAGGCTAGGATTAGGTATAGGGTTGGATGGAAGGATAGACTGGTTTTACATTAAGGGGTTAGGGCTTGGATTAGAGTTGGAACCAAAGATAGACTGGATTATATTCCGGGTTAGAGCTAGGATTAGGGTTGGATCCACAGGATAGACTGGTTTTATATTCAGGGTTAGGGCTAGGATTAGGTATTATAGGGTTGAATCCAAAGATAGATTGGTTTTATATTTACACATGTAGGGTTAGGTGGAAGGATAGACTTGCAAATTTGGTTATCATTTGGAAATTACTGGAGAATTGTTGCTGGAGCGTGTGTAATACATATTAAATTGTTACTTCTATAGAGTTAGTTTACACCTGCTAATGTTAACAAGATGGTTCTTATAATGAAGTAGTGTCAGAAATGCACCCTTTGCAAGAAAATAAACTTGCTATAGATTTTGTGAATACTAAATTCTTGCAGTTGCTCATGAAGTTGGAAACAGTTTAAAACTTTGCTTAATATCAAAATATATAGATTTTTCATGTGGACATGCTTCACTATTTTTTCTTTCTTCTGTGTTATTATAAGTGGTATAATGGTATCTTTCTGAAGAGTGTGTTTCAAGTTTAGGTTGATAGATGCCCCATTCAGTATAGTTATGGTGCTTTTAATTTATTTTTTACTTCTGATCAGCCAACCATGGATGCAAGTAAGATCAAAGCATACATCAAGAAAGCTGCTAAACAAGCTGCTGAGTTCAATGCACTCTTGATGAGAGAGAAGAGAGAGGAGAGACAGTACTACTTTGACCTACAAACCATGGTGAGTGAGTCTGTACACAGTCTGTAAAGAGTTTCTGATTTAAATTTTGAAAGTAATTTTTTACAACTTTGGTGAGATCAATTGATAATACAGTTAACCTCGCAATTAGATGTGGCGTGTGTCGAATAACCTCTTAAGTTGATGATAATAAAAAGTCCCAATATTTCTTCATAGACTTACTTTTGTTAATCTTCTGTATAGGTCGTTTTTTAAGTCAAATAATCGTTCAAGTCGATCATATTCCCATAACAGTTTCGTAGAAAAAACACTTAAAGGAATTTACATCGCAATGTTAAATCAATTACTGTCAAAAGCATGGGCCATACACCAATTTTGTTTACACAATACACCCCTGTTCTCCAGACTTGCTGGTGCTAGCTTCTCCGTTCTTCTCTCTCCCTCTCTCTTTCCCGTACTTGCCTCTCTCCCTCTCTTGATAGTAATGGTAGAAATTTAAAAAACTTAAAGGAACACTAACTTGTTAATCAAGCAAGAAAAACTTCATACTTGCAAACATGTGCTTGTTTGTTGGGAATGAGGCATACCCTTGTCATCAATTTGCTGTTTATTGGGATGAGAGATTCAGAAGATCACCATCACACTCATGAAAGTAATTTGTCCATACACATTCTTGATGGGGAGAAAGATAAATAGAATTTCATGTACTTAAATACTAAAAAGCTCATCCGTCAAAGGTCAACAAAGACAAGGTCAACTTAAGCAAGGTTGACTGTATTTTAATGATATGCAGGTGGTAATAATAGTCACTTAAACGCTGATTTGAGTGCATTCTCATGAGTTTTTTACAGTAGTGTTTGAAAGATTTGAGAATCAATAGAGGGTATCTTAATTATTTTATAACACACAATGCTGGTGTGAGTGGGTATCATCATAATTCTTACAAATACAGTTGTTCTAGAGCATCATTTTTATAGGATTATGTGGTGTATCAAATATGTATATTAAGTTTAATTTCTATTTTCAGCAACTTCACATGCCTCAAGCAAAGATGAAGAAGTTGAGTAAAGAGGATACAAAGATTGGTGCCTACCCTGTAGCCGTTATCCCTGGCCAATACCAAGACTACTGCAGATAGTAAGTCTGATTATGAAAGTGCTATAATGTTTGCTGAGATCCATAAGAATGTTAACCCATGTCCTTTAAAACAGAGTTAAACCCCTTCTAACTCTGATGTTTTATTATCAAGTTTTACACAGACAGAGAAGCTGAAACAGTAGAATGGACTATGGAGAATTGAGCTCCCAAATTGATTTAATTATAACTAAACGCTATTTATAATGTACCTTGAAATAAGTATCGTACAAAGTAATGAGTGAGGAAAGTAAGGAGGGAGGATGAAACTCCCTGGAATCAGGGTACTCCCATAATAGGCTCTGTGTAAGCTTGGCTTGTTAGAACTCTTGTGAGTAATGTGCCACGGGATTCCATATACTCAAACTGCTGGTGAACAGAGCAACAAGACCAAGCTCTGTAATTGTTAGGATCTCTGTCCAGTAGTGCCGTGTTTGTGCCATCGAACTGGATCGACCAAATCATTTGATTCATATATATATATATATATATATATATAATCAGGGCTCAAATTAATTTTTTGTCCACGGGGGCTCTTTCCAAAAACAAAGAGCCCCTGTGAGCCTTCTCACGGGGGCTCTTTTAGTGCTGACGGGGGCTCTTAT
The DNA here is from genome assembly GCF_000002235.5 of Strongylocentrotus purpuratus. Taxonomy (NCBI): domain Eukaryota; kingdom Metazoa; phylum Echinodermata; class Echinoidea; order Camarodonta; family Strongylocentrotidae; genus Strongylocentrotus; species Strongylocentrotus purpuratus. The sequence goes on along the minus strand of NW_022145599.1, from coordinate 23,567,938 downwards.
TTTAAAACAAATTTCCATTGAATCGGTATCCATGAAACTCCTAAATTCCTTGGTATTTCGGCATTTTCCCTCTGAAATTTACTTGTTACATATAGCTGTTATTGACTTCCTCGTGATGACATTCTCTCCATTTCTTCCCGTTCTGCACATAATGTCCTCATCATTCGGAGCAACCTTTTTTACATTCTTCCTTTACTTTTAGTCTGTACCATATCCTTCCAAAACACAGGGGCGGATTTAGCTTTTTGCTAAGGGTGGGGGGGGGGGGGTAACCCGAATACGATGTGCAGCATCGTCAACGAGCCGCATAGCGGCGAGGCGATTTCTGTTGTTGCTACTTTGAACCCCCGTTAGTGATGTTTTCCTGGCATCTACTGTGTACGTCTGGACACATGATAGCAGTTTTCAATGCACATCACATTTTCACTTGGAATCCCAAGGGGGGGGGGGGGTAAACCCCTAAACCGCCTAGATCCGCCCCTGTAACATCTTTGCTGATCTTCTTCTCAATATTGATTTACTGGTAGAGTTACATTATTTGCTGATCTTTAAGAATAACCAGATTTCAGAGGATTCACACTTTGCACAACGAAAAACTTCTCCATGTTTCAGTCCTTGCGCGACCGTCTCCAGCTTCAGCAGATATTGGGCGTCAGCGTGCATACCGGTACTACCGGGGCAGTATAACCACTGCTGACGGCCGCATTAGCTACACTGCGAGCTTCCGTTGTTTTTATCGGTAATACTCATAGAGATGGAAGAGAAAGCGCCATCTAAGTTTCATTTCATTGGTTTAAGGTTTGAAAATTGATACTCAATATTGTGTTAAAGTTATATCAGAAAAGATAATCTTTATTTTATAATTCCACGGGGGCGATTTTTAATTTTGCAATCGCCCCCGTGAGCAACCTGACGGGGGCGATTATGGAGCTCACGGGGGTGAATCGCCCACCGCCCCCGTGTATTTTGAGCGCTGTATATAATATTTTTCCTCGTAACATGAGAGTAATTTTAATAGTTTCATTCTTTTAATTAAATGTAATGTTAATTGTTATTGTATAATTGTTTTAAATGGGGGCATGCTACAAGAGTCCTATCTCGCACCCAGGGCAACGTGTCTGACACGGCCGCTTGTAGCAACTACTCCAAAGATCAAGATACATTAATCTTGATCTAAGGAGACACGAACGAACGAACGAACTCCCATAATCTCCTCCTGCTTTGTCTATCTGCAAGTTCTATCCTTAATGACTACATTCATTCCATCTAGAGTCCAGTGCATACAGTGTATATGATATCAAGAGTGACGTATCATGCTGTCTCAGGAAGAGATGAGGGCATTTCATAGCCTAGTCAAACTGATAGCAAATTAGTATCTTGTGTATCTAATTACTCCAACATTTCTTCAAAGTGTCAGAAATCAACTATTTCTTAACCATTTCTAATCATGTTTACCCATCCAAGATGCAACCTGGATTAATATCATTCATATACATGTATATGATTTATTTATTTGGCGTTATGCTTATTGTCATATTGTTCTTGTCTTAGTTACTCGGCTGATGAACTGAATTATCTGCCATTGAACACTGCTATCTATGGTCCAATGGCAATCAGGAGAAAGACGGACTATGGTCCTGAAGTTGAGGAGGAAGAAGGAGACGATGATTTAGATATCATGGCTGTAAGTACCCAACATTATCATATGAGGGATGCTCATCCCTAATAGGGCCATGAATCTCCCCCCCCCCCCCCTCCAGGTGAAAATACACCATACTAACCCAGCCTATTTAGGGTAACAGTTATTATAAAGTAGCTTTATGTTTTTAAATCAGCAACACAGCTGCATTATTAAACTGTAAAGTCTTTTACTTAAATTAAAATACTGCTAGGAAATGAAAATCTTACAATTGTCGTTTGCCATTTTCAATTGGATGAACAATATTTGTCTAAATATGTCAATGTCTTGTCAATTTGAGGGTTGTGATATTTGTTTTTAGGTTTTTAATTTTGTTGGTGTTTGTTGGTGTTAACCAAGTTTGTTTATTAAACACAAATGAAAAAAGAGACAAGATGAACGGATATTCCGGCATTTAATCTCTTGTTTTGATCATTGTGTACGGATAGGAATTTACCAAGAATGATGAGAAGGATAAGGTCAAGAGCAGAATCTTCACAAATCAACCACAAAATGATCAACAGCAGCGGCAACAGCAAGAACAACGGCTGCAACAGTTACTCAACCAACCAGTCCAGCACCAGCAACAGAAGCAGCATCCACAACGGCAACAACCACGACAGCAACAACAACAGCCACCTCAGCAGCAACAACAGCAGCAGCAGCCGCCTCCTGCGAGTTCAACCCCTGCAACGTCTCGGTCGCCATCCTCTGCGCCTACTATCCTGAGGCCTCGAGCAGGGCCCATCGTGGTCCAGCCTGGGCCAGAGTCTGGTGGGAGTGGGGACAGTGACATGGTGAGATTACCTGGGCCTGAAGCACTGCAGCAGAGTATGGAAGCTGTGGTACCCACTCCACCAAGACCATATCAGGTATAACCTATCACAGTTTGTCTAAAATGAATCAACTCTGCCTCCTCTAAGTTCACCAGTTATTCTTATCTTTCTCTGTTTCATAATCTAAGACAAGTCAAAATGTACAATGAATGAATGTGAATACCAACAAAAGAGAAGCAATTTTTTCATTTTCTTTTTTTATAACTGTCCATGGTAAATACATAAATAATTCTAATGACCGGGGTAATAGTATATCTGTAAAGCGCTTAGATACATTTGTATTAAGCGCTATATAAGCGGAATATTATTATTAATTCCTCATGAATGAACAAACGTGAATACAAGTTAGAAATTAATGAATACACAAAAACATAAATAATTCCTCAAGATAAAATATCTGGGAATATTTCATAAAAATTAGTAAAATACATTGTTTTAAACAAAAACTACAAGGGGTTATAATGTTCAGCATCTCTTACTTAACAAGTGTGAATACATGACTCTCTCTGAATGTATGTATCTGATTTTCTTCCTCTTTTCTTTTATCATTTCAGTCTTCCTTTTCCTAACATGTTAGGTTTTGCTGGCTTGTGTTGATACTTGTATTCAAGTATTATACAAATCATTTTTTGATGGAATTGGTATGAATAAACTGAACTGTTTTGAATTTTAGTGCACTGTCCATTTGAAAGTGTCACTCATTTAATAATTGTTGTTGTTCTCTCTCTCTCTCTCCCTACAGCCTAAGATCAAACCCACTGCTATTTGTGGCCTATGTTTGAAAGATAGACGCAGCAATACCAAAGGAGTTCCTGAGAACCTGGTTCATTGCTCACAGTGTGATAATAGTGGTATGTACGACTTTTAAGCCTTCTTAAGCTTCCTATTTTGTTTTGTTATAATTATATATTTGTTTGTGGTACCTTGTTCTCCTCTTTTCTTCATGTGTGTTAAGGGCTTGTTTAGATATGAGCTGCAGCAAAATCACAATATTCAAGGAAGTCCTTCATACCGATACCCATTTAAGACCTGGGTGGAGAGTAGCAAATGAAGATTAATGTGTCCTTTGGCAAGTTTTTAAACCACTCGATCACACCACCTCTACCAGCACCTGTGAATAAAATTGTGCGATACCCTCTTTTGTACATGAAGATGTCCTCTCATGATATAATGTCCTCTCATGTCATATTGTTTTCCAACCACCGTAGGTCACCCCTCATGCCTGGAGATGAATGATGAGCTGGTAGCAACCATTAAGACCTATCCCTGGCAGTGTATGGAATGCAAGACCTGTTCCCAGTGTGGTGACCCCACTCATGAGGTAAGATGATTTTCCAGGTTGTCAATTCAAGTCAGATAGACTACAACATCATTTGGGAAGAATTTGCAACAGCTTTTAATGCAGATATTCAAACATGCAAAATGTTAATGATCAAAGTTCTGAATAGTAATATGAACCATAAAGTGCATATTACTGGGGCTCACATGCTTCCTGTGTAGAAGAAAATGCTATAAACATCGGCTTAGAATTCTAGTGATGACAGGCTAGTAGTGCAGTTGTCTTTGATTTAAAGCCAATTTGACTTTTATTCTGACTAGAAGGTTCAAATGTACTAACAATCCAGATATTAGTATTCATTTCATCATGCCAAATCTAAACCAAGAAGATGAAATTTGTTTAGATCTTCATATATAATGCAACCATGATTTCTTTAAAACTGGATCGTAATAGGATTGTATAGTGTGGCAATGGGCTTTAGAGCAATGAACATACCCAAGGCATGGGGGAGGGGAGGGGGGGGGGGGGGGGGCGGCTTGCCGAACAACTTATTCTCAAGCCCCCCCATTGAATTGATGGCAAAGTTACAGTTTTTTAAAAGATATAATCACTATGGGTATGAGCTCTTCAAATCGGCTGAATCAGTGATCACTTCTGTGATATACTTTCGTACAACTTTCCCATTTGTTCCAACACATAAAATTACTAAAATCTAATTTTTTTCTCAAAAATCTATGACTCAAGAGGGTCTTTTCTTTTTAGAGGACCTATAACAATTTGCTATCCATGATATATTTTGAGTACTGCTCCAAGGAAAAAGGAAATTAGGAGGAACACAGAGATTAATGATATTTGATTAATATTAATGGGAGAGTTATCTGCTACTATGTCACAATCCTCTGACCAAAATGCCAGTTTGAGATTCACATGGACTTAGTGATCTCATATTTCAAACATTCATAGCTTTCTCAGTATTGGTTCGATTGATTTTGAACTTTAGCCATTTTGATTATCTTAGGAAAGTGAATGCCTGTATCATGAACTATGAGCTATCAGGTTTCTTACAATCATTTTGTACCATACATTTTATTGATCCATTTTGTTTGTTTTTCTTCTTTGTTATTGTGTGCAGGATAAGATGATGTTTTGTGATAAGTGTGATAGAGGCTACCATACATTCTGTGTTGGACTCACAGATATACCAACAGGTAAATATTGTCATTTTTCCTGGTCTTTTTTTTTTCTTCCCAAACCGTTGTCAATTTAATTTAATTTGAAAATAGGCTTTATTGTAAATTTCGACTTTTTGTCAGAAATGCTTAACCAATCTCTTAATAATAATAATAATAATAATGGTGGCTTTTTATATAGCGCACATGTCCGTCACATTGCGATGCTTCTGGCGCTGCGCCGATTATTACCCTGGCTTTAGCAAGGCGGCCATTACGGCAGTTTTTGTCCACAAAAACATCATGTTTTTCCAATTTTCATGTTATTTGACTGGTTGCTTAAATAGAAGCATTTATGCTTTCTTAGCAGTCAGGAAAATAACCACCACCACCACCATATTATATACCCTCTTTTGATGAAGTAGGGTTGTATTTAGCCAGACAGATCATTAAAAAAAATAAAGATTTGAAACAAATTAAAAAATGCTGAACTAAACCTTTGAAAATTTTGTTTCAAAATTGTTTTTTTTTTTGCCCCAATTTTCATAAATTTGCCCAGATCTTGTAATCTTTTTTTAATGGACTAGGGTTGATTGATGAAGAAACTTGAAAACATGCCAGATTTTCAACAAAAACTGTAAGAGTTTAAAAAATTTGGCCCAACATTGAGGTTTTTAATTTGGCTTAATTTCAAGTTTTGCTCTCCTTTTCTCTTCCTCCTTTTGTCATAGGAAATTGGCTTTGTCCCACCTGCTCTGCTGGCGGCCTCCCACCCCCTGTGCCCCCTCCACCCCCATCTAATCTCACCAGGGGGCTTCCCCTTATACAGCTACAACCTGGAGCCACATACCTCCCACAACAGATGATGCAAGGACCACCACTACCACTTCAACCATCTCTACCACTACTACAAGGGGTACCACCTCAACAACAAGGCGTGCCACCTCAACCGCAGGCAGTACCAATTCAGCAACAAGGAATGCCACCACGACCTCAGGGGTTGCTACCCCACCCAGGTCATGTACTCCCCCAACAGGGGCTGACACCACAGCAACATGGCCTACAACCCCAGCAACAAAGTCTACCTCCTCAGCAACAAGGCATTCCACCCTAGCAACAGAGCATACCACTGGGTTGCATCCTCCACCCAGGGATTACCAAGAATGCCAGCATGTTTCTTTTGTGTTACCTGTTTGTTGATATACAGTGTAGATGTGCACATAATCCTAGCAAAGTACTTGTTAGTCTCTACTAAATTAATAGAATTAATAATTATCGCAAAATTATTTTTTGATGGATGTACTTGTAGACTCTTGTGTCAGATTCCCTATGAAATCATCCAAACTGAAGTTAATAATGAGAATAAGGATAATATACTTGCAGAAATGTGTTGGATATAAATAAGTGAATAATGCAAAGTCGAATTTTACCAGACAGTTTCATGAAGTTAATGAGCTTATAATATAGTATGATTACAATCTGATTCTTTGAATGGCTGTTGTTAGTATGATGTTGAGTTGGTGTCATGTATTCAAGCAGGGCTTTAACCAATCTTGCTCAAACACCATCTCCTATGTATTTATTTTAATTTTTTTGGGGTAACACTATTTGCCATAATATACTGTGTTTGTACTTTTCATTTTTGTTCTATAAGAATTTCTTGTCTCTATTTTTTGTCATTATAGTTCTTTGTAAGTAGGGTAATTCGTCTGTGATACCGGCATGATTTGTGTTCTTTGTAACATAGGCATATGTACTAACTATACAAGCTGTCAATTATTCTTCTCCCTTGTTTTGATTGTTGGTAAAAGGCCTTTATCTTCCACACTAATGTATATTTGAAAATAAAATGTACCATAGATGAGAAAAGTCAAAACAGCTAGTTTCTGAGAATACAATTGTTTTTTATAAAAAGAGATTTGCAATTAAATGACATCAAAAAGAGAACAATATTGTCAAGTGATATGTTTTCTGGCTGTATAGGGTTTGTGGGCACAAAATACAATGTAGATATTGAGTAAGTCATACCTTTTTATTCATGTCATAATGACTATTTTCACACTATTCATTTCTACATGTATTTCAAAGCTTTACACATTGGTATAATTCACATCATAATAATGGACCGACATGTACATTGTCTTTTTATATACCCGGTATATCTTCAAACGGTGTACAAAAACATACAGGATATACAATATATATATATATATATATCATTTGTGTTTTTTTTATTGCTCAGCCTCCCGTTTCAGTAATAAAACAAGAACACCTAAACATACTACATTATCATAAGTGAATTCAAAAGAAAGTAACGGACATATAAATAGATAATCATTCACTACATTTCTATTTAACACTTTACAATACCAAACCTTGGTAATGTTCAGCTTAGTGCAGGTAGCTGCATGTATATAGTTATAAAAGAAATGCAAAGAACCATCTCATTTAAGTTTAATTCACAAGTACATTGTCATAGCAAGCAGATAGAATTGTTTGCTTGTTTTCTTCCTTGCCTGTATTAGATGAATTTCGCTTCTAAAATGAGAAGTTATCTTATTTATTTAGTCAAAAACCAAAATTGATTACTTCATGAAAGAATTGTAACTATAAATAACTTTCACATTTTACGAGTTCCTATGTTGGTGTGAAGTTGCAGAAGAATGCTATAGTCAGCTGGGTGGAGTTTCTGTTTAAACTTCTCATTCTTGTCATCACAAAAACTTACACTACATGCACGTACAATGGTGCAAGGTAGAGTACAATATATTATATATTTTGGCATACATATCACAATTGCCTTTTTAGCAGTGATTAAATCATACATACATTTATCAATGTAAGAAAATATGAAGATCAGCTATAACACAGGGAGTAAGACCCTAAAATTCAAATCTTACAACCCCATGTAAGACCACAAGTTAAATCCAGAAATATTTTCTTCTACCATGTACTACATAATTTAATCGTGATAGTGTTAAGCCTAGAGAAAAGTCAATTGGAAGCAACTACAGGAGACCCTAGGGCATAATCCCAGTCAGGCCCAACCCGGGCCCTCAACTCTAACCCTGATCCTACCCGTAACTCCAATCCTGCCCGTCACTCCAAACCTGATCATTGGTTAGGACTTTCCCCCCAATCATAACCACAATACAATGTGTGGGGTATTCTGCAGTTAAGCCAACAAAATATACATGTATGGTTTTGGGCCCAGGGATGAAATTTGTGATTAAAAAAAGTATATATCTTGCACAATCATGAAATCATCATGGCTCCATTTTCAGATGGGTTTTTAGTTGGCCTATCAAAAACTTTAAAACCACCTATAAACATGTCAACTCATATACAGTATACAGTACTTTATCTTGATTCTACAGTAAAAGCTACAATAAATTATTGCTTTCATATAACGTCTACAGTCAAATTTGTCCACAAAATTAGCTGTCACACTGCTTCACACTTGTCAGAGCAAAACAAAAGAGCGTGAATAGAAAACACGACCAACTACCGGTACACACTGATTTCAAGGACTTGATGAGAAGATATTCATCTTCAATCCAGGCTTTTCTGCTGATTCAGATACCCAACCCTGCCAATGGACCAAACATGCAGTCATTTGTACGAAACGCTTCAATGTACTAGCTTAATTTCCTTATTTTCATTCGCTCATTACTCTTCCACATTTATTACCAATACGTTACGTTAGATACCATTTATTTGTGATCATGAATAAAAAAGGGTTTGGTTTGATTTCTGAAGAATGTTGTTTTCCATCCTTTATACCAGAACATAAGATTACCTTCAATTATCCACTTTGTTTTGCAATTTTTGTACCAGCATGCTTCTCTCATGCCATCCAAAACATTTAGAAATGTAATTTAAATCAGACCTTAAAATAATAAATTGCCATAAAAAAAATCCTCTAGGAGTTTAAACCGCTTTTCAACAGCTATTCTGAGCAATGACACAACTATGAGAACAATTGGTATTATAAATTTGTATGAACGAAAGACAATCTTTCTCCTCAAATATTCCTCCATGCTAAAAACAGTATATATATTACAGTCAGCATTACTTAACCAATGATACCACAAACGAGCATGTTGCAACATAAGACACATAGTAGGTTAAATATGCATAAAATAATTTCATCACATTTTTCAATGTCAAATCACACACAGAATTGCTGATCTACAGTTGTATACATAATTATATAACATAGGTCCTATATATTGACTTTTTGTTATATGACGGTGCTTTGTGACCTGCACTATAAATTAAAAGTGACATCATATTACAATGTAGAATTTAACAATTATACATGACAACACAGGCAGAAGGACGGTAGAGTCTGTACAAACCTGTAGTCAATGTAATACTCTACTGCCTTTCTACTTTAAAGATTTAAAGGCCCATGTACTATTTATTAATTTATTAACATGAAAAATCAATCAGTTGAAAAGATGCGGAAAGCAAGAATACATGGGTGGGAAACTGGTACAAAACCCCTATGAAATTACTTGTATCTATGGCTATTAGGGTTATTCATTAATGATGATGATGATGATGGATATTAATATAGTGCACATATCCACCGCGCAAGGTGATCAAGGCGCTCCAACAATACTCCGGCTCTGCTAGCCTACCAATTTTGGTGCTCACAGCATTGAAGTAATTCCTTTCTACCGGTACCCATTTAACACCTGGGTGGTGAATGACCTTTATAATCATTAATACATCAATTTACATGTCTAAATACAGTGAAAACAGCATGAATATGTGATGGAGATTACAGTCAAATCCTATGCTTCAAACAACATTAATATAATGTCATGCTATTATTCATATCATCATAAAAATAACATAATAACAATAAAAACAGAATATTGATAGCCATACAAGTACCCTTATAGTATTGTTAATACCGGTACTAAAAATTTAAAAAAAGAAAAGTTTTATTCACAAAAATATTATTTCTAGGACCAATCTAAACTTTAGTTTACCAAATGACAAGAATGAATATATAAATAAGGTTGTAAGAAACATTCATAAACGATTTAATAAAAGGAAATTATTTAGCATGTTGATGTCTTCAGTGAATAGACAAATGCCTCTGAAAAGCTCCAAGCTCTGATAAACAAGTACATTTTAAAATGTTGTAGAGTACATGTTTGTGTGTGGGTATATTACATGTATACGATTAAAAAAATAAAAAAAAAATTCTTGCACGCTTACCCTTAAATAATGTGGAATGTCACTTGCAATTGTGATATCAAAATTACACATTTTTGAAGAAAAGTTTGAGACCTTTTTTCCTTTAACACCTACCTGCATTCACTTGCCCATAGTATAATACTTTGACAAGCGTATGCATACGGTATACTGTATTCATGGCCATATTGAGGCAATGTCAAATCAATCATTTGAATAAATTAGATAGTTCTTACAAAAGCAAAGTTGTGATTGGTCCAAAGCTCGTCATGTGATATCGAGCAAGGATCCTAATTAGCATGTTTCACTCCAGGTCAATTTTCAATGTTATATTGACGACCCGGTTAAACAAGTATATTTTTGCTTCATCCCTTATCCTTATATTTTATCCTTATACCTCATCCTGCGCAGTGTGCGCACACCAGCGTGTACCCATGGTTTGCATTGTCATAGCCGCACACATTTTACAATGCAAGCCTAGTGGCTTGAGAAAGAAAACAAGGCATGAGATCACAATTACCATCAATTTAGTATGACAAATCAAGGCTATCTAATATAACAAATATTGACTGGATGGAATGTAAAATATATTTTTAGTCTGCAAGGGATAATTTTCCCTCAGCGCTGGGTGCTTCATTAAAACTATAACCCCTGGGGAAAATATCACTCCCTACAGCGGTCCAAAATATATTAGATTACACACCCTACCTGTCAATATCTTTAGCATAGGTCAAAATTTTAGTATAAAATAGATCTAGCCCCCCCCCCCCCCCCCCTAGCTACACTACCCCATCAACATTTATTCTCTGCCAAATTCATGTTGACGTTTACTGTATCATTTTATGAGAACTTTTTACGATGAAATACAAATAATGCCAAGAGTCCAATAGTTTCCAAATCATTTAGAATGTTCACTTCAAGATCCCTAGAAGAGGACATCTTAATTTGGAAATTTTCAGCAGTTCACCACTCTTTTAATTAAGCTCAATTCTTACAGCTTAAACAAATGCAATATATAGAAAATTGGTTTGATAAAAATTCTACATCATCAATTCAATCCATTCTCATGATGATCATTAATACAAAACCTGGTCTAAAGCAAACAAATAAAAACCAATATCTAACATTAAAAAACACATCAAATATGCAATTATTATTAGACAAAAATAGTCTAATATAATTCTATGTCACTCAATATACCTATGAAAAATGATATTATATAAAAATATAGAATTTACAAAATAATGCTCTATCACCTCAGGATACCCTTTTTATTGTGCTTCGCTCTCAATTTATTTTCAAACCCTAACTTGTCAATAAAGCAATCATTCAAGAGCAGTAGGACACTACAAGCATTGATTGAAAACATGCTGCTTAGAACTTGTGCCTTGCTGCATGTGAAGATGCAAAAAACATCCACTATTAACTTTCTTTGAATTTCAGGATCTTAAACTAAATATTGTTACGTTTACCATCAAAGGTATGAATGAAGAGTACAATCACTGCTAAACTGATATACCACCTGTTAGGAGCCAGAAGGATGTGAACTCATATATACTTCAACACAGAGTTTAATCCATTCTGGTTCTGAACAGATGATGTGTCAAGTTGTCAATGTGAGCAAAATATCTGAACCAATGAATTTAAATGCTAAGATCTTAACAAGAATGCAGTAATGAGATGTAAGAGGTGATAATGGCGATTGGGGGGGGGGGGGGGGCGCTATTAAATACAGGTGTAGCCTAACATTGAGGCATGTTCCGAAAGGGAATAAAGTCAGCTCTTCTTCTGTTGAAGCTTAGAATCCCAAGTGGAGTGAATTTGTCTCAGATTCTCTAGTCTCTACTGCTTTACAGAGAATGATAATTTGTTAAACGGAGCAGTCACATGTCATGGTCATGCATTCCAGTTATAAATGACCATTATCACATACACAGAGGATACATAGAAAATAATCAACTAACCATTCAGTATCAAAATAAATACATATTGTGTGCAAGGTTAAGAAGGAAATACCCTGTTCATGTTATCAATTACACATGTACATCTAGCGCTGCTTTGGAAAATTTTGCAGTGGAAACGGATCAAGCCCTTTTTTGGCATAATATTAGCAACAAGACCTTTACCTCAAGTAAACCAAGTTATAAGGACGAGTCTAAAACGAGTTCAAAGATACACACACAGCCCTGGCAGTGCATTGGGCATATAAGCACTCACTGCACAAAACCTACACTTTGCTGTGAATAGTCCTCTTAATCCTGATCAAGAATAGCTGCTCCATTCATTTGGATATGAGGTAGTCACAAATTGATTTGGAACTTTAATCACATTTTACTTGCAAAATATTTGAAAATCCTTTTGCAAGCAGATATTAGCAACCAGATATGACATCTATGCAATTAATGTCATTTTGCTTTGTTTCAGTGTACACCCTGTACATCAAAGCTAGCATGCAATGCAATGTAAATACATATTTTGATCCACAGTTCATCCATCAGACAAAATTGCTGAACAATAAAATTGGAAAATATCCTAGTTTCACTTCCAATATCAGATTTACTTTTTGTATACATGTTTACATTTATGCATGCTGACTTGTTGGATGTGTTTTGCAAAAGAGGGAAGCATAACAGTGTTTTGCATAATCTTCTTATTTTTAATGTTTGAAGCAATCATTCAAAAGCACTGAACCATCAGCGCATGCTGATCTTCTATCCAGCATCCCAGCATCCATCATAAATGTGGAGAAAAGTGGGCAATCATAAATGAGAATTAGGTACTTCGTACCATAGTAATATCAATGTCAGCCTGGTTACAGGAACAGTAGTAGTAACCTGGGGTATAACATCACACTACTTTGTCTCTCAAAGGACGAAGGTGACAAGCAACAATCGACTGTGAATGCCCTACAAAGTACAAGGGGTAAGGTTTTGTAAAGTGGAGTTTAGACTGATGGATATACTACGATGCAGTCAACTTGGTAGTACTTCTTGAATTTGGGTGGACATTTATGATCCATTTAAGTACTTAACGAGACATAATATTCACACTCTTGTACATATATGGGTAAGGAGTATTAGGAAGGGTGTTATTAGATAGGAACATAATATTAAAGATTCAGTCATTGATTGTAAATTGACCTTGATACACATGTCCCAGTCATGCTTTTATGATTTGGGTTTGTGACTGTGCTGTATAACATACATGTAGCAACTACATGACCCACAATAGATGCATTTGATAAGAAATATTGCCTAAAGGCCTGAACTATCTACTGGTTATTGACCAACTATAATGAAACTATCATCAGGGTTAGATAGAACAGACACCGTAGTTGTTTTTTTCTTTCAACTCAATGGCTAGGAATCATTACATCCTATAAGCATGGACAAACCTATCAGGTGAGTCTGAATAATGTCACTGGATTCAGAGTCAAACACTCGGGTCATCTGCCCCAGAAACACTTCCTGGACGAGGGGGCTAGCAAGCAGGCAGGGACAGCAGTCTTCTGGATGGGCAGAGCTTGATATAATAAATAGACAAGTTGGGCGGAGCTTGACTGGAAGGGTAGAGCTTGATATAATAAATAGACAAGTTGGGCGGAGCTTGGCTTGGCACTAAAAGCGGGCATCCTGCTGGTCTAGTCACCTTGAGATGGTAGTGTGAGAGCTTGCGTGGGATCGGTCGCTGGCTCTACTCGACGTCGTACTGATGCTCAATGATGAGAAACCACTATGGCATGACTGTAAACTGGTCATCGAGCCCCTGAGAATAAGAATTAGGGTAAAAAAATGCAGGTTTTACACATCATAATGGAATCAAACTTTAGGCCTCACATAAATAAGGGGGTCAAAAATTTGGGTCTTAAATGACATATAAGGTTCATTAAGACCCTGAGAAGAGAAAAAAGATAATAATGACTAATAATAAATTATGCATTACTGAAAGTTGTTGAAGTTTTTCCACAAGTTAACTTCAATTAATGTTATGCCCAAGAAAAAGAAATTGTCCTAAAACACTAAATTAGGGGACTTTTGGCCTTAGAGAAAAAATTGGGTAGCTTATGGTCTCCCCCCCCCCCCCCCATCATACATAGAGAGAAAGTAATATGACTGAGCAGAGAGAGACATACCTGAAATCTTCAGATGCTAGTACTTCATAGTAGAACATGATCTTAGACTTGTGATGATGATGGACAGCCTTCTGTGCCGGGGTGGGTAAAGTTGATGAGATGTTATAATGCCTCCATTGTAACACATACCATCCTGCTACCTGACACACATGGGAACCCTGCCATCAAATGAAAATAAGAAATTCATTTCATGTTAATAATACTTCTTCACTTAGTTACAGAACTGTCAGAGAAAGGTGTCATTGGGCACTCTATGAATCAGTGGACTAAATCTGCCATGCACATACATCCTTCATACATCATAGTGCTAAACTGAACAAGACACCTTTAGCCAATCATCTCTCATGTATCAACACCTCTCTATCAATGAAATCAACCCTGTATACAATGGTTGTCACAATGTAAGGCAAGACAATGCTAACTTATAAGATATTGAGGGCAACTAGCATTTACAAAGTATACATAAAATATGAAGACATATCAAAACCATTGGCTCTTCAAAGAACATATGCCATTGGGTGCTTTTTAAATCACATATGTCATTTGCCCTCTGAAAATCTGTTTGTATTAAGCCAAAAACAAGACACACAACTCTGTCTAATAAACAGTTGCGACTGATTCAAATCAATCATAACTTGATACGAATCGCAACTATCTACTAAAGAGAATGGAGCTTGTAATTTTGAGACTGATTGGAGATCTAATAATCATTCTGGATCAAAACAACTCTTTATAAGACATGACCTAATGTAGGTCTAGTATATGCCACACCCACTTGCCTCCCTCCCTCCATCCACACCTACCTGTATGCTTTCTCCAGCCTTACAGACCAGAGCAGACTCCACCACCTTGTAGTCTATGCCACACTGCATGGACTTGTCAATAACCACCGTGTTAGCTACTATTCCAGCCGGGGTTGACACGGGGTTGGTCACTTCTTTGTGGATGGTCAACGGCCGACGGGAGACCATGACAGAGAAGACCACATCACCTCGTAGGACGTCAAAGTCCCAGGTCAGGACCTGCTGTGCGTCCTTGACATGGACTAGGACCTGGTTTAGGACCAAGAGAGAAGATCAGATGTGTGCCTAAGATTGCAAAGCAAGCTTTGCCTACATTTGTAGATATCTGGCTCCCTCTTACATTTACAATAAATAAACACTAATCTAAAGAACATTCATCAACAACAAAACAGTTATATCAGTATTCATTAGGCCTATAGCCTACCATGAAAATATGTACCATGTGAGCTCAATGTAAAGGAACTGTTTAAAACAAGCTAAAGTATGTCTACTAAGATTAGAGATCAGTCTCCGAAAGTAAATGCAAATTTACAGCTTTTTTATGTGTAAAAAACTTGATAGGCAGTCATGAAATCCTTTCTTAGTGATCAATGCAAATATGTCTTGGGACAAGCACAATGACTAAAACTACAATCAAATATGAACAACCTGTTCATGATAGCCAATTCTAATGTTACCCTGCCCCTTAGCATGTTTTAAAGGCAAGTTTGTACACTAAAATGTTCACATATGACTAACATGGTACAAGATCCCATACCTCATGTGGAATGCCTTTCTGCAGGAGAGCAGACTTGTAGACTGTCTCAGCACACAGTGTTGGCTCTCCTATTGTGAACAGATCATCAGTGGATCGATAGCATGCCTTAGGGATGATGCCTCCCTCTGGTATATCACACTGTCAAAGCAATGATTCAAAAAAGTGAAGCTTTGGGAAAGAGATTCTGTGCAGATGTCATGTTGGACATTAAGTGCTTCCTATCATTCAAAATTTAAAATGACATGACACAACCTGAACCTTTATGACCAGAATTAAAAACGGAGGTTCATCTGTATCATGGGTTAACCCTATCTAGCCTGGGGGGGGGGGGGGGGGCTTTAGAAGCCTCCCCCCTCGACATTTTTCGCGACAATTTTTTTAACGCAAGAAAATCTTGCACTGAAATTTTGTGACTTTTTTCTTTTGAGTCTTGCGCATCTTTTGAAAGAAATTTTTCGAAAATCGGACCTCCCATTACAAAGTCACGTGTCCTTTTTTGTCTTTGCATGTCAGCCCGAAAATCGCTCATTTTTGTGATTTGTGTACAAGACATATGGAAATCTCATTTTTCAAATAAAGAGATAAAACATTGGGTATTTGGTCTTGTTTATAGTTAGGTGTTTATTTTGGGGTCAAAATAGTTGAATTATAGTTGGAAATGAGATAAAACAACAAAAACAAAGAAATACATAAGAAATTATCAAAACAATAGATAACATGAGGAATAACCTGGCTCTTCCAATTTTTTAGGCTGTATTATTATCCCAAATTGTCTTAATAATATATGTAGTATAAATTAATGTTTAAATATGAAGAATATATGATTTATGGATAAAAATGTGAATATTATTACCATATTTGCACTAATTACCATAAATACATGTATGCAAATGAGTGAATTTTTTCAAAAAATTGAAATTACCATAGTATTCTATACACTTCACTTGACATGCATGCAAAATTGTGCGGCGATAGGTCGTTTCACGGTCTAGATCATGGGGGGGGCCTTAGAAGCCCCCCCCCCCCCCCCCAGGCTATGCAGTTTCAAAATAGCCCAGGCTATATAGGGTTAAACCCCAATTAATAGAGAACACATACAATGTCCATGTATGGCCTCAGGTCCAATTAATGCTCATATTTAAGTATGTTTAACACATGCATGATTAAAATTATGTTAAGAGCATAGTCTAGAACCATTTAAGAGCATTTAAACAATGGTTCACACCAAGCTTAAATAATGATTAAGACCATGGCTTTTTACACAAACTTCCTTTGTGAATTTTGGCCTATATTTGCTAATATATCGCCTATTAAATCAACACTAACCCTAAATGTATGGGTTTACGAAAAAGGCATGATGAAAGATAAGTTAATAATATGAAAGGGTTCTTTTCTGTCAAAATGAATTAAGCTACTGTGATGCATTAGAAGACATTAATGCTCTTTTAAAATAATTTCTTGGGGGCTCCTTTTTACATTGATGCCCTTAGAAAATTTCATAAGATAAAAAAGGAAAACAACACAAATTAATTTTTTTCATTTTCCTGACTTACATAGCAATCACCACATATGAAGTCAGGCACATACTGTGGAGTTATGTGATCGGTCAGCCCACCACTCTCCATATAGTTCTTCCCACCGTAAATCAAGAACTTCTGTCTTGTGTTTTCATCAATGAAGGGTGAGACCAGTGTCCAGATGACTGGGAAGACACGTGGCGCCCTCACAATGAGTAGCTTGCCCATCACCTCTGGGTAATTAGCCTCAACGACCTCTATCATACGCAGGAGGGCCTTGATGCCTGGCCGCCATAGATGGCGCATGCTCAAACCCTCACAGTCTACAATACATGTCCAAGAGCTGTAATCAAAACCAGAATTTATTTTCCAAATGAGTGGGAAAAAATGTATGATTTTGAAAAACTAATTTTCACAATACACAATTCCTTCTGCGTAAAAAAAGTCTATCTATACAATTTATGACAATAGACCAATAAGTAGCAAATCATTCAAAGTACATGTAATACAACACTAAAAAATAAGATTATCCAATAGTTCATTATTCAAAAAGTAAATATCTAAAATAATGGAAAATAGAAAAGATGACTGTATTTTGATTTCTTACCTCTGTCCTGCATATTTTAAGAATTGGTCAAATAAATATTGATAACACCAATCCTATCTACATCAGATAAGGATATATCAAGTATTCACTCACTCACTCTCAAGTGGTGCCTTACATGTATATTTGTTATGGAATGCTCTTCCTCACAGAAATTCTGATAGTTTGGAGTGTGAGGGACAATATGAAATACAGGGCTGTAAAACCAAAACACCTTTAGTGAAATGAAACATTCCAAGATTTTGTTACCACAAGGGTGTTAACTCGTATACTTTAATGCAGAATTAACGGCCTTCTGGCTATAAATAAACAAGCGTGCAGCGTGAAACTAGACCAATCCAGATTTTTTTCAAAAGTTTGTGGTTTTACCAAATATTTCACTCTTCCAAAGCTGCAGATGAAGAAGACCTTACCTTATGGGACGTCCTGTCTGCTTCGTAGCTTGCTCTGTTCTCCTGATACCTTCTTCATTAATTGATAACACCTGGTACAACAAATCAAACAGCATCATCTGGTTACTAATATGAAGGCTTTAATAGATCATGTACATGTAATATTAAATGAAACTGAATTTTTGCAAGTTATATATCAACTTGCTGACTTCTCAAAAGAACACAGCCAAAAAGCTGTCTTTAAAAAAAAACAAGGGAAACGCTCTCGGCGGTCTCGCTTGCATAACGCAATTCAATATGATAAACCAGAACGTCAATGAGGTAGCGCTCATCCGCATCTCGCAACAACAAATATCGTAAATTTTATGTGGTACACTTTTGAACTGGTCAAAAAATGAAAATTTGATGCCCTGGAAGAGACATAATTTCATTTCATTTGCATAAAGTACCATAAATAATCAATGGAGCAAAATCTCAAAATTCTGTGGAGAAGTTTAGTTTATCAGATAAGGTAGACCAAATCAAAATTGGTCAACAAATGAGGGAGAAGAAGCAATTTTTTGTTATTTTTTGAATAAATTTGCATAAATTACCATAATTAATTAATGGAGAACAATTTCAAAATTCTGTGTAGAAGTTTAGTGTACTAAAGTTAGCTCTACGATATAAAGCAAACCAAATCAAAATCAGTCGAAATATGAAGGAGAAGAAGCATTTTTTGTGATTCTTAAATTATTTTTGGAATAAATTTGCATAAATTACCATAATTAATCAATGGAGCAAAATCTCAAAATTCTGTGAAGAAGTTTAGTATTCCAAATTTAGCTCTACTTGATAAGGCAAACCAAATCAAAATCGGTCAAGAAATGAGGGAGAAGAAGCAATTTTGAAAATCTTGTGGTTGATGCCACAACAAAGTCTAAGTTTGTTGACCTTAAATAACCTTTGACCTTAACTTAGTGACCTGAAATTCTACTCACATGATTGGGGAGACTTGATAACCCTATAGTCCAAGTTTCATTGACTAAGAACTTATACTTTCAAAATTATATCAAAAATTCAAAAACTTAACCTTAGGTTAAGTTTTCGATGATGATGCTACAACATAGTCCAAGTCTGTTGACCTGAAAATGACCTTAGACCTTGACTTTGTGATCTAAAATTCTACTCACATGATAGGGGATACTTGATTACCCCATAGTCAAAGTTTCATTGACTAAGAACTTATATTTTAACAATTATATCAAAAATTCAAAAACTTAAGCCTCCGCCGCCGCCGTCGCCGTCACCGGAAAAGCGGCGCCTATGTCTCGCTTTTTGCTACGCATGCGAGACAAAAATCACTGATCTGACTATTTGTTTACAAATATACATCTGAATTTCATACAAAAGATGAAAGCAAACTAGATCAAACAACACTAAAACTGTTGGAGAAGCGTGTTTTCATATAATGCATTTCTGATGGTTTCATACTTAGATGTCTTGGCCATAATATTCAACTGATTAAAGATATATAACATACAGTTTAGACTAAAGTCCCTAACAATTAAAAATGGAAACTATTTAAAAAAAAAATTGTTATAAAACGATGACCCATTTCAATAAAATAAGGCACTGTCATAGTGCATCACCAATGTTGATCCATGCATGTGTTTAAAATTCAATGGCACCAGGGTGATCCAGCAGGGGTTTAAACATGTATAAATCAGCAACAGGTTTAAATATGTAATGTAACTTTAGTGCCCTCAAGTAAGCCATGGAGCCCAGCCACAAGGGACTTTGTGATTTGCATACATCACTTCATTCTGCTTCCATCTTCAAATATTACTTTTTTTGTTTGTGGACCACCCTGGTGGCACTGCTTTCAAATGTGCTAAACTCACGTGTCTAAGTATTGCCTCTTCCCCTACAGCTTTGATGAGTCCTTTCACATCAAACTGGCCAAGCCTCATGATGAAAACTGGTCTACCCTCTGTAAAGAAACCAAGTAACAACGATACAAGTGTAATAAAAAATAAAATGTGTAACTGAGGGGCACAATTCCCAAAAAGAAAAAGAAAAAGAAATAAAGAGGTCCTCCAATTCTGGGGATGCTCTTTTACTCAAAAATTCTCTTACAAGCATGGACAAAACAAATCATGTTTCCCAGGGCCCAGTCTTACAAAGAGTTGATATCAATCGCAACTATGTAGGTATAAGAGATAGGAGACTGCAAACTTGCGATTGATTGGAGGACTTGTGATTGATTTGGATCACTAAATCGTAACTCTTTGTAAGACGGGCCCAAGTGTCTCAAATGGCCGTATTGGAGGAGGAAGCACCAATCTGGGCCCTCATTTCATTCGTGTGCCCGATGTTTATGGGCTCAATATTCAGTTTTGGGGGTGGAGAGGACCCTAACTATTAACAAAATTGCTTGTTTGCAATTCACTTTTTAGATTTTTTAGGGTGAATCAATAAGTAAACTTTGAGCTCGATTCATCGCTTGTTTTGTGACCTAACATTTCTCCTGTACTTAAGCCTATGCGATCCAACATACACAAAACCAGCAACGGATTTAAAAAGAAGCTTACACCTCTCATACAAGTGCCATCCGCCAGGAGTAAAGTGGGCGGCTCCTCCGTACTGAGGATATCATCTACCAAACAATAACCTTAACTCTAAACATAACCTAAAACCCGATTGGAACCTTAACCATAATCCTATAGCTTTGGCGTATTCAATAAAGTTTGCTCAGAGCAATTGTTGCATGGGAAAATGTCAGGTCACCATTTCAATCAGACCATAGAAAGATCTCGTATACATGTATGATCTCTTGTTTTTTAATCAATAAAAACTTGCTTTTTTATACAGTATTTAGTATTCAGAGGGGATATTCTAAACAATTATCTCTAGTATTGTGGTATTCTAACTATAAAAATAAAATTGATATTCTGGAGGGGAAAAAAAAATTTAAAAAGAGAATGTTACCCCTGTCACAGAAGTGCCATCCACCAGGGAAGTAATCTAAGAGTATAGGAGGTGGTTCCCAGGTACTGAGGATCTGATCTACTTTGTGTTGTTTCCTCCATGCTAACGACGCTGTGATCATCTCATGTGCCTTCTCTGTGTTAAAGTCTCTCGCTCGAAGGAACCTCAGCAGGTGAGAGTCTTTGGGCATCTACACACAGCGATACATGTGCAAATAGAAAGGAGATTGGAAAATAGATTTTTTTTTGTGATTGGACAACATAGAGTATACTACAATAGTAATTTTTCTACGGTCAATTGTAACACCAGTCAAATTTTCAACTTTAACCCTAGACCTCAAACTACAACTACATGTAGGTCAATATCCTAAGCTAAAACCCAACTGCAACCCAAGTCTGAACCCTATATCTCAGATAAAATACAGGTCATGTCATAGGAGAAAATGTCACGATCACCTTGTGCAATCCTACCCCCCCCCCTCCCCCATTGTGATCAATAACTTTGTATGTATATGTGTTATTATTCTGATTTCTTAGTATGAAATTATTCTGCTGCATTCAATGCTAAGCCTTAGAGAGACTACCGTATTCTATTTCCCCTTCAATATAAATTTGAATATTTCCCAGTTTTTGCAATCACTTTCCAAATAAAATATTCTCATGCCTTGTATGTAAACAATCCCAAATAAACCCCTTCCTAAACAGTTTATGAGCTAAGAGAAAAGTAGCTTTTTAGCGAAATGTAGTGTCACAAAGAGACTAGGGTGTCCAAAACGCAAAATGCATGACAGTTAGTGATATTTGTTAATTATAAGTTTTTTACAACATACACTGTATCTGAATGAAAGTTTAGTTAACATTAAACCTCATTGAGATGCATTGACCAGCTTCATATCCTAACCATGTGGTTCTACCTCATTGTGATAAAATAATGAAATCTAACAAATATGCATTTTTATGTTCCGAACATGTCTTTTTATGCCCCCACATTTCGCTAAGCTATGTAAGCAAAATTTGTAGTCTCTCTGGCTCAAGACAAAGAAAGTCTGTTTCAGTTGATTTGAATATCATCAAGGCAAGAAAAAGGAAGGACCGATACAAGAAGATTTAAAAAATGAAGCCTTGGGAAAAAAGAATTTCAATGGGAGGACCCTACATCCTAACAAAGTAATAATCAATGATGTTTCTTTATCTCGAATGAGATGATGATCTTGACCAAACATTAGAAGTGAGAATTATAACATGTTTCTATTCCTCATATCAAAATACATTGTGCAATATTATTGTTATACATTTTTGAAAGAGCATGTATTACAAAACCCATTTGTTTCATCATTTACAGTGAATTATAACCTGCTGGCTAGCATAAGATGATATCCATCATAATATTACTGAATCATTCAATTGAATATGATTGAATAAATAGTAAAAAAAGTAAAAATGTTTAATGCTTGATATCTGTAGAAGGGTTAGGGTTAGATCGTAAGTATTTGATATCATCCAGTTTATACATGTATGTTAAATGTTACCGATTACTCAATTAATATACCGGTACATGTCAATACAACAAAAATCATAACAGTATTTTTTTCATATATTCCAGTATCACAATCATTTGTTCAAGTTCACATTAATCTGTGAGAATATTTGTTGTTGGTCTATAGCTGATGAATTTCAGAACTTAGTTCTGTTGTTATTCATATTCCCACTTCGATTGTCACATGCAAACTATTATCAATAAAACTATCAATAAAGGTATAACACCTCTTGGCAACTCATATTAAAGTTGTAACAGGTCTTTTCTATTCTTTTTTTTCTTCTTCAATTTAAAATAAAATGTGTAAAATTTGAGCTATTTCATGATCCCATCTGATCTATCCATAATAACATACACTGAAGGGAAGGTTAATGATAGAGTGTAATATTGGTAAGATAAAATGAAAATCACTCATAATTTTTTCCTGTACTTACAGTGTTTACTTGTTTATCTGTCACACTCTTACATGATAGAAAGTCAGAAGGAAATTAAAATAAACACACAGTTCTTTTTATGCAATTCTGTTTAAACTCAGTCCTCAAGGCAATTTTCTGAAGGATAATAAATCCCCCCTCCCCCCACAAAACAAAATATCAATCATACTATTAAAAGGCAAGTTGCAAGCTACAGTTCATTAGACAGGAGCTTTGCCACTATAAACAAATAGCACAGCCAATATATGAATATACTCTACTGCGCTCAATACAAAGTATCATATCATTACCCCGGCTGTAGCTGAGCTGCAATAATACGGTGCTAAAACATTCAAGAAATGTCTTCATAACGGGTACCCATTTACTTCACCTGGGTGGAGAGTGGCAAATGTAGACATTAGTGCCCCGGTGGGACTTGAACCGCGAACCCTGTGATCCACAGTTTGGTGACATATCCACTAGACCTGGACACCTCTACATATCATCAAGTTAAAGAAGTAAAGATTTTTTAACTTGATGATATAAATCAAAAGACTATTTTATTTGTATCATTCTACAAAAGCTTTAATGATCGCCCACATAATATTTCATCTAGCACAAATTTCTGACAGTACCATTCAGTCATTAAAACTCCCCTAAAATAAAGTGATACGTACCTTTCCTTTATGCGTTTCACTCAGCCATTCCCGGAGCTGTATTAGTCTACTCTCCTGTAGGGGTGTCAGATCACCCAAGAATTTCTTGATGTAATCTTCATCCACCTTAGATGCCTCTGTACAATTAAACAATCAAAAAGAAAATTAAATAAGGGAAGTGTATGGTATGTCATCAACCACATCATATAACAATTTTGTTTTTAAATCATTCTTTTTAGTCCAGAAGCACTGTATAATATTCATAGTCCAATTCTATTACTGCAATTAATTTTTTAAGATATTTTTGAAATAATGAAATTAATTTACACTGAGATATCTTACATAATTCATTAGAACTATAATAAATCTCTCAGAATGAATGTCAACTAGCACAGATGAATAATCATGTTTAATACAGACCTTCAGCTGCAGAAGCTGTAGCGCCCTCTACAGCTCCGCCTTGTTCAGCCATAGTACTGGAAGCTAGTCTATTCCTAACGATAGAGCAATCGGCGATGCATAGAGTAGCAGCCGTCTGTTTGTTGAAAGGATGTAAAGTGTTGGATTCCTCCTGTATTTAACAAAAACAAAACTTCTGTCACATAGAGAAAACAAAACAGTTGCTAAAAGCAAGAAACTTTATTATGAGTTAATTTCATTCTCACCCTTGAGAGAGAAAAATCTAACTTGTTGGCCATCAGTACAGACCTACTAAAAGATTATTCAAATTCAGTTATCCAATCAAATCAAGAGGACAAGATTGCTTAGTGGTCGAGCAATGGTCTCGTAACTGAGAGGAACTGGGTTTGTAATCAGTAGATTTGTTAGCCCCCTTTGATAAGGCATGATTCCTCACTACCTAGTGACTTAGTCCCTCTGTGATGACTAAGGCCGTCGGTCCCCTGGTTGGTTGCTTACTTCTTAGTAGTCATACCATCATACCAAAATCTACAACAGGCCAAATATTTGTTTTGATATGCAATAACAAATACCAAAATACTGCTGATTTTTAAAAAAATCTAACTTTGAATTCAATGTTTACATGCTGTAATCTGCACTGCTCTCATTTATAAAAACAAATACAACTTGTTTAATTACGGGTACTTGAACATCAACAACCCCAAATACTGAAGCTACCAATATTATAATAAAAATCAAATTATATTGAGGCTTCCCATCTCTTACCGATAGTTGTTTGACCAAGGTGGAATTCCTCTTGGGTGTGCTCAAGTTTTCATTTTCCTTGATGACAGGGAGGTGGGTTTCCTTGTTCTCCTCTTTCTCTACATCCTCTTCTCCATAAAGCTCTGACCATGTTGGGAAATCGGTTTCGCCTTCAGCAAGAATCTCTTGAATATAGTACAGGAGGACTTCCTTGCCCTGGAAAGATACAATGTGAAAATGGGAAATGTGTTTAAACTTTACATAACGGATATACTTGTGTCTCTATGTAATGGTTATTGAACAGCACATTTTGAACTATGATATGTGTTTCAAAGAACTTTGAAAGAACTACTCCAGCTTTAATTCCAGCAACCATTATCAGTATGCAGTAGACTACGATCCAGTTTACAGTCTACATCAGGGTCGACAACAACAAATGTTTAGGAATACCTGGCCAAAGAACAATCGAGTCATGTCAGGGCTTGAACCTATTACTTTTGCATCATTAGTCAAGCAACTAAAACAGCTCAATATCTTAGTTGTTATCGACTATATCACCTAATTTGTTTGAGCTTTTAAGAAGCTGACTGTAGGCATCTTTTAAAGAAGAAATTCTAATGTTTCATAATCAACCGTCTTTGAATGAAATAGATCCAAGAGATCAAAAGGGGCTAAGAAAGTAAGAATACAAATGTGAATAGGTATTAAAAAGAAAGCTGTATATGGTTGAAAGACAGGATGGACTGAGAGTATTAATTAGTTTGGAGTGTAAAAAGCATGAATGCAAAGCAGAAGTCAATAAATACAAATGAAAGAGAAATGAAAGATATTTTGCAACTGACTCACGACTTTTAATAAGGTGATTAGCTAAATTTTGTTGTGTTCATATTCTTAATGGACATTTTGCTTCTCTTCTGTACTTGGCTAAATCATGGCAACCGTTTTCACAAGCCGCATGGTATCATCGGCTAGGGACAAGAAGGGCATTAACTATTAAAGAAAATGATGATAATAAAGGACTGCAAAATGCTTAATGATAATAGAATCAATAATGTCCAATAAATCGTTTCCAAATACATGTACTGTAGCTCCCCTCTTGTTTATTAGGATCCACCTCAATTATATATGCTAATATCAGCCTTCCCTAACAATCTTTTTTAGGATCAAGTGGTGAGCAAATTTAGAAAAGACTTCAATGATAGTATTTGTAAGCCATACTCCTGTGATGTGAAGATACAATATAGATCGGATGAGCAATACACCTGTAACAACAATTTTCATTGTGTTTGTTTGAAAGAACCCAAGCAATCCTAAGGATGCCAACATCATTTAGGTGGGACCACTTTTATCATCATACACTCATGATCGTATCATTCAAGTCTCACAAGATTTCTCAGCTTGGAGAAGAAGATACAGCCTATCATCCTACCCTCCTACCTCCCTCCTGCCACTGATACAATGCCTATCATCCTACCCTCCTACCTCCCTCCTGCCACTGATACAATGCCTATCATCCTACCCTCCTACCTCCCTCCTGTCACTGATACAATGCCTATCATCCTACCCTCCTACCTCCCTCCTGCCACTGATACAATGCCTATCATCCTACCCTCCTACCTCCCTCCTGCCACTGATGCAATGCCTATCATCCTACCCTCCTACCTCCCTCCTGCCACTGATACAATGCCTATCATCCTACCCTCCTACCTCCCTCCTGTCACTGATACAATGCCTATCATCCTACCCTCCTACCTCCCTCCTGTCACTGATACAATGCCTATTATCCTACCCTCCTACCTCCCTCCTGCCTCTGATACAATGCCTATCATCCTACCCTCCTACCTCCCTCCTGCCACTGATGCAATGCCTATCATCCTACCCTCCTACCTCCCTCCTGCCACTGATACAATGCCTATCATCCTACCCTCCTACCTCCCTCCTGCCACTGATACAATGCCTATCATCCTACCCTCCTACCTCCCTCCTGTCACTGATACAATGCCTATCATCCTACCCTCCTACCTCCCTCCTGCCACTGATGCAATGCTTGGTGGAAATATTTGAGGATTGAGAGGCCCAGCTTGCAAAGTAAATTCCACTCTCTGGCAGGGTCATTAAATATCACTAAGGGCCTCCTGTCGAGACCTCTTAGGGTTCAAAGGTTTTATAGAGAAATCTAGGGAGGACTTTGCAAGGCTTTACAAGCAGGTGAGACAACATGGCATCACTAGATGTGACGTTGAAGATAATATAGTGGGGGAGAAATTGGGGGAGAGATAGTATGGACAAATATAAGAGATGGGTTGTGATCTTTAGGGAGATAGACAGAATGAACATTTTAAAGCTGATATTCTAAGCAAACAAATGTCCCTTAATTTGGTACCTACGGAAAGCATATGTTATTTATAAGTTTTTCAATTACATAGTATATCACAAAAAAATTATGGCTACTCGAAATCCTTCATTGAAATGTCCAAAATATCCGCCTCTCTTTGCATAGAAATCAGTCACGGCGCTGGTCTACTAAACATGTATATGACATCACGTTCGGGAAAGAGTATATTCACGTACCCGGAGGATGTCCCATAGAAAGCATGTGCAGAGAGATACGATTTTCTGCTTATTTTTGTTTCAAAGGCTGAAAAGTCTAATAAATCATAATTCTACGTACAATTCTTTACCTTCCCCTAATATTTCATAGTATTAATATCAATTCCCCTTTTACAAATTATGACATATACATGCTAACGATGTGCTATTATTAATTAGTCAATATTTTCATCATGCAATTTTTGTTTTGGTATTGAAATCGGCCCAGGCACGGAGTGAACAGTAGCTGTCTGGTAAGTGGACCGTACCCATGCACAGTTCATTACCATACAGCGATCTCCCGATGGTTTCTTCTTCCTTTCCCCATGTCTTTCGCCTTCCTTGGCCCTGAACTCAGATCCTTCATCTTCTTCCATGCTGTGCATTAATTGTGCGATCTACCAATTCTGACACCAATACGGTAGTCAGCAAGTCTTTGTTAGTTGTTTTTCTTAGCTGGTAACGTCGCTTTCATTATCTTGCAATTGCCGATAAATATATAACTATAGCCCACGTACGTTCCATCACAAGAAAGCCGCGCCTAGAGCAGCGGCCTGGTCTTACCTCCCAATTCTGCTCGCTTCACAAACGTTCGTGCAAGAGCCGCATCACTCGCGGATAAATATCGTTCGATCACTAGACGTTGTCAAAATATTATAGAGGAAGCGCTTGCATGATCTCGTTCAAGTTTGATATTTTACTGTATCCTTTTTTGAGGCAGTCACACACATCTACATGTATGATAAGTACTATCATAGTTCTAGGCCTATTCGTTTTACAAAACTGCTCCTGTACATTATCTGATGAAAAGATAATGCATCCGCCTATTCATAAGTGCATGATTTAACCTTGTTTCCCAAGCAGTAAACTCGTCTTAAATCTCTACCAAATACATGTAGGTGAATATGAGGATATACAAAGAAATCAGCGACTGGAAAATGTTGCTTCGTAATTATTCTTCATTCAAATGAAAACAGAAAATCCATCAAATATACTCATTAACAACAACAAATCTAAGCTCTGACAGGATAGCATTTACGTAGGGATATCACTGCCATTCACTCTCACTGAGCCCATGAGTCCCGTTTGTGATGTCACGGATAGAGGCCCGACTCTACATGCACTTCCAGGTTTCAGACTTAGATAGTTTGGTAGAGTTTACTCGCATAAATTCACCATTCTAAACTTGATTTTGTCAGTTGGACACCATTTAGTGTTATTCTGGGGGTTAAAAGCTTTCTATTGATGTAATTATTTCAATATTTAAGATTGTCTTAGAATATCAACTTTAAGGAGATAGACAAAAAGGAGGTGAGTAGTGACAGAGAAAGAGAGAGATATAGACTGAAAGCACTGAAAATAGTTGTGATCTTCAGTAACTAGTGAGTGAAGGAGAAACAGACAAACAGAATTTAAAAAATAGATAGTAAGAGAGAGACAAAATGTGTGTGTGCGTACATGTACATGTCTGTGTGTGTGTGAGAGAGAGAGAGAGAGAGAATGTTGAAGATTTACAGAAGAGTTTGTTCTCCCACATAATAATAGATTGAGGAAACAGAGAGGGACAGTCAAAATGAGGATAGATAGATACTTGGATAACAGAGGAAGAGAAAGAGAATAAAAGGATCATAGAGGGAGCTTGAGCTCAGATGGAAGGAGAGAGGTGGAGAAACACACTGGAAACGGTGAATTAAGCCTGGCAGGCAATCAACAATCTGGTTTTCCTTTTTTTTTTTTTTACGTCTTTTAAAAAATTGTACAGCTCTATTTAGATTGAAGCCACTGACCTACAGCCAATTTTCAAAATTTCCCAAACTTTGCATTACCTTAAAAATCCAATGAAAGATGGAATAAGATACATGTACATATGAATAGCAGTAACACACACACACACATGTTTGAATAAATTGAACATTACAGGCACTGTGATACATCCAGAAATAGCTCAGGATGCAAACATACTCAGCCACCCATAGTGCTCTCTGTAAATTTACTCTACTTCTCCTGTGGCCATCTATTCTCACCAGATCTGTTCACATATAAACACTTTCTCCTCAAATTTCATCTACATTGCTGAACTGTAACTACATGAGTGTTAGAAGATCTTTCATAGGCTACTGTATTATAAGCTCTTATTTTCTTGAATGTTTTATTTTCGCAAATTTCTTCATTTATTGTAGGGTAGTGATTTATTAACA
This sequence comes from Strongylocentrotus purpuratus, assembly GCF_000002235.5. Classification (NCBI taxonomy): domain Eukaryota; kingdom Metazoa; phylum Echinodermata; class Echinoidea; order Camarodonta; family Strongylocentrotidae; genus Strongylocentrotus; species Strongylocentrotus purpuratus. The sequence continues at coordinate 23,538,034 of NW_022145599.1, read as the reverse complement.
TGCAAACAGGTAATAAAGTGGGAGGGTTTAATCTATACTTCCTAAAATACGGTATTTGTAATACATGTCATGGATATGGGCATAGAAGCAGGTTAGAACATTATTTCAGCCCCTAAATTACAGGAAAACCTGCATACAACTGTATAGGAATAATTTTCAAGGTAGATGTACACATACATGTATAGTTATCAAAGAATATAAAATGTCATGGCTGATTTGCTAAATTGTGAATGGATGAAATTCATGCAACCTAAATAAATTCAAGCTATTCAAAAAATTCTAAATTCACAAGAACCTTTATCAGTTAAAAAAAAAAAATTATGCATGCTGGTTAGAATAAATAAGATGAAGACCTTTTTTTGGGGGGGGGGGGCTAGTTTTTCATCTTGGTGATATACATTTTTCAGGCTTCTCTTTTAATTTCTTCCTTTTCTCTTCATCTACCTTTCTAATGCTCAAACTGGCCAGATTATCACCTCAAGGACTGCTTTCTTCAAAACAACAATCAATGTCCTCTTCTTCACCTTGTAAAACAGCGCCAGTCTATAGAAAGACAGTGCAGAAATCCGGTTCCCTTTTTGTCTAAAAACCAAACCCTAGGTTTTTTTACCAAGCATTACTCCTTGGTTTTACAAAAGGTTATCTACAAGCCAAACAGTCTGGTTCACTGATGAAGTCATGAGACTTGACAGCTGGACATAAATGTTTATGTGGGTGTCTAGCCAACTACTTTTGAAAAGGAAATATAATGTGAGTCGAATACAGTAACAGGAACAAGGTAATAATGCAAAGGAAGGCTGAAATAGACGGAAGGAAACAAACAACACAGATGAGAGTACCGTAAAGAAACAGGAATGTGTAGCATGATGAGGGAGAAGGTAACAGAAAAATACAGAGAATGAGATGAAGGAGAGGAGATTCAAGAAGAGGAAGCAGATACATATACATGTAATGAAGATGAGATAGTTAGCAAGGACAAAATGATGGAAAGCATGCAGGACGATAATGAGCAACAAATGGTACATGTACATGTAGATCAGTTCTGAATTTCAGAGAAAAGGAATATCAAGAAACAAGTATTTTATTAGGACAATGACGAACACAAACAGAGAAAAGATATAAAGGGGTCAGCATTATCAACTAAAAAAATGCGCTGGTTGAGGAGTCAGCTTCATTTCTGAAAAAAAGTTGGTACCCAGTATGGATCCTAGATGTACCTCTAGACCCTGTTACAAAATTGGTCATCTATAACAAGTAACAATGAATCACACATGCTGATTGGCTGAAAGCAAATTTGTAAATTTGATAAAAATTGCGTCCACAAGACATATAACTTAAAGTGAGGACCCCCCACCTACATGTAACTACAGAATAACCTAGAATGTTTAACCTTAAAGTTTGTCAGCGTGTCCACACACAAAACAATTTATCCCGAAACTCTATAACGAAACGTCGTATAAAGAATCATCGTATAAATTTCAGAGTGTCCACACACAAGAAACGTCGTATAAATAATCATCGTATAAATTCCAGGATGTCCACACACAGAAGAAAGTAATCCAGAAACTCTACAGCGAAATGTCGTATAGGTGCGCAGTTTGCTACTGTGGTCATGAAGTGGAAATGAGAGGTCTGGTCTCCTTTCGCTCGAGGTCACGTTAAGCCCCGCCCAGTTAGTTACACTAGTTACGTTCACACACAACACCTTCTGTGATTAGGCGTGATTCTTTATTGAGTTCTAGTTCGAAACGATGCCCAAGCCTGCGTTCGTTATACGACGTATCCTTAGTGAGCGTCCACACACACAATTTCATCTTAAAACTATCGCGAAACTGTATAACTATCGCGAAACGGTATAGCTAATCACGCCTAATCACGGAAAATGTTGTGTGTGGACAGGGGGTAAGAGGCATTTACACTACAACCAAAAATCATAGATTTTTCTCACATTCCTGTGTTTTACCAGCAACTACCGGCAAACAAAATCTATCTCTTGAGTGTGGTTTATTTAAACACCGGCCAAAGATTTACCAATTTTTTGCAAACTTCAACTTCGGTAAGATACTGATTTTTGCTAACGTGACTCTCCTCGCTTCAGTGCCAACGCATGCAGAGCACCTATGAGTCGTGCATACACAATACTCACTAAAAAATCGGTATGAGCAAACTTCAACGTTTTTTTAATGGGTTTTTCAAATAGTGTAAATGGTAGACAAAAAAATTGATGAATTGTCAAATTGGTGTTTGGGATTTGTAAATGGGCCTAATGAAAAAAGGAAGTATACTAATCGCATTACTAGTAGTTTCCATTGGATAATCTTATTTTTGAGCACCTGTGTTTACCAGGAATTTTTTTGCTTTATATAAATGAAAATATGCATATTTTAAGGTTTATCACTGTGATGGTTTCCAGAATGGGAAAGGGATTGGGAAAGTGATTGATTACCAATCTCCATAGATCGGAAAAGCAGAAACTATATTGAGCTTACCCTGACCCTGCCCCTCACTTTATTAGAGATTAATGTACCGAACAGTTCCCCAACACTTACTCTTGGCAAATCATATTCCCTACACCCATCCAGCCCCAATTCACACAATTTATTAAAGCCATGTCATTGCTATTCCAACACAATTTCCTCTCCACTTGTCTGTATGATTCTCATTTCCTCCATCAATTTCTATTGTCAAGCAGACCAAACAGCCTAGCTAGCAGCAACCCCCTTTTTCCTCCCTTGCCGACGTCAGGACATGACGCAAATCGTCATCGGGCCAAATGAAATATCCATGCCCTACCCTATAACCTATCCATCGCAATATTCAATCAACCTTTATAGAGCACCAAAGCAAGATATCACTGTTTGATGATCGTTGTTGAATACCAACATACGACAGAGAGACAATGATGATGAATACCAGTACACTTTAAATGTGAGATACAAACTTAATAAGCATTTGAGAACTGTAAGGTGATGATCACACCAGCAAAAGGTGATAACAACATTTGTCCATTTGGAGCCAAAAGGGCATTAACTTACATGTACATGTACCATACATGTATACAACATAGGTAACACCCTTCTGGCTCTCAACAGACGATTTACTATGGCAACATTTGCTCCAAGCATTTTGCATCAAAGATACAGGATTAGAGTTAGAGTCGCATCTGGGTATTATGTTCTTGTTGAAGTCAGGTAGTCAGTTAGGATTAGAGTTAGAGTCGCATCTGGGTATTATGTTCTTGTTGAAGTCAGGTAGTCAGTTAGTGGTGTAGTGTAGGATATTGATGCAGAGCAATTGTTGCCGAAGCATAATGTACACATACAACCCCCTCAGTAAGCATGTACTATTGGAAAATAGATTTCCATATCACTTCCAAACATGTGCATGTCATTTATTTGTATTTATTTATTTCAAAGAGTATTCAAATTATAAAGATAAAAATCTCTTAATTACTTTCCTTTGGCTTTTAGTTTTTATTACAATGAAAACCAATCCATTATTGAGTGGTAAATATTAAAGCTGTAATTAGTATACAGTACATACATGTACACTGAAGCTCATATTATCTCAACTGTCACATACCTTCACATACTTTCTCTTCCTCATTTTATTTCCTCTATTTCTAGTTAATACATGTATGTGTATGACCATACTGAATCCTAATTTGCAATTACAGACTATGAAATGATTAGTTCATACACAGCACCTTGTATCATATGGATAAGATGCTATAAATCCAAATATTATCATTATTCTCATCCTCACTCATTATTATCATTTATATTATATTTATTGTTATTATTATAATCATTATCACTATCATTTCTATCATCATCAATCTACATCATCAATATATGTATTAGTCTAAGTCTTAGTCTTTTTCTCATTCTCACTCTCCCTTTCACTCTCATTCTTATCGTTATCATCATTATCATATCGTTTTCATTATCATCATATCCTTATTATGAACTGAGAGCAAATTAGGGCAAATACAGATACAGGTACAGTCCTGTTATGACAGTACAGCTCTGTAAATGAAAATATTAACTTTCAATATTGCACAAATGATCGTAGTGCAACAACATTTATAGAATTCCTTTCTGCCAGGTTGGCAGGATGATCCAATCAAGCAAGTTCTTTGTTTACACTGTATACTGTATATGGAACTTCATGATGTTATCCACTTTAAAAACCTCATCACAAAACCCACTTAACAATTTTAGCAGAGCTTTCTATTCTCATTATTCACTTGATATCATACCCATCTTTCATGATGAGCGAGATCCTAATAGCAACGGCATCCATCTATTAATAACACCTGAGCTCTCGCTAATCCAATTAACTCAATTGATCTTGTTATGCTAAAAGCCCTAACATGTGTGCAACCATTTTTATAACGTTGGTAGCTTAAACAGGTTTATTTATATCTCGTTATGGATGAAGGTGGCATGTTTCTGATGTTTAGTACCACTAATATGGAAGAAGGTGTCTTCCAAAGGCACATAATATCTTGTAATTTAATCTAATATTCAATTTTCGTCACATCAGAATATTGTAAATACATACATGTATACGTGCACGCATGCTTGATTAGAAAGGAAATTGTGCATTTGAGCACATCCTTGCAATGTGTCCCACATGACATATGTAATTTTCCACATACAATGTATTTCATTAAAAAATGAAGAATCTAATGAAATTACCAAATACCAATTGAACATTTGAAAATGGTGATTTGTAATTTCACTACCAATAGTCATAGTCATATCAAGATATCAAACATTCATTACTAAATTACATGTACAGTTGCATGTTTCCTCACCTGTGACATTTATCCTTTGGAATTATAATGAAATAAATGCCCAATACTCATCAGGACAGACAAGCCACATTTTTTGTAAAGCGCTTAGAGACATTTGTATTAAGCGCTATATAAAAATTAAATATTATTATTATTATTCTATCAATTTCCTCTAATATAAGTTATACAGGATGTATTAATAAAGACGATAATCTCCAAAAAGTGCAAAAACCCATTCCAAAAATGACTTTTAAACAATTAAATTCATGCACATGTAATACTAGGAAGAAGGAGGAAGAAGGAGGAGGAGGAGGAGGAATAGAAGGAAGATGAGGATGAGGACAAGGGGAAGAAGGGAAGGAGAATGAGGAGATTGGAGTAGAAGAAAATGAGGAAGAGGAAGAAGGAGAAAAGAGGAAAAAGAATTAATAGAATGAGAAGGAGGAGAAGAATAGGAAGGAGGAAAATTAAGTAAAATAAGAAGAGGAGAAGAAGAAGATGAAGAAGGAGAAGAAGAAGGAGAAGAAGAAGAAGAAGGAGAAGAAGGAGAATGGAGGAGGAAAACAAGGTGAAGAGGAAGGAGGAAAAGAGGAAAAAGAATTAATAGAATGAGGGCTTTTTAGGACCTTCTGAACGATGTTAGGGTTGAAGCACGAAACAAAACAAATGTATATAGGGGTGATTTGGGGGCGGGGGGCATCGTATCGGAGCCCCCATATTATATATCACGTAAGATCACATTGGTTTGTGGTTATACGACAGCCTGTTTTTGTACAGGGCTTCCTTAGGACCTACTGAAAGATATTAGGGTAGGACCCCCTCGCAACAATTTCATATAAGGGTGTGGGGGCGGGGGCGTCATCCTGGAGCCGCCCAAATAATATATAAGGTAAAATCAAATTTTTTTTTTTTTTTCTTTTCTAAAACAATGCAATTTCTGTTACAGGGCTTTTTAGGACAGCATTTATTGGTTCAGAGCTCTCTTAGGACCTACTGAATGATATTAAGGAAGGAGCCCCAGGCAAAACAATCACATAAGTGTGAAGAGGGTCGGGCCGTTGTTTCGGAGCCCCTGTGTTGATTTTTTTTTAAAAACCTTAATACTTTGCATTACTCTGGGGGTAGAATGTTGGAAGTTGCCAATAATTAGTCTTTACAACAGAACACGCTCATGTCAGGTGGCTAAACGTTATCAAAACCTAGGAGCCTTTCGGAATTTTTGACAAAAATCATGTACAACACAGAATTCAAGTTAGCCGACATTTGTGACATAATTCCACTCATTCCTGAGACTCATAAAAAGTTTTAAATGCATTGCACACATTGGAGAATACAGGCAGGAAACAGTATAAGAACTTTGTCAATAATGTGCTTGATGTTTGCAGCCACTCAATCCATGACCCAATCAAGAGGAATTCTCTAGCACTATTCAGTAAACCTAATTGGAAGGTAACATCTAAGCAGGGGAAGAAGATCAAAGTGCTTCAAAACAACGTGGCATTCTTCGGCCAGCTTTACATATCTATGCAGAACCGGGATGGTGACTTGGCAGAGTTCTTTGCACATGAGATACAGTACTTCCCACATACTTAGTTGATTGAAAAAACTATGAACATTTCTTTTACACTGCAATTATCTAATCTCCGTGATGTGAGATAGTCATGAAAATTAAGAATTGTTAGGCCACCTACAAATATTGCGTTGATGTTTTTTTGCTGAAACGCAAATTTTATCTAGTTATTGAGAACGAATGAATATTTACTAAAATGGGTGATAAACTTTAACTTCAAACCAGTAAAACAGACACTGATCCGGGGAGGTGGTGGTCAACGCACCCCCCCCCCCCCATGGGTCATACATGGTATGTGGTAAACGCTTGGAATAGGTGCTAGAAAGCATACTGCGCATATGATTTTATATATTTCATTTCTTTTGTGAACAAAATCTGATGGGCCTGAACCCCCGCCTTGTTAAAAATTCCGGTATCCGCCCCTGAAGAGGGTGGATTTTTATTGAAAGTTGAATAAAAATGGTATATATAATAATTTAAAAATTGTTTTGTTACTTTTATAATGTCCAATTATCCAATATTTGTCTGTGAGTCACACATTTCAATGATTACTTTGGTGAAACTGCTTGTAGCTACCTATATAATTTATTTTTTGGGGAGGGGCTTCAACCCTAACATCGTTCAGATGGTCCTAAAAAACCCTGTACCAAAAGTTACATTCGTACAACAACAGATCAATGTTATTTTAACTTATATTTTATTTAGGGGCTCCGGAATGACGCCCCCGCCCCCCCCCCCCACACCTTTAAATTAATTTTTTGCCGAGGGCTCCTTCCTTAATATCATTCAATAGGTCCTAAGAGAGCCCTTTACCAAAAAAGACTGTCATATAACCACAGACCAATGTGATCTATCATGATATCTAACACGGGGGCTCTGGTACGACGCCCTGTCCCCAAATCACACCTATATAAATATTTTGTTGGGGGCTCCAACCCTCACATCGTTCAGTAGGTCCTAAAAAAAGCCCTGTACCAGAAATTGCATTCGTACAAGAAAAGAAAATCATTGTTATTTTACCTTATACATTATTGGGGGGGGGCTGTGGGAGGACGCCCCCGCCTCTACACCCTTATATGAAATTGTTGCCAGGGGGTCCTACCCTACTATCTTTCAGTAGGTCTTTAGGAAGCCCTGTACAAAAACAGGCTTTCGTATAACTACAAACCAATGTGATCTTACATGATATATAATATGGGGGCTCCGGTACGACGCCCCTCCCCCAAATTACACCTATATAATTTATTTTTTGGGGAGGGGCTTCAACCCTTACATCGTTCAGATGGTCTTCAAAAGCCCTGTACCAAAAATTAAATTCGTACAACAACAGATCAATGTTATTTTAACTTATATTTTATTTAGGGGCTCCGAAATGACGCCCCCGCCCCCTCACACCTTTAAAATAATTTTATGCCGAGGGCTCCTAGGCTAATATTGTTCAGTAGGTCGAAAGGAAGCCCTGTACCAAAAATGGCGCTTTTATACGCCGTGTCACGATAATTTCGCTAAGCCACCTGACGAGGAGGAGGACTACAACAATGAGCCTACATGTACCTTGTATATTTATAAATCTTATCACTGACATACAGAGAGTGATGTGCTTTAAGAAAAGTTACAACAGATAAGTCAGGCTAGGAAAAAGAGAGAAATAAAGAAAGATATATATATTATTTTTTGCCTTTGTTAGTATTTACCTTTTTTATGTTGGCAGCATACTGTTTGGCAGCAATTTTCTCCACTGTATTCTCAAAGCCAAAGAAAGACTTGACCTCCAGGCTTGCTGTCTGCTCAAAGATTGTCCAGCCTGGGTTGTCTGGATGTACCTGGTAAGAGATAACAAAGAGGAAATAGAGCTGTTAGTAAAATCATTAAAAGAAAAAGGACAGACAACAAAATTAAGGACAAAAAACTGAACAATTTTTGGCAAAAAGGTCAGATTAGATCAGAAAGGATCTCCACTTTCTGTTATAAGTTTACAGAGTTATTCTAAAGAATTCTTGACATTTGTTCTAGATTCTTGAGAAAATTTGTTTGCTTGGGAACCAAGTCACTTTATAGTCCCCTGTATTTTTGTTTTCAAAAGGAACAGACAAATGCAGGTAAACTGTAAAATAAATCAAGAGCACAGAGTAATTTGAGGTCTAGAAAGGTCCTTCATATCGAACTTTGGTATTGGCAAACGGTTTTCCAATCATAAATTTCTTGATAATCAAACAGGCGATCGGCTTGTAAAAGTCATGGGGTACCTGACTGACTTAAAGGTTTATAATTATCATTGCAGCATGAGCTATATCCAGGATTTTGTTTCAGAATCTGAGACAAAGTTACCGGATCCCTTTAAGGAAATACCAATACTATTACTAAGTCCAAGCCCAAGAAATATGAGAACTAGTGTGGAAACAAAAATTGAGGTATGTTTTCCATATAGGCCTGCAAAGCATGTACCACCTGTGTTTCTAATTCTTTCTAAATGTATTGAAGCAAATGGAGACAAAATGGTGCGACTACTGTACATGTACATGTACATAAAAATCACAAGAAAATATTTCACTAAAATTTATTTTTCTTTGATTATCTTGCCATTCAAAATGTTTGAATGGCTTTTTAATCATGGGCTACAAAATGATTGAAGAACAAGTACTGTCAGGATTTTCTGCTGGTAGATTCTGGTAATAAATACTATTAAATTGAAGTATATGTATTTAATACAAGTATATTTGCATATTTCAGCAGCTCTATCATGAGCAATTCTGAAATTACACGGTACAGTGTATCATTTATACAAGGCCAATAAATATATAGCGTAGCTGTTTAATTATGGAATTGTGAATAATGAACAAGTTTATATGTACATGCTTAATCAAGTGTGATGATCACGAAGGTTACCATATAAATTATTTGCCATTCCCCTTCGATCTATTCTCGACCCATTCCCTGTTCTTTTGTCAGTCTATCTCATTCTGTGTGTATCGATATTATACATACATCCCATATATGCGGTTGTACAGTATGACCTTATTAATTCCCATTATTGATTGGTCATTTAGGTCTCTCCCATAATAAACCAAGTGAGGTGACCAAAATTAGATTTTGTTTTCTGTCATGTATCTGTATTTATTGTTTGTCTGCTTATATCCATACTTTGGCAGAGATATTTACAGTAAACGCACTTCAAATTATACACCATTTGCTCTTTGCATGTCAGAGATCCCCCCCCCCCCCCCTCTTTTTTTTTTGGCCTCCTCTCTCTCTTTCTCTCCGCACTTTCATTTAATCTATTCTTTTTTACAGTAGCCTCTTATCTTTTTATTTGGTTCCTCTTCCTATCTCCCTCCCCCATTTCTCTCTCTCTCTCTCTCTCTCTCTCTCTCTCTCTCTCTCTCTCTCTCTCTCTCTCTCTCTACATACATGTACATATATCCATCACTTTTCCCTCTGTCTTCCCTACAATCCAAGAAAATCAATCTTCAAATTTACAACATACACACACATGTACATGTAGGTCTCAACAATCTGTGACATAAGTAGTTTGAAAGCAATCTGCTGCTGGCTGGCTGGCTATTGATTTATTTTTCTCTTCCTTGTGACCCCAATCACCCACCAAGAAAAAGGGAAAACATGAGCTACATTTGTACTCCATGCGAGTTCGCGGAATTGCAGTATTCAACGTTGAATCCTGTTTCCCCTGAATTGACCGGCTTGCTCATGTGATGCATCATGGATCACAAGCGCCTCTTAGGGTGCGTTTATGCTCACCTTCTTCAGGCCAGAATGAGGCTTTTGTTATGCTTTTAATTCAAAACAAGGTTGAGTCCGTTCTCATTTTTTTTATAAACACCAAGAAAACGCTGATCTAAAACTCACAAAAAGGTGCCTTTTTGTATCGGCGTTTCTCCAAAGCGTTTCTGGGGAAGCATAAACGCACAATCATTAGTAAACACGTTTAAATGATGTCATAATGAACGTGTTTCCGGTTTACGTTAAAGCCAGTGTGAAAAGAGTATCATTCTTCTCATCAAATCTTAGCTGTCCATTGTAAGCCTGTTGTTCATCATCATGAACCCCTTTCTCCATTTCTACTCTCATTCTTCTCATCCTTCTCCTGTCTTCTCTTCTCTATCTCATCCTCTTCTCATCAACTCTTAATCACAGAGCCGATATTAGTTCTTGCTGAGCCTGAGTAAAGGATCAATCCTCTGTTAGCAATTAAGCTGAGGAAATGTTCCTGATTCGTGTGACATGAACAACACTTCCGAGAATATTCTTCCCGAACACGTACAAATCTGAACAGCATTAGCAGTAGGTTTACAGCTGAACATAATTAAAAAACATGACACTTTTGTAGAAGAAAGATAACCTTAACTTTGTGACACGTCTCCATGATTCTCAATACTTACAAGGGTGGAGTGTTTAGGCCTTTGCTGATCTTGAATAAGTAAGACATATTTTCATTTGACATACTGGTAAATGAAGAAACTTTTTTGTTATTGTTGAAATATCAGGGAACTTTAATTTAGACAGGTACATGTATGTATATATAACAGCATGTACACTGTACAGAGATAATACTATTACACAGTAATAGACTCACTGAGTATGTGCATCCTTCTAGGATTCCAATACGGGATGCAAAGCTCTCATTCCTGGCCTCAATCTTCAGGGTCCTTTCCCTCATATCCATACTGTTCTTCTGGAGGAAATAGATGAACTCTACACCAGCAATCTACAAAGAAGAGAAACACAAGCAAGTTTTATAGATGATCTAACATTTGCTCCTGGCTTTGTTTTGTCAAATTTATAAAGGTAGGCTTAAATGGTTGGGTTGCTATTTGGCCCGGCAGATCAGTGCATTTTGATGATAGAACAAGGTACCAATATCAGAGTATTGGAACTTTCGGGGAGGAACCTAGTACATGTAGGGATGTCTGCCGGGGCCCTATGCAGCATGTGGCCCTGTAGGCCGGTTAAAATGGCCCAAATATGTATTTGATCTAACGAACAAGGTACCACTTGAAACAAAATTTAACTAAAATTATCTTGATAAAATGACGACAGCCACAAAGCACTGAATGGCCCATGCCAGACAAATTTTTTACTGCTTAGGGGCCCGCCAGACACCAAAAAACGTGGCCCAAAGTTAATATAGCACTGACCCAAGTTTAGAATGGGCCTATTCAAGGTACCACTTGTGGTTTCAGAGAAACAGGGGCAAGGCTGTGAAGGGTAGTCGAATGCTCGAGTACCCGCACGGATGACATCTACTCGGGTATGATTTCTCGTACCCGAATATTCTGCCGCAAAAAAAAAAAATTATAAAAAAAAATATTTAAAATTTTAAAAAAAAATGTCCAGGCCGATGCTTACCAGAGCCTGGGTGAGCGGCGGCCGCTGGCATGGTGCCGTCGGTAAAAATGTTTCCCAACTCAAGCACTGTCAAACTCACCACTCAGAAACTGGGACCAAATGTCTGGATTTCTGCTTGGACTTGGAGGAAAATGGATTATTCTGCCATCTTTGGTTTTTAAAACAGCATTGTTCACTGTTATTATTATTATTAAATCGGCGCCTTCAACTGCAACTCAAAGTAAAATTGCATGCGTTTTCGGCGACAGAACTGGGATACTGCTCCAGTGGTATGTATGGTGGTGGCAAAAAAAAAAAAAAAAAAAAAAAAATTCAAAAAAATTCAAAAAAATTCAAAAAAATTCAAAAAAATTCAAAAAAAATTCAAAAAAAATTCAAAAAAAACACATGGCGTCCGAATACTCGAGTATTCGCTTGTAAGCATGGGAGTGTACTCGGGTACCTCATTACACTTTTGTGCACAGCCTTACATTTAATACAATAAGCATTTGCTTTGTTACTGTTGACTTGATTTAAACGAGGTATATTTACATACCATTTTGTAGTAGTATACATCACATTTTTATTCTGTAATCAAATTTATGATTGAAATAATGTGATCTGCTTGAAAATGTCATGTTACAGGGCAAATTCAATATTTCAGCTGTCGAGCTGATGGCTGATGAAGTAGTTTAAGACTTACATTTAGGTTTACCTGACGATGGTAAGGATTTTAAGAATCACTAACATTATTTGAATACTTAACAGGTCATCAGTATGGACATCAATATCAGCTGATTGCATTCTACAAGTATGTAGGACTTTAATTGATCATTTTAGAAAAGACAAAAGGGGTGAGTGACAGGGGAACAAACTTTGCAGATAGAGAAAACAAATACAGCTATATGGTAGGTCTATTAAATTATCAAAATGTCAATAGAACTTGAAATTATGAGGAATGCCTACAGTGACTGTGCAAAAAGTTGGTTGTCATAATGTTTGCTCCAGGAAGTGTCATACATTCAGCAACTGAATTTACATTCATGCCTACATGTACAGGGTGTACATGTATTGCAAATTTGATGTTTTGTTTTTGTGTTTACAAGAATGAAAGTTGGACTAGTTGAATTAAGGCCTTTGTTAAATATTTTTTGCTTTCATATGTTGCATTCCCAAGAAAAATAAATCAGGACAAATCAATTTGTTAAATACATAAAAAATTCCATTACTTATCAAGGGTGTGAATAATTTAGATGTATATTCCACAAAATGTTTCCTGATCATTTTATGCATTTACACTTTACAGTGCTCAAGTACAATGTAAGAGTATGACATAATGTTGTTGGGGTAACAATGTTTCTAGTTTCTACCTTTCCCTCTCTCCTTCTCTAACTTATACTTAAAATAATCTTGATTTCTTCATGTTTGTACTTTCTATGCCATACAAAATGTACATTTAAGGGTTGAATTTATTATATTTTCATCTTTATCTCTCTTGAAGACTGATTTTGTATTAACGCTTTATATTTCTATCCAAAGTACTCCAAGCAGGGCTCAAATTAATTTTTTGTCCACAGGGGCTCTTCCAAAAAAAAGGGCCCCCGTGAGAAGGCTCACGGGGGCTCTTTTAGTGCTGAGGGGGGCTCTTATTTTAATACAAATTTCCATTGAATTGGTACCCATGAAACTCCTAAATTCCTTTGTATTTTATCATTATCATTTATTTAATTCGGCATTTTCCCTCTTAGAAATTTACTTGTTACATAGCTGTTGTTGACCTTTATCCCTGAGATGACATTCTCTCCATTTCTTCCTGTTCTGGTGATCCGAAGGGATCATACCTCCCTGCATGGTCACTGACAGATGGTTATATATCTCATCAAATCAGCTCTCAATAAACATAAGAAAAAAAGGAGACCATGGGGGACCAACGGTCACCGATTAGGCATTGTTTGCTATGTATAGAGAGAGGGCCGTCATGATTTGGGAAGTTCCTGTAACCAAAGAGATACCAGCTCTTTGCGATAACCAACTACCGTCTGGAGTCAGGATAAAATTATCTGAATACCAATGAAGAAAAAATGTCATACTGACGGAGCATGTCAATTTGCATCAGATTGTTACACAATTTTGATGACTCCAACATCTAATTGCAATGAACTATACTGTATCAGCAATGTATATTTCTGCTTATTTTCTTCAATTTTATAAACTTTCAAAATTATACATAACCTACCGGTATTAAAAGACAATTGCATTTGGTGGCAAATACTTCTAACCCAAGTTTTTATAATTGTAATTCAATAATTATATATAATTTTAACACACAGGGTTTGAAAAAAGCTTTCATTAATTAACTTTTCCTTCCCACAATCATTTTAAACCCTGAAAATATCATTAAAGAAAACCCCTATACCGGTAGCCTGAAGGGAACTGCGCCCCCCCCCCCTCCCATGAACCCCTCCCACTCACCCATCTGGGGCATTGTCCCTAGACCCCATAGGGGGCATACATGTACATGTACCTAGTCCCTAGATTCCCCCCCCCCCCCCCCCCCCCCATCGACCCAAGATTTCTCGTTAGCCATTCTCGTTGCTGGCTATTCTGTTAAATTTCCTGGTATTAGTTAACTACTGTACATGTACATGTAGGTAAGAATTAAGAACAATGAACATGATGTCTTTCAGAAGAAAAAAATTCAGGTTGCTACCTTTTACATTAATTTCTTGCTTGTTTGTAAGTATTTTATTGTAGTTTTGCACTTCTTTTCATTTCATTCCACTGAGAGTTTTAAAGCTTTTCCATAAAAAAGGTATAAAGGCTACATGTATTTAAAAGAGAAAAAAAACAGACCTGGAGGGTTGATTCTAATCTTACTTTTAAAATAATCCTGGAAGATGGATGGGAAATGTAAGAAATGAAATAAACAATCTGCATAACTTTTACTGTCTGTGAAGTCAGGCTTACAGTTGTATCTGTATGCTAAGGCTTTGCATGGGCAATGCACTTACTGTACATGTATGTAGAAAACAGCCTGCTAATCCAGTTTTCCATTAACCTTTTTTTTTCCACCTTTGTCTTTCATCTGAAGTACATTCCTAAAATTCACAATGCAAATCCTACCTTTTGCAAATATTTTACATGAAAGGGTGGTTTAAGGCTAGTGCACACAAAACTAACAATTCAAGAGAAGGTTGATCTGGTTAAGATGAAAAATAATCTGTGAGCTTTCTCATTCTTTCAGTTCAAATAAATAAAAGTTCACCGTCAAGGATTGCTCTTCAAATAACCTCATATATTTGAAGCACGACAAGAATTTTTTTTTAAGAGTTTGGACCAAACATAAGGGCCATTTACAATGCAGAAAAAACAGTTTGAAAAGCCATCATTTTTCTTTTAAAACTACCATACTGGAAAACCCATTCAAAAAGGCTGGTTCTTGCTCAATTTTGAATTATTATTGTTTTAGCAAGTTGTTACTTGTCGCTGCTCTGCGTGCGTTAGCACTGAATCAATAATTCAGTGGTGTTTTGAGAGCAAGAATAGGGCTACATAAGTACATGCATGTAAATATGTGTCTTGAGCAAGAAATGCATGTAACCACAATAATTTGATTCCCATTTACACAAAGCACTATTAGTTTGCAAAGGCTATTCAGGGGATGGGGGTGGAGGACTTCATTTGACTGATCATGTAATTTGCTCGATTTTGAGATCCATTTTGGGGGAATGTTTACTCCTGTCCTTCATTATCCTTTTGTGTATCAAAATATACATGTACAGTTCATGTAAATGTACACCTGCATGTATGTTTCATCAACAATTTTTATACATTTCTACTCACAAAATATTGAACCAATGAAGAAATGCCCAACATTATTCTTTCAACTAATTGAAAATACTGATTGATTTTAATATCTCTTTATAAAGGAAGTTTTGCTTCTGCCCTTCTTTCTTCTAGTGTGTATCACAGTACATAATTATGTATACATGCAGTACAATAAGAATTGAATAAAATCATACTCACAAATTAATAAACTAATTGATGTTCATAAATTGAAATGCCCAAATCAATCTACATGTAGGCTACTAATTACGAAATACATGTACATGTCAATGAAGTCACATGTGTAAATCTATATAATGTACGTTGAGTGACTAAAACAACATTACATGTGTATAATATAGTGTAATTTTTATTCTTGTGAATTCACGATGTAACAAGATCGGTATCTTGTACAGATGTTACATATGGTACCAGCATACATGTACAGTGTAAAACATACATGTCCACAAGTACCAGTACTGTAAAAGTAGAAATATTCACGGTAAATTAACTTTTGCCGATTTCGGGCTAAGATCCGCCAGCACAAATTTTAGAACTCTCAAAAATATAAGTATGACTTATTATGCATGTTTTGAACGCACAGCACTAGCAGTACCCCTGCTTTCGGAACCAAGAGAGTCAAAGAGACTAAACTCGGCATGGAATGGACTCCAGCATACTGTAGCTAGTGTAGCTGCAGAGCTATACAAAATTTTTGTCCAGTCGCCTCGCAAAACTTTGATATTGATGTCTGTTTACATCATTATTGCAGCGATTTCAATATAGTTTTGTGAATAGATGTATGAAATCAAAGCTTGAATTGTGATTATTCTAGCATACATATCGGTAATGAATTTTGATCATTTTTCAAAGTGAAGTTTCACAAGAAATCAGATGGTCGTTTAAAAACAATACCGTACATACTGTAGTATGATTCATCAAATCAATGCATTGAAACTTATATATTTAACTAGATAAATTCGTTCTTTTTTAATGGTATTTAATTGGTATTATATGAAGCACGAAACCTTAACAAAGATATATAAGCCAGTAAGCCTACTAAATAAACTCAACAAATTGTATCCTTTTATGAATTGATGAAAAAGTAGCCCCTGAATAGAGTAGCCCTCGAAATGGAAATAGGAGCCCCCGAAAGTTAATTTTTTTACTGTCAGGAGGTTTGGGTTGGGAGAAAAAAAATGTCAACATAGAATTTGACATGTGGGCTGATGACTAACAAGTAGGCATTTAAGTATCAGACCTTCAATGTACAATGTATAGGGACATTCCAGTCCTTTTGTTCATACAGTACATGCATGTACACAGTGGCGGATCCGGGGGGGGGGGGGGGGGGGGGGGGGGGGGGGGGGGGGGGGGGGGGGGGGGGGGGGGGGGGGGGGGGGGGGGGGGGGGGGGGGGGGGGGGGGGTGGGGGGAAAAAAAAGTGTAAAAACATGTTAACTTTACCTTTTTTTGGAGATGCCCCCCCCCCCCCCCCCCCCCCCGAGCAAATTATCAGCCGGCGCAATTTTCAATTTTAGCACACTAAATTTCAAATTTGGCCCCCCCCCCCCCCCCCCGAAATCCTGGATCTACGCCTGCATGTACATGTAGTCATGTACAGTTAGATTTTAAAGTGAAACAATCACCAGGAAGTAGTTTGTTCTGTATGTTAATAGTTCCATGTGGTAAAACTATATTAAACTAGATGGATGTTCGACTGCACGCAGTCGAAAATGATGCCTCCGCCATAGAGCAATTTTTCAAATTCAAGTTTGATTGTAATCCATTAACAGGTTTGCAGAATATCGATATTATTACCAGCTATTTTTGTATGACCCTTTGGTCTTCGATCTTATGACCCTAAAATTTTATCAGTTCAATGGCTCTGCAAGATGCATCAATCTGTTCTTGAGATAATGCGATCACAAGCTATTTTTGCATACAAAATGAGCCCTGTGACCTTTGACCTTTGACCTCGTGACCCCAAAATCTAATCAGTTCATTAGCTCTGCTATGTATGTACGTGACCTAAGTTTGGCAGGTATCCATCCATCGGTTCTTATAATAACGAGATCACAAGCTATTTTTGCATACGTAATGAGCCCTGTGACCTTTGACCTTTGACCCCGTGACCCCAAAATCTAATCAGTTCATTAGCTCTGCCAGATACATACATGGTTAAAATTTGGCAGGAATCCAATCATCGGTTCTTGAGATAACGCGATCACGAGAACGGGACGTATGGACGGACGGACGTACAACCCGAAAACATAATGCCTCCGGAAACTTCGTAACAGAGGCATAAAAATATGAGCTTCAAATGTTACCATACTTCTACAAAAAGATCTTGCAAGTTTAAAAACACTCTCAATTAACAAAAAGGCACACCTATACACATTTGTATTAAATAGGGCCATACAGAAACCAAGTGCACCTTGGGTTCCGTGTGGGCACTTTTATGCTTTTCTTTATTTTCTTCATACTCCATATCCGATTCCATGACATTTGCTCCGGCGACAATTGCTCCGCTGTAAATTTCATACACTAATCGAATGGCTAACTTCAACCCTGGATTCAACACTATACCCTACCCTAAACCTAACCCTAAACCTAACATAAAACCCTATTGAAACCCTAACCCTAACCCTACATCTTAGACGAAATAAAGCCCGGAGCAATTGTCGCAGGAGCAAATGTTGTGTCACCTCCATATCCGTCAGCCAATTGACCGGGGTTGAAGCTTTTACAGGCTGATTTTATAAGTGATTGGTACAATGAAGAAGAACAAATGGGCAGTAGGGCCAATGGGTTTCTGGACCAATGGGTTGTACATAGAACCAATGAAATATAATATCAATGAGATGTTAGACAGACAGGACAAACATGCAGGACCATAAAGGTTAAACATAAACATTTTAAGTACACACCTTTTTGAGAAGGTATGGAGCATCTGGGTTGAGCTTGCATCGTCTCTCTACTACATGGACGGCGCCATCATCGCTCTTGAATTCCGTCATGATCTCACTCCCAACAAAGATCGGGATCATCTTGCAGGTTGGAAACCGACGGTCATAGGCCTGCAAAAATAGGATTGGATAATATAATGAAAATTTGTGTGTTCTCTTATTTTTTAATGATCAATCTTAATTTTGAACAGTACAGGGGAAGCCCACTCCAGCATCAAGTTGATTGTAATGAAACTGGTGAAACAGTGTGAATTTCTCTCCAAAGATGTAACTGTGCCTACAATGTCCAGTACAGTGTAGATAAAAAAAAAATTACATCCCCCCCCCCCCCCTCCCCCACCTTCTGTGAACTTGTGTCTTTATCTGACAAATCATGGTGTGCTTGGATGAAATTCGAGTTCTTCAGAATGTACCAGTTCATGCTAGGTAAAAAAACCTACATGTACATGTATAGCCTTTCTGCAGCACACACACAAAATATGTGAGAGTAAAAGAGGTGAGAGTAATATTTCAAAATCTCACAAGAGAGTTTTAACGACATAAAGCATATAAAAATACATGGTAACCCAAGGATAATTAAATGAAGCTCCTGTTTACAATATTTCAAGATAATGAAGTTTTCATAGATTGGCTTCAAATTCATGTTAAAGAAAAACAATTAAATTTCATGCATTCCCAGTCCCTCACAATGAAGAAATACATGTACATGTTGACACATGTACACTGTATACAATATCATTCACATTTTAAAAAGATAGAATTCTGTAAAAACCGCTTCTTTTCTCTTCTACTTTACCATCATTCTCTTCATGTAAAAAAGAAAGCCAAAGAGGACAATAAAAATAAATGAATAACACTGGTATCGCCTCAAAATTTAGTGTACATGTCCATGTTTACATACCGTAATTAACGTTGTATAAACCGCCCTCGTGTATTAACCACACCCCTCTTTTTCGCCCTTAAAAAGAAATTGCTGAGATTTTTGTTTGTTTTTTGTGTAAGATCATTAATGTAAATTAAAAAACAGAAGGGGACCTAGGATAGAAATTGTGGTACACCATGTAATAGAAGAAAAATTGGAAGAATTATTATTATAAACTACATAGAGTCTATCGAGATCTATCAGAAAGATTACTTTCAAACCCAGATGACAGACAAATTTGAGTGTTGTTCTAGTTTCCGAGTGGTGAGTCAACACACCGATTACCCCCGAGTACGATCCCCTACCCTCTCATTCTATCTCTCTCTCTCTCTCTCCTCTGTCTTCTGCTCTCTCTCTCTCTCTCTCTCTCTATCCTACATATATCTCTCCCTCTCTCTCTCTCTCTCTCTTTCTCTCTCTCTTTCTGTCTGCCTGTCTCTCTCTCTCTCTTCATATCCTGGAAGTACAGGGGGTGAAGATGGGTCAGCTTGTATAAGGTCAAGGGGGAGGGGGTCTTCCCTGCTGTTATGGTTGGGTGGTTGGTAGTGTGTAAGTGACATGTGGACTCATCAATTCAGTTCAATTTATTTCAACAATATTTTCAATATCTCACACTTCACTTTTCCTCCTTTTCCTTTTCCTTTCCTCCCTCTCTTTCCTTTTCTCCACTTTTCTATCTTCTTCTTCTTCTTTCCTTCTTGTCTCTCTTCTAGCCTCTTCTATCTGGCATCAATTTTCTTCTTTCAACTGTACAGTGTATCTACCATCTATATGTACTGTACATGTACTAGCATACAGTTGTATTTGTATTTGTTGACATGCATAGCAGTGTTTCATAAATGTAACAGTACTAAGCACAGGTGCAATATAATAATGTCTATTACAAAGCAATGTTTTGAATGAAACTGTATATGCATCATCTCACACTGAACTGTTCCTCTCTTCTACTCTCTCTCTCTTTTTCCCTTTCTCTCTCCCTTTCTCACTCCCTTTCTCACTCCCTTTCTCACTCTCTCGTTCTCTCTCTTGTCTTTCCTCTTTGCCATCCAGTATGATGTACTTTTAGTTTATGTCTGCTACTCAAAATAAACAGTTTTTTATCTGAAATTTTTAACAATTGATGCATAATGGATTTTTAGATCTTTGCTGTGACTTGTTATATTTATATGTTATATGACATTGATTGTTGTCATGTACATTTTCTGCTATTTATTTAAGTTAATATTGTCTGTTGGGAGCCAGGGGAGTACAAATAATCAAATAATTCCTCTGGCTCTCAACAGAGAGGTTAAATTATATTACATTGTTATGTTATTTATGTTATTTGTAGTTACTGTCTATGATATGTTAATGTATTGTTATATTTATACAAATGTGAGCTGTAAAACGATTTTTATGCCTTCATTTTATTTTGTGCATGACAATAAAGAAATTCAGATTACAGAGCTTGGAGACATTGCCAGGCATTGGTGTACTGTGTATAAACCGCACCCCCCAATTTGAATTTTTTTCGGCGGCAAAAAGGTGCGTTAATACACCGTTAATTACGGTACATTGTAAACATACCATAATTACATGTAGGTACATGTACAGTATGTTTCTACTTTTTAAAAAAATACTCTGCAAGTGCAGTCATACTCAGGAAACGTATGTTTCATATACAGTGTATATAATTCCATCTAACAAGGTCACAGTTCATATTTTGTATCTTGGTTTTTCTTATTCTATCTTGCAGGCCTTAAATTTCAATATTTTTAGGGCAAGGCCACTTTTCTGTAGGGCACATTCCTATATTACAGCACAAATAGGAAGAATTGGAAAGGGCACAAAAAATCTCCAAGGCCAATGAGAGGGGCATTGAGGCCACTCACAGGGGCATCCACAGCCATGGCCTTGGATTAATTTAAGCCCTGATCTTGATTGTTAATCCTCACCCCCTGCATCCTTGCCTCAGCCTCATGCATGTCAAAATAAATACAGAAGCCAAAGCCAAACAAGCCTGTTCTACCATGGACCTACATACTACCATGTCTAGTAAGTCCATGATACTATGGTCCATGGTTCTATTATCTATAGAACAAGGCAGTTATTTTCATCATGTTGTTGACATCAGGTCTTCAGCTAGGGACAAAACCAGGTTAATAAAATGTGGGACAAAAAGAATCGGTTCATTTCATAATTTTTCTCTGTTTTTCACAGACAATACCGATAGGCCATTTTTGTTATGTCATTAGTGCCATGTTACAAAGTATTTCATTCACCTTTTACAAATAATTGTCTTTCAATAGTCAGAATGTAAATTGCATACATGTATATGTACATTACATGTTGTTACATGTAGGTAGAACAAGCCATAATGTTTGTCCTACCTAGCAACAATTAATGTATGCAATTCACACTCAGACTATAAAATAGAATTATTCATAACAGGTGAATGATAACATTTGTAACATGGCACTCAACAAAGATTTATGCATTAAATCCATTGTACTGGGTGGCGTGTTTATTTACCTCCACAATCATGACATGATGATGCCTATCTATTCTCATTCATAATTTAGAACAGCAAGCACTTTATCACATGAACATGCAACTTACATTATTTTTCTAGTGTGCAAGCAGTATGCAAGTATATTCAAAGAGTTGTACAATTTCACATTGTTTTTCTCTGCTTGATGATTAAAATGAAAGACCTTTTCTAAAATCTTGTGCACACACCAACAAATAATGGGTATAGAATTACACACATTTGGTCTGGTTGTTTTATAGCCCAAATTTTCATTTCTCAAATTTTGAAAATGAGTGCATCTGTTGAAGCTATAATTTTCAGGACACAATTCTTCTATATATCATATGACGTTCTCCTAAACTGAATTGAAAAGAAGAAAGCTCAAAAATTATTGATCACCTTTCCCAAAATTCAAACGTTTTTTTAAAGGACACTCCAAGCATATGTAATTTGCTTGGATTGGATTTGTATAATTATGTACATGTACATGTACAGTATACATGTAAACATGAAGTTAATGAGCTGGCAGTGGCTGCAATGAGATGAATTGAATTTCTGTATTGGTGAAACAGGAGGTGACATACATACATGTATGATGCATTAGATGGGGCTGATTCTAGATACATGTACATGAGAGGAAAACAGGATGTGTTGAATGACAAAGCAATCATTGCACACATGAACACCATTCATTGATTCATGGCATGGTACATCTTTATACATGTCTAATAAGACTAAGGCCTTATGACGCGGCAAAACCATGGCATATTTGTTAGGATGTAAAGTGAACTGTATATATGTATGTATCAAGTCCTTTGTGCGCGTAGTTGCCATTCATTTACATTTTTTTTTTTAAACAGGCGTACCTCCTGAGTGACAGGGGGCACAGTGCCCCTCTACTTTTTCAAGTACCCCAAAAGTGCCCCCTTTTACTTCAAATAAGTGCCCCTTTTTCTTTCTGATAGGTGCCTCTTACAACCTCTGATAAGTGCCCCATTTCCTTTGAACGAAGGGTCCCTTGTAGACCCCCTTTCCCTTTTGGAATACGCTCCACTGCCCCTAAACAAGCGCAATATCGGAGCATTTTACATTACAAGCAAAAGTCATCAATTTTTCTCATATTCTGGAGTTCTGTCGAAAGTTGCTAGGCACAGTTCTACCCATAAACATAACATAAAAACCTGAATGGAAAAACCTACCCCTGGTGTGCAGGTTCTTTTAAATGCCTGCCAAAACTCCACAGGTTTTTGCATGGTAAATGCTGGCTCTCAAATTATTTCATTTTTGGGTCACATACTGTAACTCTCCTCGTTAGTGACAAGTGGCGCATGTGCACAACTCATACCCACAACCTGAAACGGTCTTTTCATGGGTTTTTCCAGTTGTGTAAATGTTAGTTCAAAATCTGATGAATTTTCAAATTGGTTATTTTTACAATGTAAATGGGTCTTATGTCTAATTGTCAAGAGATATGGGCTGGTCAGAACTCACAAAGAACAATAAACTATAATGTAACAATGACCATAATGATTAGAGTGGTCACGTTTTAACAATAAAATCAATAAAATCATTGGGGTTCTGTCAATCAAGCATAAGAGATTCTTCTTCTTAACCACCATCACATCATTGGAGTAAATTTATTGGCTCTCAGATAAATCTCTCAATTAGTGACCGAGCAATTCCAACTACTGTAGTACTGCTACAATTGTTGAGAGAAGCTCATCAGCATAAATTGTCAAGGTCTCACCAACAAATATTTCAATGCATTTTATGCATTTACAAGCAAGAGAGCAGTGATTTGGAAATTTATCATTAATAAACCAGCCCTTACGTAAGTGCCATTCACAGCATTAGTTCAGATATTGTTGTCAATACATGTAGCTCTATTTACAGTGCAAGCAAAACTGTCGTTGTTTTTTTTACATTCCAGTGATTCATTGGAAGTTGCAAAGCAATGGGTGCAACTACCCATAAACACACCTCTGGAGTGATTTTTTGTTGTTAACGCCGGCAGAAATTTCTCTGGTTTTTGTAGTATAAAAACTCGCTCTCAAAACACCCGTGAATCATTCCAGTTTTTGGTGAGGCTACTCTCCTCGCTTCTGTGCTAACGCATGCAGGTCAGCGACAAGTGGCGCATGTGCACAACTTACCGGTAGTCTGGTACACAAACAAAACAGAATTATACATCAACAGTTTCATATGGATTTTTCCAGTAGTGTCCACACTGTCACATAAACAATGTTTTTTATTAATTATTACATGGATTTTATGGCTGTGAATAATCCAGGGTAATTGTGAGCAGATTAGGCACTGCCATCTACAGTCAGCTAATATCGTTGATGCAAAACCTTCACACCCTAATGTAATGCAACATGTATGTGACCAACATGTATGTGACCAACATGATCAGATATCGATGATCCTTTAACACAGATTTCTTTACTTTTGTTTACTTTCTGAACTTGATTAAGATGCAAATTTGCTGAAAGAGACATTTAGGTTGCCTATTGCAGCTGGGGAATACAGTAGTAACATTAAAGCGCATAAGAATTATAATACAGTACAACTGAGATGACATTAAACGGATTTGAGAAAGATGTTAGAAAACTGTATTGCCCAAGTATAATAATCAAGGGAAATAGAGCCTAAAATTCAGTCCCCCCCCCCCCCCCCCCCATATTAACCATCATGTACATGTACAGTATTATCAGGAAAAGAACATTTGGCAAATGATAAAGCAGTGGGGTATACATGTACATGTATATGTAGTATAGACCAGTTGGCAATGCATACATGTACACATGAATGCCCAATGGATATGTGACAGATAATATGCATAATGTACACTAGCCGGTACTATAAATTGTTTGTGTACATACATGTAGACATAGGAAAGCTGGGGTAAGGGTGTCTTCTTGACCTTTTCATCCGTCTATTATATCTCCTTGATCTTATCAAAGCAGAGTCATCCACAAATGAATCTCACATCCTTGACTCAAGATCACGTTCAATTAATAAAGACCATGCGTGATGAGGACGAGCAGCTCCTTGATGACGATGAGCAACTCCTTGATAAACTCAAGAAGTAACCCCATTCCCAATGTCTTTGTATCATCAAAATACACAAAGATGAAAACGTCCTGCGATGATCATTTTTGTTTACGAAATGAATGGTAAGTGGGATTAATAGAAGAAGTTGAGCACACAAAGGTCATGCAGCTTTAATATGCATATTCATAATGTACACCATGTACATTGAGTGATTTCAAGTTGGGTGTTAGTGTTAGTGTTAAGAGCAGTCAAGAGCTCTTAAATCGAGCTAAAAATTTGCTGATGAAACTAAGAGCCCGATACCGATATAAACATCGATGGCTTAACACCACTGTGACGTCATCGCGATCGCCACACAGACTTGATTTCACGACGATGATTTCAAAATAGTACATAAAATCTAAAGATATCATGAAAAGCTGCACAGAATAATTTACACTTATTTCTCTGGTCTTATAAAACAACTCATTTTACACATAAGAATATATGAATCACATAGTAAAGGACCCATTTCACATATTTGTATTTGATTGTCAGACAATAAATAGCGTCGTTCGTGCGTTGACTGTTGTGCGGGTATAACACTAACACCGAACTGGAAATGAACATTTGCTTAATCCCTAGGGGCTAGTGTTAGTGAATAGGACATTCGTACGTAAAGTATTAACACCAGCCACACAGGTCGGTTCAGCAGACGACAATTTTGCAAAATCGTTAACACTAGCTACCGGAAGTTGACGATATTCAGAGGTCAAAGCTTTAACACCAGCTGATTTCCATTTCGGTGTTAAGGCTTGTGATAGTGTTAATTAAACACAAACACCAGCCCTAAACACCCAACTTGAAATCACTCATTGTACATGTACCTGTATGTGTTATAAGATACAAAATTGTGAAGAGCAGTACTGTTTAAAAAAAAAATGTTCACATACAGACATATCATGTTCATGTACATGTCATGGTTATACCCGCAATGTGTGAGCAAGACTTTATGAAGGATTGCTTACAATTTACATGTGCTTCTTCAAATGAAATAAGTACAGGAGGTGGCCTCTACAACCGAATAAGAGTTGAGCTTGATAAGTTGAGTGTAGCATTCCTACAAAAGGGGAAATTGTATTACATTACAGCATGGGATGTGGCACTCCAGTCCAGGGCAGACTATACAACCATTGAACAAGCGTTAAATTCACATGCATCTCTTGAACCATCTTGACATTCCACTCATCTTGAAATACCGTAAAGCTTTGTGTATAAGACGCATCCTATTTTTAAGACCAAGATCAACAATAACAACAAATAATTTGTTTTTGTTTTTTGTTTTGCTTTTTTTCCCAACACCTAATGCAGCAAGCCAGATCAGATAGCATCTTATTTCAGCGTTCTGTAAGGTACGTTCAGAAACCCAAGCCATGCAAGGAAGGACTTTAATTTATTACGAGGTGCAGTTGAAGTGCTTGTGAACTTGTCACAAATAATAGTAACAATGTTGTTTTTAAAACTAAAGATTACAGAGAAATTTTGGTCTGAGTCCAAACAGAAATTTGGAGAGGCTAGATTTCGAGTGGTGAGTTGATATTCCCTGATACGGGTGAGTGAGCTGAAGGCACGGGAGAGCTTTGGCCGGCAAAATGCTATGAGACTGAAAAAAAAAGAGAAAAAAATCTCTTCCCTTCAAATTAGGAACGTAGTTGGACTTCAAATAGTAGATCCTTTTATTCGCATTATGTAATTCAAGTTGAGACACAGAGATTTTCGAAAACCACTAAAAAGTAGCATTTTGAGGACTTAAAATACCCTGAACCTGTGTATAAGATCACCCCCGACTCCCCAAAGTGCGTCTTATAAACACATATATTTTTTCTATACAAATTACTTACAGGCAAGCTGGATTGGAGCAATATACTCAAGCATACATTTCATATTAAATTTTTTTTTTTTTTAAATCCATGAGAATACATGTACATGTATTTGGTGTCTTAGTTATATCCCTGAGTGCAGTATCATTTTTAGTCAAACCTTGTAAAAAGCCAACTCACTCATTTGAAGGCTCTGCCCCCTCCCCCCCCCCCCCCCCCCCACTTATTTCACTGCCTGTTCCCTTTACAATATCCAACTACACTGTACTAACAAAATAAGTTCAGAAGGCTGCCAAAGTTAAAAACATTCCTTTACATTACTCAGCAAATACATGTACATTGTATGTATGTATCTCTCTCTCTCCATCTTAAATTTGATCCTCTTTGATTGGTATTCTGTAAGTGTATTATTTATGTCCATTGCCATGACGACAGAACAACCAACCCTTAAATTAGCATGTTCCTCCTTATTTCCTGCACTGCATGACGTCACTCCAGGGTGCAAAGTAGTAGTGATCAGAGAGTGATTAATCACAGTCTCCAGTCCAATCGGTCTCCATTTATAACTGCTTTAATTCAATCTCATGCATGTACATGTACATGTACATGTCACTTTCTCAAATACAGTGACACCTGCTTTAGCAACAACCTGTCTGTAATGACCACATTTTCTGTTTCCCTTCAATTGTGTTTGTCACTGAAGTCTAAAACATGCCCTACTGGAACCTTCATAAATACCATCTACGGTACTATAAACACTGTTTTTTCTTGTCTCCTCTGTGTGGGTCTATGGACAGGTTTCTCTACAGTATAAGCTGTGTTCTGGGCACAAATGCAATTGCTTTGTGAAAGAAACTCTCTAGGAACAATGGGTAAAGGTTGATTTTGTAGCAAATAAGTAGTGATGTTGTTATCAAGATTCAAGAAGGTTTTGGAATTATCAAAATTATACAAAAATAGAAAATAGATTAAACTTTTGCTTAAAGAGATCGTTTAACAATGTTAAATCTGAGATACACGGCCCTACGTGTTATCAGTGTCTGTGATATGGTGTAATATTGAAGTCCTAAAAAAATTGCGCTTCAAAATGATCAAGAAGTGCCTCAATAAAGTAAAAATCTTTGAGTGACCGGTTTTACCATACTCGTTTTCCCCAATAGACTGTAGTGTTATGAAAACCGTCAGGCGAACGGTTTTCAAATTTGTAATTCCAATCATAAATATCTTGATAATCAGACAGGTGATCGGCTTGTAAAAGTCATGGGGTTCCTGACTGACCTAAAGGTTTATAATTATCATTGCATCATGAGCTAAATCCAGAATTTTGTTTCAGAATCTGAGACAAAGTTACCGGATCCCTTTAAAGTCATATGCACTGCATGCAGGAATTTATGGGACTACATGTACATCTACATGCAGAGGTGGCATGGAAGTTTGGTGGAAACATTTTGGCTATTGGGTATTGTGCCATATTTTGGTGAAGGCGTACATAGAGCGATTTCAAGTTCCTGTACCTAATAATCATCACGCAAGTCATAAGTTGGTGATGCATTGTGGGGCATGTACATGTACACATAGGAACATTGTGAGCAGCAGATTGCTCTATACTAAGTTTGAAGTAGCGTCAGTAAAATTAGTGAGTGGTGTGCCACATGACCAAAAACAGGAATCATTGACCAATGCTTAAAGAGCAGGCATATATTGTGTTTGCCAGTACAGTTCCTTAGCAACTTCAGACGAAACACTGGAATGTGAGAAAAATCAATGATTTTTAAAATTTGTATTGCAGTGTCTACTGTTGATATTTACATAAGTCCAGTGCGAGTAAAAACCAAGCTAGTAAGCTTATAATTATATGATGTGGGATCCAACAGGGGGCTGCATCATTCTGATGGAGGGTAGAGCAGCTAGCAGCCTCCTTGAAGTTGGTTATTCCTGTTGCATTGACTGCTAAGCCAGGCAGATGATTCCAGATCCTTATTACTCTTGGGTAGTACAAGAACTTGAAGGAGTCAATAGTTGCAACTGGAATTACATACTTCAGGTTGTGGTCGTGTCTTCCAAAGTATGTAGCAGGGATGACAATAGTTGGTGCAGGTACATTGTATGGAGACAAGACGGCGATGGATCTTGTAGAGAAGGGTGCATTGGTCGAGGATTCGACGTTCGTGATAGTATTTCTTTAAATATTCTAATTACAGATGGATTTGTCAATACTCTGTATCTGTTCTGATCCTGGTCCTGATCCTCAAGAGGGATATAAAGATGACCAATAATAATGAAACTGCAAAGATCATCAGCGTTTATGATGATTGAAAGAAATCTTGCTAAATAATTATCATTTCCTATTGTGTCTTTCCGTTGCACAATACAAGTGCATGCCAGTAGGCTGGTGTGTGTGTACATGAACACGCATGCGTGAAGTTAGCGACTGTAATCTCAGATCCTCATTAAATTCATGCAAGTAATTCACATTATGAATTGGTGATGATCATTAAGGTCACTAACTTCACGCACGCGCACTCACACCCCGGCCTACTGACGGTATTCACTAGTATTGTGTCGCGGTTTTCAATGAAACCTGTGAGAAAGTGTATTCTAATCCGGGCCCCCCTCCCCCCCCCCCCCCCCCCCCGCCCCCCCCCCCCCCCCCCCCCCCCCCACTTCGGGAACGGAGGGACCGCATTCATATTCCAAAAATCCCTGGTAAAGGGGTACTTTTCATGCACCAAAGTCCAGCTCGTAATACACAAAAAATCGGCTCGTAACGACTTTACACACCAGACTTTAGTCGGGTGCTTTCAATGAGAGGGAACATGCGTACGCGTGTCCTAAATAGCACAGAGTTGGGGGGGGGCCGGATACTAATGTATTCGTTTTTAGGAAAAATACCTCAAAAAAGATATGAAAATTGACACAAAACAGGTACATGTAAGAAAGGTAACCACTTTTAAATCATGACCATTATTTGAACAATTGTGGAAGATTTTTGGTGTGTTATAGTAGAGTATCTCCACGCCGGAGTCACAGGTCCAAATGATCGCAGCTGTGAACAAGTGCCAAAATTAAGGCTGGCCATATATACTTGATCATGAGTCGATGCATGCAGATTCGAGGATCACGGCATCCACGGCTTGCAGCAGGAAGGGTAAGGGAGAGATTGCGATAGCGTTTATGGACCTAGATAGATAAGAGTAAGATGCTGGACTAAATAAGGCTAAACAGAGACCAGTAGAATAGAGGAGATGATCCAAGAATGAGGATCGTCAGCATAAACAAGGCTATCCACATAAACACGGACAAATTGCTTCCTAAAAAATAAGGATTGTGCGCATTTTCACTGACTTTTGTTTTCATTGCTGGCGCGCTGCGAAGGCTTTGCGAATAACAAATTTACGTTAATAAAATACCCCCAGTTCACCATCTACTCTTATGTTATGGGTTGTCCATCTTCCCGAGGATTTATCGCTCATAACGGGTACAAAGTCAATATAAAATGCATCAAGAAAATCTTTGAGGAATCAATTTTTCGCATCGCCAACGAGAGGATCGAATAAGAAGATTAATAAGATTAAACGTCTGTGTAAATGCGGACGATCCTTATTCTCGGACCAGCGCCCCTACCATACCAGGCATCTGGTATAGCCCTTGGTAAAAATCGGCAAGGACAGACAAGACCGCAGTGTTTCCCAATAATTTCAAGCAACACAGGAAATTCTGCTGCATGTAGAAACTAGAATTGTAGACAGAAATTTCTGTCTCTTTCGTTTGTTAGCTTCTTCATGCTTCATGGGTAGGCTAAATAACGAAAGAGACAGAAATTTTCGGTCTATAAAAGTATAAGAAATGTAGATTCTAGGCTAGTAACGTGTTAGTCCGATCGATGGCGTCTCTGTGACGCGAACTGTCTCAACAATTTGAAGGAAGATTATCGGTGGGATTAATACATGTTGAAAACCAAGTGACTACCGGTACTCGGTAGGCCTGTAGGCCTACTACACTAGTCTAGTTTACTTTTGCCTGAGAATTAAGAAAAAGATAATGAATTACTTACTCTCATGACCAATTCGAAGGGGTATTGGTACACCCTCACGGGTGACTGATACGTCTGCACCATCCTTTATTACTTGTAAATTGTGTAACGTCATTTGAGTGATAGCATCAGCCAGCTCCAATTTCTCTCTTTTCTATTCAAGGAAACGTACATACAAATGATATAAACAACGTCTAGCTATATGCCGTCGCGATCGCGGCGCGCCGGTATAACAGGCAAACGTTAAGCCCGTAAAGCTCGGCAGTTCGCCTGGCCTGGCCTGATGGCCTGATATAGCTTTCTTTGGCAGTAGTCGAGCCCCATCTACGTTTGAATCAAGTAATTTGTTTCATACCTGGTACATTTTTGTTCCTCTTCTTCAGTCTATTTAGAGTTTAGACCGCCGGGTGAACCCTCAAAAGTGCCTTAGTTTTTGTGTTTTGTGATCAGTCCATCCTCGGCATGTACTGAAATGAAAATATTCTGAAGATGATGGTGCAACTCGTCAGTAGAAAATTGATTTTTGTTTAAGTGCTCACTTTTTTAAATTTGATTCAGTTATAGGCTACTCTGCCTGATAGGCGACTATGAACCTTATTACTTTACTTATTTTCTTACACATTTCGTCAATATAAATATCCCATTTAAATTTGGATCGTTTTGTATTGTTTTGTTATTGTCCAGTAAATTATTTATGTACATAATTATCCATTGCAAAAATATTTTAATTCAAACCTTTGGCACAGCCTCGACAAGTTCAAATTTATTTGAACTTTTGCAGTGACCCAAATTCCATTTGATTTCTTTACCTTTAAATGTACTGATCAGTGACCTTCTGATGTTTGTATAACTTGTATTTCTTTCTTTTTCTTCGTAGGCGCCGCGAGTATAGCGATTGGCGCTTTATAAACATATAATAAAAAAATATGTTACAAAGACAGTTCAATTTATTGTATAAATGAACTGTGCAGTGTACAAAGAATTGTACATGTTATTACATGTGAACATAACTTGATCTTAGTATAATAATAACATTCTGACAAACTGTGGCATCCAAGGGGCAGTGGGTCTCCTTTGCATGCGTGAAATAGGGCTGAAACGCCTATTTGCGTAAAATAGTAAGTGCAGAAAATAACATTTATAAACCTGCCATATAGTAAAAAGTGGCATTTGGTACACGTTTTTAACCGTTAAATTTTCAGTTTTTTTAGTAGGTATTAGCAACTGCTGAGGTTATTTTGCAGTAATGTTAATTTGTTCAAGATTTTATTTTCCAAAAAATGCAGACATTTTTGTTGATGTACTACATTATTGTACTATGTATCATTCAAAAGGGTAATACATGAACTTTCTTTTGATGAACATTGCAAGGTCACGTGATGTGAATTGATACCTCAAAACGCCAACAAAAGAGAGCGCTTATTTTGATTTGTGAATATGTGGACAGAAGTCTGATATTTGTTGACCATATCCCTTTTTTTTTTTTTTTTAACTCATTTGTAAAATATCATTCCATAACAGTTTCCTGAAAGTTTGAAGACGATATCTGTTGTCCTTGGTCCGTAGCGTATTTGTGTGTGACAATGTAAGGATATAAATGTTAGTCATTTATTAGATTTAAAGAAATACTTCGGACATACACACTCACTCGGTCTCACTAACAGAGTGAGACAAAATTATTTCTTTGCTCATTTCAATTAAACAAAATTATATTACAAACATACAAACAGGACCACAAACGTACAAACAAGCAAACAAACCGACACAAATACATACAGATTTCCACAAAACATAATAAAATTTTCGCATGAGGCATCAGCTTATGAATCTTATCTCTGTTTATTATATCAACAGCCTGAGATGTCAATTATCACAAATTGAATAAACCATAACAAAACAAAACATGTCAGTCTGAAATACCTTGTAGTAGTACAAACAGAATTACAAGCAAGAATGATCAATGATCAATACCTGCCAAGTTTACATCCATATATATATCAACAAAAATCTTTATACTATACGTTTTTAATACTTCGTCGGACTGGCGTAGGGTAGCGTAATTTTGCGTAGGCTTGGCGTACATTTGCGTAGGCTCGGCGTACAGTTGCGTAGGCTTGGCGTACAGTTGCGTAGGCTTGGCGTACAGTTGCGTAGTAAAGTCTACGCCGAAGGTACGCGAAAAAAAATATACATGTTTAATTTTTTGCGTTCATCTCGCGTACCCATTCGCGTCCCTCCGCGTACAGTTGCGTAGGGTTGCGTACGATCGGCGTAGTCGATACGCAACTCTACGCAACTCTACGCAAGGCCCGGTGTGAATTAAAGCCCCTTTAGGGCGAAAAACGGTTTTTACCACAATCCTTTTCTAAGAATGGCATAATGAGGGAACAACATAACTCTTTCCAAATCTCACTTGGTAATACATGTTTGCAGATGGTCTCGTTGTGAGACCTTTGTGCTATACAGTCAATGTTGTCTTTCCGTGACAATACCCATCAAGCATAACACCAATAACTCTTTCAATGTGATGATTATAGAGGATTAAATCTAAACCAAAGCATGATGTAAGTCTTTGACGACTACCCGACAACATCATTGTAAGCTTCGTAAGTGTTTCAAGGGAACTAAAAGAATTCAAAGATAGCCGTTCCCTTTTGTATTTCGCAGAGAATAGTGTTTTGCATATAAAATGACAAAATTAAAGATAGATTGCGTACCATCTGGAAAACCAAACAAAAAGGATTTTTTAATCAAAAGCACTTCATTGTTTAGAATAGAGCTTTGGAAGCTTTGAATGAATTGATGCGTAACAAGGCATTCCCAAAAACAAGTGTGAAATACTTTCAACAGAGGATAAGCAAAATATACATAAATTAGAATTAGCTATGCCCATCATGTGAAGATATTTGTTGACACATAGTATTCAGTGTAAACTTCTGAACTGAAAATAACGTAGTTTCGTAGAAAGGCAACATTTTGAAGGAATAATGTAAAGTTTCTTCCAGTCTTGAACAGGTTCAGTTACAATTATAGCCCATTTTATTTCCGAAATCGGAACTTTAAGGATCTTTGCAACAGAAATTTGACGAACATATTTGCATACTTTAAAAACCTTCTTTAAGTTATGCACTAATTCCTCTTGGGGTGTTTTGGTTTCGGCTTGGTGCTGTAGGATACCATTTTTCCATTCTGTTGGAAGTGCGGCGATTTATGAGGAGTAGTCAAGAAAATGACATTGAACTTTATGTTTTTGAATAAATGTCATATGAGAATAAAATTTACCATGCTCATCTAACAAATGTCTTATACGAGTTATTCCAATATATATCCAATTGTGCTTAAATACAACATTACCATCTGTTTGGATTAGTTATTCCACAACACTTGATCTTGAATGTACATCAGTCAATTAAGGGGAGAAGGTCAACGCACTCCAAGCAAGTAAAAAAAAAAATCACGTATCAAGTGGTTCTTTACATTGGATATTTGGGGTCATTAACTTTAAATTGCATAACCAAAACAAATCTCTCCCACAAGATGTTTCAAATGGTATTAAAAAAAAGCTTTTCCATTTACCTGTATTTTCTACATCAATCAATCGTTTTACCCATGAAATTTTCAATCCTATAACAACTGAAGGAAGATGTCTCATTTTTAATCCACCTTGATTATAATAATAATAATAATAATAATCCGGTTTTTTATACAGCGCTCAATACACCGATCCAACGATGTGCCTAAGCGCTTAATATTATAATCTCCAATGATTGTATGACGGTTAATCTTATCTGGTTTTCCACTTCATATAAAAGGAGTACATTAAAGAATCAATTTCTTGCAAAAATTCCTCCGGCGGCTTTGGCAGAACGGATAAAAGATATACTAATTGAGAAAGGCCCAGCGACTTTAAAACAGTGATTTTCCCTATAGGTGTTAAAGTCTCTCATTTTCCATATTATTCTCAAGATGTTTTTCAATTTTGTAACTTTGGAGGAAAAATTTAAATCAAATATATCATCAGGATTAATAGAAAAATACACTCCTAGCAGTCTATAGGGTCCATTGGAATATCTAAGTCCAGAAAAAAGATATGTCGGGTGGATGGACTTTGT
This sequence comes from Strongylocentrotus purpuratus, assembly GCF_000002235.5. Lineage (NCBI taxonomy): Eukaryota > Metazoa > Echinodermata > Echinoidea > Camarodonta > Strongylocentrotidae > Strongylocentrotus > Strongylocentrotus purpuratus. The sequence goes on along the minus strand of NW_022145599.1, from coordinate 23,503,038 downwards.
AATACCCAAGAGCTACTCTTTCCGATTTGTTCCGGTTAATGCATAGTCCTGAAAAACTTTAAATTGGTCTAAGATATACATAATAGTTTTAAGCGACGCTACGTCGTTTTAATAAATAAAACGTTGTGTCATCAGCATAATGAATTAAGCTTAATTTCTGTACCGTTCACTCTGATGTCTTTAAAGGTATCGTTTAACAATTTTAAATTTGAGATGCACGGACCTACTTGTTATCAGTGTCTGTGATGTGGTGTAATATTGAAGCCTTAAAAAATTGCGCTTCAAAACGGATCAAGAAGTGCCTCAAAAAAGTAAAAATCTTTGAGTGACCGATTTTACCATACTCGTTTTCCCCGATTAGACTGTACAGCTATGAAAACCGTTAAGAAATCGCAAAATTTGGTTTCGATTTCCAATCATAAATATCTTGATAATCAGACAGGCGATCGGTTTGTAAAAGTTATGGGGTTCCTGACTGACCTAAATGTTTATAATTATCATTTCAGCATGAGCTAAATCCAGGATTTTGTTTTAGAATCCGAGACAACGTTACCGGATCCCTTTAACATCTAATTCAAAAATTACTTTATTATCAACACATATGGAAATAAGCGTACATGCACCTTGCTGCCAAATACATGGATAACAAAATCATTATGTGCGGTCAATTTGAGGCACGAATATGAGGAGATTTGGGCTTATTCTTATTGCTCAGAATAATCCTGTTTCTAAAAGTTGTGAGCGAATGAAGCGAACGAGTGTGGTAATTTCGATATAAAACATATGAAGTTTGAAGTTTATAATACATATTCGGGCACCTCGCTGTCAAATGGAAGGCTATTCGGGCGCCTAGCTCGTTGCTCAAATATGGAGATATTCAGGCACTTCTCTGCCAGTAATAAATCATCATCTACCTAAAGGTTGCGATGTACTTCATTTTCTTTAAAATGCTTTTTTAAAATAAAATCACTTACTTTAGCGGTTTCTAATATTTGTTGTTTACGAAATTGGCGCTATTCCAAAGTAATGATTAAAAAAATATATTCACATTACTAAAATCTTCTCGCAGCACCTCGGTCTCCCATCAATCTGCTTGTAGCAAAGCCTGAACTCCAGCAGTTACCAAACCGGCCGCAACCAATCCCAGACCAATCTTCCCCAAGGTCCACAACCCCGACACTCCCCAACTCGTCCAGCTGACCTCTGATCTCCGGTCTACATCCCCTAGATTGTCCAGTGACTGCAGTAGATCTGAACTGTTGCCTTTTGATTCCTCAGAGGTTGTAAGCATGTTGACTATCTCATCTGCAGCTCGTAGACCGGACTGTACAGCGCCGCTCAAGTAACCCATCCAGTGCGTGGCAGTCTCGGTACCCGCCCAGTGTACTCTGAAAGGCAGTTATGATGTGACGTTAGTACTACTAACCTCCTAATTCCTATTATATACTCAATTGGTATATGACATGAAATGCAGTATGTTGGATCGCTACACGATGAGCTGTCGTATAAAAGCACCTTGAGTGAATACTGTGAACCAACTAATATGCATAACATATTGTTTGATTTTACGTTTATTTTATATCAATTGTACATACAAACACTCGATCGGGGGAATCATAATTATGATTATGCATGAGTTCATTTTTTTCTTCAATGTTTAGATTCACGACAGTAATGATATGCTTACCGATGGAAAGGCACTCTGATTTCATCCCAGTACTCGGCAGCACCAGTCATCATCATATTTGTAGGACATCCCCCATTGTAAGGTTCTTTGGCCCAATGCTAATTATACATTAAAGACAAACTTATTATAATCAAAACCGACTTTTTTGTACATTATCGACAAGCTCGTACGTAGAGTAGATCTGGTTAAACCTCTAACTCATATCTTACTGTTACCAGTATATTTTTCACTTTTACTGTCGGTATTCATTTTACTTTCAAAAAGGATAACGTCAGTCATTTTCTATTAAACAATATATACAGTGTGACCCAGAAAAAACGAAACCGAGAATTATCAATGTTTTATCATAACTTAATCACAATTATAATTAATAAATGACACACATTTGTAAAGCTTAGATCTTAATAATATCTTCCTCTTTCATTTGATGCAACTCATATGAAGCACATTTCACGCATGAGTGATTAAAAGCAATTTGAAGAAAGGAAACCCAAAAGTCATTTGGAGGGCCGTATCTGAATTTCGAAGAAATGAATTCACATTTCTAGAAAGTTCAGTTTCTGCCCTTTCATATGAGACCTCAATCAGGAAAAATGAGCCAGGAATAACAAAGGTCTGTTTGTTTAAAGTGGTGCTTGCATTTCAATAATTTGATTTAAACAGTTCGTTTTCACTAGCTGCCTGCCGTAGCAACAAGCAGAATTGACAAAAGACTTAACTGCGTCCGATCGTCAACGAAATACTGTACCTTCTCCATGAAGTCAATTGGTGTCAAAGCTTCAGATCCCAGAAATGTTGCAAGGTGCTGCAGAATAGCATTTTTTCTCTTGCAATCCTATCAAATGGAATTTGATATTGATAGCAATCGTATGAACTAGAGGACATTTGTTAAAATTTTATATTCACTCTCAATATTAATGGAGTGTTATCTTATCTCAGTTTAGTACAATGAACATCCAGGCTTGGATTACGGGAGAAACGGACAAGAGGCGCTACACTCTACAATAAACCGGTTTGACAACATTAAGATACGACTGAGCCAGATAAAATTATGACGAATGTCCTAGAAAACAAGCTTGGGACAGAGACTGTCGAAATTCTTTTAGAAGGCATTAACTGATGATGACGTTATTTAAATCACCAGGGTTGGGACAAGATGATCACTAGAAACACATATTATCTTACCTCTACGTTGCCCCAATATAGTGGGTTGTTAATAAACCCAACTAAGGCAGGACTATCGTTAGGTGATGTTGCATCTGCAACATAGAGCAACGGTCCTCGATAGTTGCTACCATCATTGGTTGACATGTTGAAGATCTCACCAGAGTAGCCTTTGTCACGCCAAAATGCCTATGCGGAAAACAAATCATTGCATTTTAAATTTGTAGGCACATTATGACACTTTCACAAAAGTACCAAGCAAAAAGGGAAAGACCCTCCCGAGTAATAGATTGTTAAAAATTGACATTATAATAATTTTGTGTATAGGAACAAGTGGAAAAGTTGTCCGGCACTACATTACAGTGACATTGCCAATTAGTTGATTTGAAGTGCCCATACGTATAGTGATGACAACTTTCAAAAATTAATAACTTTATTTTGTTATATCTGATTTCATTCAAATTTCACCAGTCTGCTCCTTTGATATTTCTATTTGCTTGTATAGTACTTGTCATTTAAGGTTGGATTTTCCTTAAATGCACTTCTCACTTATGAATTTCTATTTCAATTTTGTGAGTTCGATTCTGGCTAGATGCTGATCTACTCATCGTTTTCTTTCGTTTACTCTCTGTAGAGCAGAGTTTTGAAGAAATTTTGTGAATATTTTGAGCTTTGTAAACTTGACTCAAGCTATTGATGTATTAATTACTAGATTCTACTAATATCATTCACATCTGAAGATTCCTTCCAAAACAACACAACTCCATATGAAGGGACTAATTTGTACTGCCTTATTTCATAAAATCATGTTGAGTATGTAGTTGTATCATTAAAATGAGTCATTTGGAGAAGCTTTTGACCATTTGAATTGACGTTCCATCACTTTTAATGTCAAGCTTTAGAGTAAGGACTTCAAGTATTCCTTGGACCTTTTCTCGAACTAGAATGTTCTAATTGATCTTTATTGATAGTATACATAAAGACTTTGTGATAAAGATATCTACAATGTAAAACTCACTGTTTTGTACGTTGCGATGAACTTCAACAGGTTCCCAACTTTTGTGTGACCTATAAACATATGTCTTTTTGATGGAGGCTCTGGAAGGTATTGTATAGACACTAATGTTGAAAATAGGAGTAGAAAAAGAAAAAGTCAAACTGTGTAAATTTGGTGTATTTGAGGAAGAAACCTGTCCAATGGCCCGTGTTTCATTTTGTTTGTCTCATTTCCTTCACAAATGTGATACCCTCAATTTCATTTTCCATGTCTATATGAACAAATTAATAATGTACTTATTTTAAAATGAACAGCCACATTATGTATTCAAATACAGTTAAACATAACTTTAAAAAAAAAAAAATTAAAAATAAAAAAATTTGCCAATGCAGCTAAATAATGGGTTTATTGCAAAGTTTGTTGATCTTTGGATACTAATTGATCACCAAAGAGAAGTTATCAGACTGCAAATAAAGGAAACAAACTTTTAGAACTTTGCAAAGGCCGTTTTTCAATGATTAAGAAGTAATCAATTTCCAAAGTTTATTGAACCAATTCTTGTCTCCGCTGTATCAGCTTCCTGGATTTGAAACTTGCACTCGTTATGTGTGGTTCAGTTTTTATTGTGTTGTAATGTATATATTTAAACACTAAAATCAAAAAAACTATTTTAAAATAAAAAATGAATTAATAATAAAGATCATACATGTACTATTGTTAAAATAAGGAAACTAAGGGAATACTTTCCTAATAATCTCACATAAGAAACAGCCTACCTGAACAGTTCATGGGGATTGAGTTGATGACGTATTTGCAGGTGAAGGATTTCCCTGAGAGGGTTCGGACTTTGACCTCTGACCTTGAGCTTTGGTCAATGCTGACCACTGGTTCAGAGAGAAGGACATTGGACTGACCAAGTCTTTCTTGTAGTTTAATGCTCAAGGGCTGTGCCCCTCCCTACACGTGAGATATATTTAGAGAAAATTAAAGGTAGTGGTGTCATTGGGTTAAAATTTAAAAGAAACGGCAGTAGGTCATCATCCAAAAAAGATAGGGAATAATTCTCAAACTACACATTCTTAACGAAGCTAATTTAAAAAAATCTCAATAGCAACAGTTAAAAAAGGCTATTGTCAGGACGGGTCGAAAATTAAGTATTATATTACTTAGATTTTTGTAGAATCTGATGAAGAGTTCGAGTTCGAATCCACACGAACTGGATTGACTGCAGCGTTAATAATTAAACTACATGTAAGTATGTACTACATTTACAGCTTCAAGTACAATAATATATCAAAACTCAAGTGGCACTTCTAAACAACGGATGAACCTCCTTCATGACAATGGATTCAATTGACAATGTGTTCTTTTATGGACTCGACTTCCTACATTTTATTTTTTGTTTAATTGATTCAATAAATAGGGGGTAAGAACCCATTTTTTTTTGTCCAAAAAATTTCGCAACGAATCAGGGGGGGGGGGGAGGTGTCACTTTTTTGGGGGGTCACCCTTTTCTACAAAAAAATAAAAAGTTTGTTTTTTAATATTTTTTTTTTTTAGAGGGGGTTCATCATAAATCACACACATACAAAAGATGAGGGGGTTCAACCCCCACCCCCCCCCCCCCCCGCTGCGTACGCGCCTGATGATAAGTAGCACTGGTTACAACTGCCTGCTGACTAGCTCTGATATGGACTAGTTCACAAGCGCGTAGCCAGGATTTCCTTTTAGGGGGCGGCAGTGAGCACGCGAAGCGTGCGAATCACTGAGCGCGCGTAGCGCGCTCCCTAGGGGGTTGGTGCAGGGAGGGGGGAGTTTCCCCCCTTCCTCGCGAAGCGCGGAAGCTTTGAGGTTTCATCAAACTTTAAGAGAAAGAAGACGATTCGTTGGACCGTTCTCGACTCTTAATCCTTATCTAAATTCAGTTTCTTTTGACGTTTCATTAGAGAAAGAAGACGATTCGTTGTACCGTCCTCGACTCTTAATCCTTTTTTTTAATCAAGTTCCCCTTCCTCCGCGCATAGCGCGGAAGCTCTGAAGTTTTATGAGATTATTAAAGAAAGAAGACGATTCGTTGTATCATTCTCGATCGACTCTAAATCCTTGTCTGAATTCAGTTCCTCCCCCCCCCCTCGATTTGAAGCTTTGACGTTTCATAAATTATTAGAGAAAGAAGACGATTTGTTGTACCGTTCTCGACTCTTAATCCTCATCTGAATTCAGTTCCCACCTCCCCTCCCGCGCGAAGCGCGGAAGCTTTTACGTTTCATTAATTAATTAAAGAAAGAAGACGATTCGTTGTTCCGTTCTCGACTCTTAACCCTATTTAGCCCGGGCTATTTTGAAACTGCATAGCCCAGGGGGGGGGCTTCTCAGGCCCCCCCCTATGATCTCGGCCGTGAAACGCCCGATCGCCGCGAAAATTTGCATACATGTCAAGTGAAGTGTATAGAATACTATGGTAATTTCAATTTTTTGAAAAATTCACTCATTTGCATATTTATGGTAATTTATGCAAATAAGGTCATAAAATTCACATTTTTGCCCATAAATCAGACATTATTCATATTTAAGCATTCTTTCTCACTACATATATTTGTTAGACCATTTGGAATAATAATACAACACAAAAAATTGAAAAACCAGGGTTATTCCTTATGTTATCTATTGTTTTGATAATTTCTTATGTATTTCTTTGTTTTTTTTAAGTTATGTATTTTATTGTTTTTGTTGTTTTATTTCATTTCCAACTATAATTCAACTATTTTGACCCAAAAATAAACACCTAAACTATAAACAAGACCAAATAACCAATGTTTTATCTCTTTATTTGAAAAATGAGATTTACATATGTTTTGTACACAAATCACAAAAATGAGCGATTTTCGGGCTGACATGCAAAGACAAAAGGACACGTGACTTCGTAATGGTAGGTCCGATTTTCGAAAAATTTCTTTCAAAAGATGCGCAAGACTCGAAAGAAAAAAGTCACAAAATTTCAGTGCAAGATTTTCTTGCGTTAAAAAATTATCGCGAAAAATGTCGAGGGGGGGGCTTCTCAAGCCCCCCCCCCCCCGGGCTAAATAGGGTTAATCCTTTTTCTTCCTACGTCCTCTTCCTTTCTTCTTTTTTTCTCTCTTTTTTTTTTTTTTTTTTTGGCCGGCGTTTTTTTTTTTTTTTTTGGGGGGGGGGGGCGACCGCCCCACCGCCCCCCTGGCTACGCGCCTGCTAGTTCAATGCTATTCTGACCTTTATCTTACTCTCCTGTGCTCCAGCATTCTTGTTGTCGTAGAGACTCTTGTTGCTAATGCCCGAACTGATATAGAAAAGATAATTGAGGGCGCTGTGACCCCTGCCTCGAGAACCATTGACGACCTCGAAGCCTCCTTCCACTACGTCCTTGGCCCCTGCAAGGATAAGTATAAGAGAGAAGATGGCAAAAATAAGAGAGCAAAGGTGACGGAGAAGGGAACGAAGGTAAAAAAATAAGTAAGCCAATTAAATAACTAATAAAGGGACGGGTGAGACGAATATGGGAGCGAAGATAACAAACTGAATGAAAAATATAAACGAACCTTGTGTCCATGTTTCTCTGGCGAGAAATTGTTCAAAGGTAATGCTGTCATAATCATCTGCATTTTTGGCTCTCCATGGCGCATCACAGGGTATATCTCGTGCAAGGCTATCGGCCTTCAAAGATGGATAAAATACAGAACATTAATACCCTTATTTGAATAGTCAATTAGCTCGAAGCAAACAACTTGAATATAAGCAATGAGGCTTCTGTCTCATTTTGTCCTGGCATATCACGTCAAGGTCTCCTGTTCTAAAACTCTTTCCTCCTAATTGCTCTACCCTATCTTTCGAGAAGAGAAGACTCGTTTAAGTTTCTTCAGTGGAATAAAAATACGCAAAATACTTTGAAGAAATGATGATTGAACTGTAATTTTTACCTTCAAACTATAAACTCTATTTTGGGCATCAGCAGTGAGTTACTTTTATTTTCATTCATACAATTTTTATTAAAAAAAAGGTTATGACTAGGCGCTGATCCACGGGGGTAGGGGCCCGGCCCCCCCCGGACTTTTTTAAAATTATTTTTTAATTAATTAATTAACAAAAGAAGAAAGATTGGTTTTATATAATTTGTTGTAGTTAGTGCTCACCACCCCCCCCCCCCCCCCTCCCACTGAGCGAAAAAATGATCTTCGCGATTTTCAAATTCACGGGGGCAAAAACGAGACAAAAATGCTCAATTTGAACTATTCCTTCAAATTTATTTTCGGTGTCAGGAGTTGGATACGTTATCGATTAAACCATCCCAAATTACTGAATCCCTCATTTGTAAGATATCACAAGAACGTAAAGTGACAGGATTCGAATCTTGACCTTGGACATTTGGATGATTTCTAGATTTTGGATTTTAGCAGAGGAATTAGTTCTTGATTTTTCATTCGTACATGAGAATACGTTTCACAATAGGCCTGTGCATTACCTTTCTTTCAAAATTGAGGAGATCGAGAAGAACATGAAGCGGCAGCGACGGTATTTCACTCTCGTAAGTTCTAATCATTGGCTTTGCACTATTCCCGCTCTGCTGGAGTTTGGTACCATCGGTGAACTGAGGGTATTGTCCCATTCCCAATTCCTTCAGAAGCCAGAGAATATGGTGTTGGGTTCTGAAAGATAAGGAATGAAAATGCGAGGGATGAAAGGAACTCCTGGTTTGTGTTTCTGGGTTGCTATACAACCATCCATAAGAAATGAACGTCGTAATATTTCTTCCAAGAGGGCACTACTGTAAATCGGGGGGGGGGGGGGTTACCTCGCTATTCATAAGGACCGTTATTCATAAAACGGAAAGGGGGTCACCATTTATAAAGGCATAATTAAGGACCGTTATTCGTAAGGGCCGCTATTCATAATTGAGGGGTCCACAATTTACAAGCCCTGCTTTTCAGTGGACCTCTCCATTTCCTCAAAATATAAATGCAATTAAATTTATAATTCAATTTTTTTCTTCCTCAAATGTATGAATTACTGTTAAGATTTGTTTATTACAAATGTAATTATGTTTTGTATACATTTTACATTGTATTCGTTATTATGTATTGTATATTGTTGGAAATGATAAGATAAAAATGAAAAGAAATGAAATGAAATATTGTGAGACGAGGGTCGCTATTCATAATTCATATTGAGGGTCCTTACTCATGAGGACCACTCCTATTCCTAATACGAAATCGGGGCCGCTATTAATAAACATTAAGAAGGGGCGCTATTCATAATTTACGTTGGGGTCAGTACTCGTGAGGCCCGCTATTCATAATACGACGTGAAGGTCGCTATTCATTATACGGATAGCATGAATATGAGTACTTGAATATATAACCCACTTTGTCGAGTTTGAAGGGACATAAAGAACGGCTATTTAGATTCTATGTTTTAGAGTTTATCAAATAAGCGTGAGAGTGAAACGGAGGTAGAGAGGGAGAGAGAGAGAGAGAGAGACTGGTCGAGAAGGGAAAGGGGGAAGGGGTGGTGTACATCAAGAAAGAACATGGGTGCAGTACAATATAGAAGTGGAAAATGAAAATGTGCATGAAAGCGTGTGTGTAGATCAATATTGACACGAGAGATATCGAACAAAAACGGAGTCTTTACTAAATGAACTTTTGAAATGCAATTAGACTTGATACCTGCAGACCCACTGTCCTCCTAAGTCCCAATAGTCAGTCCCACCGGCGCATTTGAGCGGCACTGTTAAGGTTCTTCCTCCAATCCTATCTGTAAGGCACAGTACACCATGTGATGTGAGGAAAAACGGTTGAAAGAAACCTGATTCTCTCATCATCTTTAAGATTTCAGCTCTAATACTAGCGTAATAGACGTAGTTGTTATTGATTGAACGGCAAGAGGCAAATTACAGATAAAATTATGGAACTACAGCTTATATTTTTGTTCTAAAATAAGAGCAAAATACACTTCTCCATTACCATGTAACAACAGTCAGAATACAAAGGGAGCGAGCAAGCGAGCGAGCTAGCGAACGAGAGGAAACTGATATATATATAGAGAGAGAGATATATATATAGAAAGAGAAAGAGAGAGAGAGAGAGAGAGAGAGGCAGAGAGAGAGAGAGAGAGAGAGGGGGAGGCAGAGAGAGACAGAGAGAGAGAGAAAGAAAGTGAGAGACAGGGACAGAGGGAGAGAGAGAGACAGACAGAGAGGGGGAAAGTGAGTTGGAGACGGAGAAATAGAGAGTAATTATAATACTACTATTATAGAAACAAGCAACTACATCACTAACGTGGGCTCTAATTTAATCTTGTCTGAAATATTTCCCTAACTATTTTAAATTTAGTTTTTGTTTTGTTTTTTACCAATACCAGTATTGATTATAAGATGAAATTAAATAATAATATCGAATATTGCAGTAACAAACCTTTTGCTTCTAGCACGATCACCTTGCATCCTGGGATAGTGTTTCTAAGTTGATAAGCCGCTGTGAGACCGGAAAGCCCCGCCCCTATCACAATGACATCATACTCCCCATCTGATGCACTAATTGGCTGAGACATCTTCAAGACAATGGCCCTTTGTTGATACTAAGCTCAAGACTAGAGCCTTTCACCACTGTGTATAGATATGTTTGTTCAAATGCATGGAAATATGGCAACGCAAATTTTCCATAAAATAAATAAACAAAGCAACAACGGAGCAAAAAAAAAATAGGCTTAACTAAAAAACATAAACAAAAACAAAAACAAATCAATACACAACAGAATAAGACAAAACAAATCTAAACAAAACCAATTAAAAAATATAATGTAATAGAAAGAAAAAGAAGGTGAAATGTACCGTTACCAAGAAATTTCACACCCACGGCATAGTAAGCATGTATATTCTTTCTAAGAAAAGTATATAATGGAATGTACGATTGATCAAAATGCAGATACGATCAACGTATCAACAGCCCCACTGTAGCTACTTGCTCCCTCTAATATAGAAACAAATGCCTAACGGTGCCCGTTGGTCTCCCATGATCCTCTTTTTCTTGTGTTAATTGAGAGCCGAGTTGATAGATAGCCACCTGTCAGTGTCGTCGATGGGTGGTCTAATCCCCCTGGCCAATTTAGTACAGACGGGCTTCAAAGGAAAATCGATGCAGTCAAGTGCTAGAAACTGTAAGCAGATTAAAGCAGGGTATAGCTTTGGCCTACACAATATTCAATGAAAGCCAACACAGAAATTCTCATCACACTGGCTAGTTTTAGTTATTCATTACTTGATGAAATTAGGCACTACACCGGCACAACATCGGTTTATCTTTTACGTTTTCTCTTGCTTCCCTGTATCAAAATGACATGGTCAGGAAAACTATATCACAAACCGTGGAAAACGAAACAAACATCCTGCTTGGCCATCATGTGATAACACTTTTGTAGCTACTTGCTCCCTCTAATATAGAAACAAATGCCTAACGGTGCCCGTTGGTCCCCCATGATCCTCTTTTTCTTATGTTAATTGAGAGCCGAGTTGATGAGATAGCCACCTGTCAGTGTCGTCGATGGGTGGTCTAATCCCCCTGGCCAATTTAGTACAGACGGGCTTCAAAGGAAAATCGATGCAGTCAAGTGCTAGAAACTATAAGCAGATTAAAGCAGGGTATAGCTTTGGCCTACACAGATTCAATGAAAGCCAACACAGAAATTCTCATCACACTGGCTAGTTTTAGTTATTCATTACCTGATGAAATTAGGCACTACACCGGCACAACATCGGTTTTTCTTTTACGTTTTCTCTTGCTTCCCTGTATCAAAATGACATGGTCAGGAAAACTATATCACAAACCGTGGAAAACGACACAAACATCCTGCTTGGCCATCATGTGACAGCACTTTTCTGAATTTCCTTTGACTAATTGATATATTAGTATAGACCTATACATGCACCGTTATAGTTTGTCTAATTTGTACCATCGATTGGTTACATTACATGGTCATTAAATACCCTTTAGCTCAAAATAGTGATGTATTTGAACCAGGGGCGGATCCAGCCGGCAGCAAGAGGAAATCTTGAGAAAATATTTAGCGGCGACTCAGCCGGCCGGTGAATAAAGCAGGGGGTAAGAGCATTTTTTTTTTTTTGGGGGGGGGGGGGGGGATCTGGGGGGCCGCTTTTGGTTTTTTGTTTAAAAAGGGTAACATTTCCGTTCCTATCCTATTTTGTAACCGTTATTTTGGGCTAGGAAGAGGGGCGGGCGGGTACGTCGAATCGGCCCCGTCGAATTGGATCCGCGCCTGATTGATCCACTCGAAACAATATCTTATCAATGTATTGCTTGTACGACGAACACTGTAATGTTTCGGCGGCATTTGCTACTCGGTGTATAGTAACTTCATTTTTAGCACTACTCTTAACTCTAACCCTGACCCTAAAACCAGACACCGGACCATAGACGGAATATAGGAGCACCCAACTTGTCACAATCATGTACAACTCTCGTTTTTATACATTGTGTCAGCAAATGTTGAATCAAGTCGATTTTAATATCGGTTTAATATTTGGAACATCTACAAAAATCTGCAAAAGTAAATAAATTTAGATACACACATCCAATATAATAATATAAAATCACTCGTTACCATCTGTTTACCGAAAATGCACTAAATAGGCTATACTAGAATGTTTTGCGACTTACCCATGTAGGCTTGTACTTCTATATGCGTGTAATAAAACTGTTTTGTACACACCCCCTCTCGACCCTACCTTAGGTTATCACTGATAAACAGATAAGCTCTAATTATAAGCGCCCTCTGACTTGAGAGAAGAATCACTCATTAGGCCAACTAATGTAGATTAAACAAGATTATCCTGATAATATGGAAAACTGATAATTATGGCTACCTTAAACTTGAAACTAAATTTGTATGAAAATGTGTTTAAAAATAACATTTAGACTTCCTGAGGAAATAACAATGTAAGAGAGGTATCGATATACATGCAGATATTGTTAAAGGGAAGGACGAAGCTGTCTAGAGAGAGAGAGAGAGAGAGAGAAAGAGAGAGAGAGAGAGAGAGATGGAATGAATGCACACCTACATTTTGTATTGAAAAGGATAAATCTTAGTGGTTACAGGCAAATTATATATACATAATTATATACAGAGAGAGAGAAAGAGAGAGAGAGAGAGAGAGAGAGAGAGAGAGAGAGAGGGGGGGGGGAATTAGTTGATATGTTTTCCCTTCTATTATTAGAATTAAAACATTTCTTGGATTATAATTTTACCTGGACTTTTGACCGTAACAGTAAGAAAAGCAGCACCTATGTTTTGTTCGTGATACACACATGAAACCCATACAAAACAAAAACAATATAAGGTCCGCGTACCTAACACTCACCTGAGCCAACGAAAATAGGGGTTTCATAATATGGGACCTAGCTTCCATCCCCTTTGCACCAGGAGCATTGGATTTATTGCAAGGGCGGTGCCGAATCTGTAAAAGTGGAGGGGGGCACCGACAAAAGGGGGCACTTTACGGAAAAAGGGGGCACCTACAAAGGGATACCTCAAAACAAAAATATACAATTTGTAGACATTGTGATTACATCAGGGATGATTTCAATATATGTTTCTCTCTTTACATGGTCCAAGATACTGCTTAAGCATCGTGCTTTGCAGTTGGGTGTGATGGCATATCTATTTGTGAGCGAGCAAAGCAAGAGAGCAAAAAAATTTAAAAAAATTGAAGTCACAGTGTGAAAAATTACATCTTATAAAGGGCGAAAAAACGATCCTGATGGGTTTTTTAGCACAATCTGTAGTCATGAAAGACTGAAAAGATATCAACTTTAAATTCGAGCAAGTGTAGTGAGTGAGCTTTGGGGGAAATGAAGTTTTTCTCAGATGGTTTAAATTAGGGGCACATTTCATGGTGAAAGGAAATGGGGGCACTTATCAACAGGGAAAAGGACACTTATTGGAAAAGAAAGGAACAATTGTCAAAGTAAAAGGGCAATTATCAGAGGTGATAGTGGGGCACTTCTCGCTTCTGAAAAGGGGCACTCATCAGAGATATGAAAACAGGGCACTTCTTAAAAAAGAAAAGGGGCATTCGTCAAAGTAAGAGGGGAACCTCTCAGATTTGAGCAAGGGTAGTTATCAGAGGGAAGGGGGCACTTACCTATGTAAAAAGGGGCACTTTTGGGTTATTGAAAAACGGGTGGGGCACTGTGCCCCCCCCCCACCCGGGAGCGCCGCTTCTCATTTATTCGAACAGTAGGGCAATTTAGGGGTAGAGTTCCCGTTTCCCCTTCAGGGGCAGAGGTATCCCTATCAAACAAATTGAAGTCTTCTTGACATAAAAATGATTTCTACAATGTTTAGCCAGAATCCAATACCATACCATACCATACCTTGGTATGAAATCAACAGAATATTAAATGAAAAAAAAAAAATAAGATTGCAATAGCTCACTTGAGCCTTTTGGCTCAGGTGAGCTAAAAAATTAAAAGTTTAAACCCACATGTTTTAACATTGAGAGATTTAAACCATTTGCATTTCTACATCCATTTAGTATTGCACTCAGGAGAAATGGCTACTATCATCCCAATATGTAAAATGTTGAAATTTTGTGTTTGAGTTTTGTTTTTAATTTTGTGTTTAAAAAAAAAAAACTTTTTGGAGGGGGAGGGTTGTCGTCATGTTCTGCAATGAAACTCTGGCCCCCAACAAATATTTTCAGGCTTTTTAGAATTTATGTTCGAGCCTACTGGAAATTTTGTTTACATAAATATATGTTATACTTGGTAAATGAATATAGCAAAACGTGCCAAGTACTGCCATTTTTTTCCTCCACATTATTCTGGGAATAAATATTTGACTATTATTTCATGGATATTATGCTGTTAATGGGAAACTTTGTTTTAGTTGTTGTTTAATATTCAAAAGCAAAATCGTACCATTTGGGATTTCCCCTATAATACGACCATCATTGGACTTTGAAATGAGGACACCATCATGATGATCGGATTGGCATTACTATGTACACATTCAAATGCATATATGGACAAACAATTTTTTATTTTTTTATTGTAATGACCACAAGAATATCATAAATTTGAATAATTAATGCCTTCTAAGACTCATATTTATTTAATTACTCATCTTCACAAGCCATTGACACGATAATATTGCAAGTTAATCCCCACATGCATTTAGAATACATTAGTTCACAGAAAATGTTGTAATCACATTTATTTTCATAATCCATGTGACTCAGAAAGTCCAGATTTGAGTAACTATGGATTGGTAACATTATTACACTATGACTTGATATAGTAAATGAACTGCCATGTTGTTCTGGTTGACTAGTACGTTTATTAATTGACTTAAAATATACATATAATGAAAGTTAAAACAATGACTATTATTTATACACTGTATCTTGGTATATTTTCTTCCTATAAAATTCTTGAATAATCCCACAGTCAACATTGAGACATGATCTCAACTTTTCATCCTTTACTTTCGCATTACTTGTATATATATATGATTATTTAATTTTCACTACTAAATGAAAGGCTATACAGCCAAAAAAGGAAGATAATTATGCTGGATTCAAACTCTCATGACATGGAATTCTCCAAATGTTCATGACACTCCCTATCAAAATAAAATGCAACTATGTTTAAACCAATTTAACTTTATACCAGTAACCTCACTTTACTAAAAACCATTTTTTTAAAGGATTCTTTTCTGAAGAAGATTAAACATACAGAGAAATGGAGAAAACAGATTCATGGAGTTACACATTTTCACTTTCGTCAATACAGTATTCAGCCATAGAGGGCAGCATTGGCCATGGGTTTATGTGGTAAAGGCATTTCAGGATCCCATACAAATACCATGGGTCAAAAACGGGAAAGTCTAAGACAAACGATAGTTTAATAGCCAATAAAATATAAGCTACAGATTATGATCTTGCCCACATAGATCTTATGAAATCATTGGGGGACTTCATGAAACCAGAACAATATTTTGGTAAAATCAGGACTTTGTTGACACTGCTGTATATTGTCTATGGAAGCATGAAGAAACCTTGTCTCATCCTCTTTCCAGATGGATCCTGCAAAGTGTGGGAGAAAGGAAGCCCTCTACTATCTAACATTGTTTTGGCGGTAGGTTGAATTCGATCAGAAATCCAAATACTTGTCATCCCTATGAGCCCTGATGTATTCAAGCACTATAAAATAAATTTTGTACTACATTCAAACATTCACTAGATATATGGTATAAACATGCATTCCTTCCAACAACACCAGTGCTTTTCTTTTCCCTTGCAAGGGTAATGCTTCACAAAAGTTTGTTCCATTTATACATACAAGGATGCTACTTACAGATCCCCATCCCTGTAAAACTTGAGCAAATAAACTCAGCAATGTTATTCATTCACCATGATATGTTAGAATTTACAGCGTTTTTACTGATTGATTACAAAAACATATAGTACCCTCTACATGACCACTAAGCATTAGGACAACAAGATTTTTAGAATACTACTTAATGTGTAATCCTTAAATTACTTTTTTCTCCAAAGAAACTGCGTCATATATGTAAATACAAACATGCTCATGATTGAAAATTTTGATCCATGTGTATTCGTAGGTAAAGAGTAGGTACACCATTTAATTATGGGAGTGGCAGTTTGTTAAAAGAGAGAAGAAAAAAAAGAGAAAAGTAAACAAAGTGTAAATTAATATTGGATATTTATGTTTTGATATGCAGGTACAATACCTCTTGGGGATATCAGTGAATGAACATGCTCATCAACATACAAATTGATAAGATTTTTTTTTTTATTCGAAGGAAATCAGTGTGCCCTCTTGTTGCTGAGGAGGAGGTGGCTGTTGCTGTTGCATGCCAGGGGGTGGTTGCTGTTGTTGCATACCAGGTGGTACCATCTGCATGCCACCTGCACCCATCATCTGCTGTTGTCCCTGTGGTTGATACTGTTGCTGCGGTGCTGGTGAGCCGTATTGCCCTTGTGGTGTTACCTGGCCTTGTGGTAGAGCACCGGTCACAGCTTGCATGTTGTAGGGGTTGCCTCCTTGTTGCTGCTGTTGTTGTGGAGGCGGCGGCGGCTGCTGCTGTTGCTGATATTCAAGCGAGGAGAGTGGTGACCCATAGCTTTGATTCATGCTACCAGGCTGTTGCGGCTGTTGCTGCTGCTGTTGTTGCTGGGAAGGTGCACCATATTGCCCAGGAGGATATCCTCCACCACCAGGCATCGGTTGCTGGTACTGTTGCTGCTGCTGTTGGGGTGGCAGTTGTTGTTGCTGTGGTGGTGGAGGTTGTTGCTGTGGTGGTGGAGGTTGATGGTGTTGTTGCTGGAGCGGTACCTGGTAGCCTGATGGAGGCTGGTTGTAACCCACCTGGGTGGTTGGCTGGCCGGCATCCATCTGGGTGGTAGAGGGTGGACCACTGGGGTAACTCCCCTGGGGTGGGGCCATCCCATAGGGGGCATGGGAGGGGGACCCATACTGAAATAAAGAACAGCAGCATTGTGAAAATGCTATCATTTCAAAGGACATAAATCTTCTTGTCTCTCAATGTTTGTTAATTTTGAAGCACACTAAATTAAATATATATCTTCTCTTTGAAGCTAGAAGGGCATTCAAATAAAAAAATTAATATCCCTTCTTGCACTGTACAGACAGCATTACACAACTCCCCCCCGCCCCTTAAAAAATAAATCAAAAAAAAAATAAATCAAAAAAAAAAAAAAATCAAAAATCAAACAAACAAGCATATGATGCAATTAACAAAATGAGACAACTGTCCCTCCAATTAAGCACTGATAGACCAACCAAAATAATGAGAGGCCTGATTATTTTATTTATAAATATACATTTATTTCATCTAAATATTTCTGTATAAAAACTGTGATTCCCCACACAAATTTCTCTGAGAACATAAATGAATATCCATTTCTTAGCCTACTGTCTATAGATTGGAACGGGATGGTCTCTGTATTAAGTATATGGGAAGTAGAGAAATCAGGAGTGTCTTCTCTTCAAATAAACACTGTGATGATACACTCAGCTGGTGGTTAGAATACAATACCCACATCTACTTGTGTGCATTGATCCAGTACACTTACCTGTGGTTGCTGTACATACTGGCCAGGAGGAGCATGTTGCATTCCACCTGGTGGGGGCGCCATAACACCTTGAGTCATCATACCAGGCTGATTCATGCCTACAATAAATGGTGAACATCATAATGATAGTGCTAACATGCACCTGGGACACACAGGCACCCAGAATCTAAATCTGGACCCCTTGTTGTTGTTGAGATTAATGGCGTTTCCATCGTCATTGGATGATTTTCGCCAAGTTTGGAAATGTTTACATAGGGCTCATGCATACAGACTCTAAAAACCTCAATCCAAACCTCCTTCTAAAAAAAAAGTGTGTAGCTATGACATATATCATAAATGGTGAATGTTTTGGTTAAGATAACATTTTTGCCTGAGATGATCTCAAACTGTGCTACATATATGCCTGGTGAAGTAAGGGGCTAAGTAAGCATGACTCAACATATTAGTAGTCAATATTTGTTTAATAAACAACATGAAGTGTGTGACTCTGTAAAAGGGACATTTTGGTACGAAAATGGCCATGCCTGACCAATGCATTTACTTAAATGAATATTTGTAAACTATATTGCAACCTGCACGTTGAACTACAAGAATAATCCAGGCAATAGGTAACTAATAATTGTGAATTTGTGACCTTACAGTCGTTAGCAAAACCTTCCTCACAGTATAGATAAAGCAGACACTTAGAATCCTCTTCTTTGGTCTGTAGTAAATACACATATTTTGCATTAGACTAGGGATACAAAATACACATATTTTGCATTAGACTAGGGATTAAAAATACAATAACCCTTTGGATAAACCAAGCAGCAATGGCAGAACTCAAATAGGAAAAGAAAACAATGAGAGAGTACAAATTATAAACAAGAACAGGATGACGAATAAGAAGGGCAGGAGAGAAACACAGACAATCTGGTGAGAAAAGTGAGTACATAACAAAAGTATGCGATAAGAGCAATAAGAGAGGAAGTAAGAAAAATAGAATTTACAGAAACAACATAAAAAGAAATTATATCTACAAAAAGAGAAAAAAGAGGATGAATTAGGAGTACCAAGTGAAAGGGCAAACAGATCAAGTATGACTTACCACCCATGCCATAGGCTGTGTATTGTATTTGCCTCATCTGTTGCTGTTGTTTCTGTTGCTCCAGCCAAACCTGTCTCTCTCTCTCCTGCTCCTGCATCTTCAGCAGGGCTTGTTGCTGTTGGAACTGCAGCATCTCCTGTATACACAAGAACAACAAACATTGAGAAGTTTGAGGACTGGTTAAACCTCATTCATTCAGATATAAAGAGGCAAAACTGTGCTGGCTTTTTTATGATGATATAAAGTGCAATACACTTCACATATCTGTATCTTATAACATAGAGCTCAGTGAAGATGTGCATGACCTTTTTTCTTAAATGCCACTTTTCACCTCAGATAAGTGCCCCTTTTATTTTGATATGTGCCTCTTTTCCTTTCTAATAAAGTACCTTATTTCCTTCGGATAAGTGCATCTTTTCCTCTTTTTTATATGAGCCTCTCCCCTTTCCAAAATGCCCCTTTAAACATCTGATAAATGCCCCTATTAAAATCTGATAGGTGCCTTTTTCCTTCAACAGATTCCCCATTTCCATTCTCACCAGTGCCTTTCATCTCTGTTGAGTGTCCCTTTTTACTGTGACAAAGGCACCTTTTCTTTTCTACTTACTGTCCTTTTCCCTTTGATAAGTGCCTACTTTTCCTTTCTCCATAACATTCACCTCGAATTCAACGTGACTTAGAACCCTTTTTCTTTAATTTTCCCTTTCATGGTGATGCCGATTTTGTTCTGACCCAAATTTTTTTTTGCTCATTACACCACTGGCACTAACTTGCTAAGAGTACAGTAAATCATACTCATCCAACAAAACCCTAAAAAGATTATCAGAAGAAAACTTTGATTTCCTTGAACATAAATGGAATAAATACTTTGCCTGTCGAAATCTCTGACCAGCAACTTCATTAGGCTGGCACAAAACAAGGTAACCTGATTAGGCAACGTTTTATCATTAAAGGGCTGGTCACATAGCAATGATAACAATAGCGATAACAAAAACAACAAAATTAGTCTATGTAGAAAATGTATCAAACAATACAATTTGTTGGTGAGGGTTTACTAGTGTAAATCAGTGAGCACCATACATGCCATTACTTTCATCATTAATAATTGGCCAGCCCTTTGTACATTTATAGCATCCCAAAAGGAAACTAAAAATTAGCCATGTATGACCAGTGACTATTGACAATGTAGGCTGTTGCACAAAAGTATCCAGTACAGAAACCAAATGAAGCAATGTTTAATGACTTAAATTTCTGTAGGTGTTTATAAATGGGTAAGCAGAAACCTGAAAGCTAACTCAAATTGGCAGCACGTGAGCAGTAACTTGCCTGTTTCTTGCGTCTCATGATCTCCAGCTTGTGGGCCATCTGCATCTGGCGGAGTCGCTCTGCCTCCTCTGCCTCTCGTCTTAGCTTCTCCCGATGTTCCTCACGGAGGGCATCCAGAGCCTCACGAGCATCTCGGATCTGAGCCAGTTTATCTTGCAGAGCCTCCATTTGAGCTACAGGAGAAAAATAATTTACAGTTTATTAAACATTGATTATGTAACTAATTATTGATCCTTTTAGTGCCATAGGTGGTTTAAACAGCCCAAATTTGATACTGTATCCAAAAATTTTGACAAGGTAATCTTTTTCCTTCTTCAAACTGAAGTTTGACTTAGGGTCCATGCACATGTGTGCATGTAACCGTGAGACTATTATTTTCATTTCGAGAGGATTCATCTTGCATTTGCATCAACAAAATATATTGCGAGCAAATATTTCAAAAATTGTAGTATATTGACATGAACCAAAAAAAGTTGGAGCTAGAACACTTTTTTAGTGATTGGTCCCCTGTAATTTTTATATTACTTCCAAATGTACAGCAAAAGCTTAGAACTTAAAGGGGCATGTTCCCCGTATTCCAGAGGGCGCTCAAAATACGTACGCGCTGGCGGACGGCGCTATAGCTGACTATTGACACCAATAGAATACGGCTCTTAGGCAGATCGGCATGTTCCGATAACTACACTGGCGGGAACGTGCCCCTTTAAGTAACAGTCCAAATCTTGAGCCAGGTTACCAAATTATTCTCCACTTACTTCTTTTCTCCTCCTTCTCCTGCAGTAACTTGAGCAGCCTTGGATGCATGCTGGCCAACACCTGGAACAGACCCTGCACTGTGGTGTCGCTTGCGATGCTCCGGCCGCGAGATGAGTCGCTCTTCATGCGGTTCACCAGTACGTCAATGCTGCTTGACATGTTGCAGACCAGTTCCTCAATCTCCGGCTCTGCGGCACCGTTCTGTGCCTCCTAAAGGGGTAAAGGTATAGTAGACGTGATGGCTAAGTGGACAGAGTAGTAGACTTGGAACTATAAGGTCTTTGTTTTTAATTAAGTCAGATCAATTATGTCCTTTTGCGAGGAAACTACTTTCAAACTTACTTTTAAATCATTTTCTTGCTCTCTCGTACCAGGACAATTACCCCCTAGAAAATCAGCCCCCCCCCCCCTACCGAAAATTACCAATAGGAAACTTACCCCCTTGGAAGTTTACCCCCTAGGACAATTATCCCAAGGAGAATCACTCCCTAGGACAATTACCCCCTTAAAACAATCATCCCCTAGGATAATTACCCCCTTAGGAAAATTACCCCCTTAGGACATTCACCAAATGAAGTCCTAGTGCTGAACTAAGGAATTTCGTTAGCGTATGATCTTATAGGTGGAGCAATTGTCACTGGAGCATGCATCGTACAACCAAATTACAAAGGAGTCTCACCTCAAATGTCTTGCTCTGGGAATACTGGGGCAGAGAGGAGGTGGACTGGGACAAGGGCGGGGCTGTTGCCGGGACAATGTCGCCTCCTCCAGATGGAGCTGATGGCATGGCACTGCGGTTCTCCTGCTGCTTCTGCTCCCAGTATGATCGATTCAGGTAGCGGGCAAGCTATAAGTGGGATAATGATATTTTCCTTTTTTATTACTCATTCAAGTCACAAAAGGAACTTGCGATCAGATCCCAACCAGAATATCGGGTAGAGCATCTTTCCGTACACTTACAAAGCTCCGCACAATTTCCTCCACAATAAAGTATAGGGACTGTTTACACAATGATACTTCAAAAACACCAGTTGGGCCAACATAAACCTATAACAATCCATGCACCTTAACTAATAAACAGGCCTTCAAAATTATCTTAAATTGGTCGACATATGTAGCAGTGTTCAGGGTAGTGGGTATCTGCAATGTTCTCAAACTTCCATTAGGAAACCAACATTTAAAGGCCCATTTGATAAACCTGGGTCTAGAGCAGCGATTTTCAACCCGGTGCCGCAAGAGAATAAAAGCTATATCAAAAAATTTCTTTTGAATCACCTTGATTTTGTGAGACCATTAGAATAAAACTATGGAATAAATGAAATTTCATGAGGTTTTTGATATAACAGACTGTTTTTCTTCCTCGCACGCTCACTCGCAATATGTAGAAACAGGAAATAGAACTTAAAGATAAAGATCAGTTCTGGTAATGTGATTGCATTGTGAAAGAAATGTTGTGGAATCGATCAGAAAAGGTTGATCATCTAGCATATAAGTATTGGTGGGTACTGCAAGGTTCTGGAATCATCAAAATGATAAGAAATTTGGCCCAGTCTTGGTAAAGTTACAAGCTCTGTACACAGTAAGATGTATATTGGACATGCGCGACACGTGCGTTTTATCTATCACATCCCAATAGATAAACTAATTTAGCAAATATATCAATTAGTAGGCAGTTTCCCGGCAAAATTTCTATCATCGTGTATTAGTCAAAACATATTCTTTCACATGATTTGTAATAAGAGCTTCCATTTCATTTTTTTTAAATTGGGGCGTTTCCAATACTGGTCTTCGCTTTTAAAAGGGTTTTCTGCAATATTTTTGTAGAAATTTTCCTGTCACTCCATGCTTTAATGACTTTTAAGCCACAAATCTAGCGTATCTTATCATATAAAAATCATAACATTTTGACAATCAGTTGCAATTGCAATTTCCCTATACTTATATGCACAGTAATACTGATTATCACAGTTACAAGTGGTGTAGTATCTTGCAATATGTTTATCAGCTAATTTGCATAATCAGCTATTTCTGATGTACAAAAGCCAATAAATATTTTATATGTGCTCTTCACTGAATAGCTAACTACAAAAGATATGAACCTCATTTAGCATTAGATGGCATAGTTCTTTTTAATGAAAACCTGAAAAATCTGAAAGATTGGAGGAGGCAGAATCCAGCCAGCCCCCCCCCCCCCCAACTCCCCTCTGTAGCATGGCCTAAATAACCTGACCTTGTTAGGGTTAATAGCTTCATATTTGGGCAATGAGGTGACCATATATCCGTCTATTCGATAATGAAATGCCAGTATATATGTGATATCTTTTTTGTTTGTATATCGAAATTGCATTTTAATCAGCTCGTTCACTTCACTCTCTCCCAACATTTCGAAAAAGGAAAATTCCCAACCAACAAGATGCCTGATCATATCCTCATTTCTCTGTATCATGCAACGAAATAGGCCTACATAATTTCTGTATTAATGTATATTTGGCAGCCTGATGAAAACAATTTTTTAAAACACATTAAGAATTCTCTTGTTTTGGCTCACTTGCTCACAAAATTCAGAAACAAATGTGCCCAAACGTGTGTACATGGCACTTAACAAGAGCCAGAGGGATGGCAAATAAATGTTCTTTGATTTTGGGATAGGAGTGATGCAAGACTCTTTGAGTTCTTTTTGAAAAACGCTGGTCTAGAGAGATTAATAAAATACATAAAACTTAAGCATTGGGCAAGAATGCAACTCTCAACCACTTGGGTGAAAATCATGTAAATGGACCACTTTATACCACAAAAAGGTAGAATCAACTAACATTACATGATTGGGGGGAAATGGTAATGATTTAATGTTTGATTGCTTACCTCTGGATCCAGCTCAGGTTCTGGTGCTGGAGCAGATGAGACCTGAAATGGGAGAATCAAAGCAATCCAACATCATAATCAGCATCAAGAATGCTATCATTATTGTTATCATCATCATTGAAAGCACTAGCACCATCATGTTAAATTGCAAGTATTAACATGATTATCACCATCGCATACTAATATTACTGTGACTATACCCATCCCCATCATCTTCCTCATTAAAAAATTATCACTATCATCACCATTAGCATCATCATCATCATCATCATCATCATCATCATCATCATCATCATCATCATCATCATTGTCACCACCACCATCATAACCATCACAATCATCATCATCATCATCATCATCATCATCAGCATCATCATCATCAACTCATTATCATCATTACAACCACCATTACATCATCACCTTGCCAATTACATAAAGTCAAGTTCATTGTAAGAATCATTCACCTTCACTTCTTAATAGCCATAAAGGAAACTTACGCTAGAGCTGTAAGCAGAGCTAGGGACAGAGGGTGAAGTGGTACTTGAAGCAGGGCTCTTGCCTCCTTTGATCTAAAATCGGAACAAACAAGTACAAGATTTATATTCTTGCCCAATTTCCATGCTTTCGTTTTGGTTACTTTCACTTTGGCACTGCTAAATGACTTCAAAATTACACGTATGAAACTTATATTTACATTTTTTTTCCTTCGCATGTCTGTAATTAAATAAAACATTGATAATAATACTTATGTTGCAGCAATATCTGCTAATCCAGGTGCTTACTAAAAAAAATTCACTTTACACACTTCCCTTCTTAATATACTTGGATGCATTGCCATTCATTTGCAAAGTAGTGCAGCGGCTTAGCAAGAAAATTGTGCACTTTTTGATAAAAGCATGAAACTTCTAGCATAGTTTGCTTTCACCATAAGATTTATTTTCAGATGTGGAGGGAAGTCAGATTTGACCTCTGATGACCCTGAGAGGTCAAATCCAAAATGGCCGCCAGGCCGCATGGTCTAATGTACAAACATGCTTAACTTTTGAACCAAATAGTCCAGAGAAACGTTTAAGGTGTCATTTCCAACTAACTTGGGGATGCCAATTCATTTGGTAATACTTCTGAGATCGCCTGAACTCAGGGTTTTGCATTTAGGTCAAGGTCAAGGTCAAAATTGACTAAAAATAGCATGTTTTGAAAGGTTACAAATGGTTAAATCTCATTTATTTGTCATTTGTTCTCAAATTTCTTTAGGAATTGTTCCCCTGCATAGTCCTCCACCTTAATCCTTTTCAGGTAGTCTATTTCAGTTTGATTTGACCTCTGATGACCCTGAGAGGTCAAATCCAAAATGGCTGCCAGTCCGCAAGGGCTAATGTATAAACGCAGTAACTTTTGAACCAAATAATCCAGAAAAACATTTAAGGTGTCATTTCCAACTAAATTGGGGATGCCAGTTCATCTGGTAGTACATTTGAGATCACCAGAACTCAGGGTGTGGCATTTATGTCAAGGTCGAGGTCAAAATTGACTAAAAATAGCAAGTTTTAAATGGTTACAGAAGGTTAAATCCCCATTATTTGTCATTTGTTCTCCCTAGCTATGTTCTCAAATTTATTAAGGAATGGTTCCCCTGCAGAGTTCTCCACCTTAATCCTTTTCAGTTAGTTTATCTAACAGTTTGATGTGACCTCTGATGACCCTAAGAGGTCAAATCCAAAATAGCCGCCAGTCCGCATGGTCTAATGTACAAACGTGGTAACTTTTGAACAAAAAAGTGTAGAAAAACGTTTGAGGTGTCATTTCCAACTAACTTGGGGATGCCAATTCATTACGTAATACATTGAGATCGCCAGAACTCAGGGATTTGCAATGAGGTCAAGTTAAAGGTCATATTAGGCCAAAAAAGTGCTGTTTTCTTTTTTAAAATAAACATTGCCTCTATTTTGACACTTAAGGTTTCATTATTTTAAAAATTAATAAAAAGACCCGTGTACCACCACTTTGACTATCCAGGGCCAAATTTCATAGAGCTGCTTATCGGCTGGTTCTGTGCTTACGTATTAGTTTCTACTTCAAAGCACTGCTAACCGTAAGCACACGAAAATGCATTAACCTTACGCTGCTTACTGAACGAAAATGAATTTTGTAACAATGCAATCCATTGTGAACGTACAAGGTGGACGCCTTGTTTTCTTGCTAACCAAAGTTGTCTGCTACAGTTATAGCACGAAAATTTGCTTACCGGTTAGCAGCTTTATGAAATTGGGCCCAGAAGACAAAAAAAGCTATTCCAAATACGACCTAAAACCTGTTCATAACCACAGCTATAGATATTTACATGAATTTAGCACTGTCCACAACTTATGCATATCCTAATGATGGTAACGATCAAAATCTAACAGTCTCCAGAACAAGATCACATTCCAGTGCATCTTTTCTTGCAGCGACAGTGGATTATTCATGCCACAACTTTTATGCTTCCGGGAGAGTGGTCCAAAGAGGCTGCCACCCAGTTGTTTCGTTTGTCCAGCCCAAGTCAGATGGCTCTGCATCTCTGGATTCTTGGCCAATATCTGGTTTCAACAGTTGGCCTGGTAGCAAGTGCGCTTGAGGTGCTGCTTGAGTGCTGCCTGGGATGGAGGAAAGTTCTCCAGGTTTCTAGACTTCTGTGCGAAGAGCTGTTTCCTGGCATCATTCACTATCATGCTCTCACTGGTTCGGTCGTATTAGCACCACAAATCGCTCTGGCAGTAACATTGATCCTTCACTGACCTCGATCGATCCTAGGCATGCACAGGAGTTCATTGAAGGAATCATTCACCTCTGGGAAAGACTTCTAAGTTTTTCCTGTGAATGTAGAAACAGTGTGACACCCGGTGAACGCATGAAAGATTGGAAGAGTCATACATTGTGTCAGACTCATGATTTTATGAAAAGCCTTGTACCGAAAGCTTGATCTGACACCAAAAGCGATCCCCAGCTAGCATCAGGAGCTGTCTTGCTGAATGAAGCCAGGGCCAGTTCAACCGCATCAGTACCAACAATACGTATGGATACCCTTTTACACCCATGGGACAAGGCCTACCAAGTGTGACTCAGCAGGAGAGCAGAGTACTCCACTTCCATCTGTTGCATATTATACAGTTCCTTGCCCTGTGGTAGAGGAAGGTAAACGGCTTCGCATGACATGAAATCAAACAATTCGGTTTTGTTCTCATTGAATCGAAGGAAGTCCTTCCAGCTTTCTGGCAGCAAAATGGAAGGAGCCACCCTTTTCCTGGTGCCCTTTCCCTTTTCCTGCCCTATTGAGGCTTTCAGGCTAGCAGGTAAGTATACACCATAGCCAAGGTCGATGTGGATGCTTTTCTCGAGTTGAGCAAAGATGTATGGGGCAAACACTTTTTCTCCATACTCTTGAAATGTTCTTGATGTTCCAGGGTTGAGCATTTAATTGAACCACAGCTTCACCATCAATAATTATTGCTTGGGCCACAGGTGCACTATTGTTTTCGAGCAGATTTGATTCCAGGCAGCGAAGTAGATCTGCTTTAACTCCAAACCGCATTTACCTCCAGTTAACAAAGCTGGTGGGACTGCCTGGTTTTCATGAGAGAAGAAATTGTCCATATCTCCATCCCTTGTCTGACACGAGATGTAAATCCTCAAAAAGAGACCACAGTCACTCTTAAGTGCTGCAAGCTGTGCCTTCTGTTTTAACATATATATAACCTTCGCCGGCTGCCGACTGAAAAATGGCAACTTGTTCGTATGAAGTGTTTGTGTGACAGCTAGGTGTCGTACACTGCTCTAGCCTTTCTGTCACAAACTTTGTGTACTGCTCACCTAGGGTCTCAATCCTTCTCCCCGTTTCAGCCAATTGGATGTCCATGATATGTCGCTTGTGCCAATGACTAGTATGTCTTGACTTTGTTCTAGAGATGGATTCCCCATCTCTTTCAGTACTGTCAGAAGTTCCCATCCCTCAAGAATGCTGCCTGCACTCCAGGTTGCTGGTCAAGGTGATGTTTGTATAGTGTTAGCAGAAACGTTAGTTTGCTTTATGGCATGTTCCTCAAACTCTGTAGCGATTATTTAAATTACTTAAACCAAATAAAACACAAAGTAACTTAAAGAACATCTTACCAGTATTATTGAGCAGTAACGGAAAGGAGCAGTTTCTCTGACTTGAATTGAGGTTTGTACCGTATACTGCCTAGCTGCCCACTGACTATGCTATATGCATATGGTCAGTTACAAGACAACTACTGGTTTGGTGCTATAATTAGTGAAATAAACTAACTGACAGGGATTACGATGGAGACTATGCAGGGGAACCACTCCTAAAGAAATGTGAGAACATAGGGGGACAAATAAATGGGAAAACTTTTTGTAAACATTCAAAACTTGCTATTTTTTTAGTCAATTTTGACCTTGACCTTGACTTCATGCAAAGCCCAGAGTTCTGGCGTACCCTAAAGTATTACTAAATGAATTGGCATCCCCAACTTAGTTGGAAATGACACCTTAAACGTTTTTCTGGACTATTTAGTTCAAGAGTTAAGCGTGTTTGGACAATTATTAGACTATGCGGCGGACTGGCAGCCATTTTTTATTTGACCTCTCAGGGTCATCAGAGGTCAAATCTGATTTCGCTCTACATCTGAAAATGAATCTCATGGTCTGCAGGGGAACCACTCTTAAAGAAATTTGAGAACATAGGAGCGAACAAATGACAAATAAATGGGATTTGTTTCGTTGTAAACATTGAAAACTTGCTATTTTTAGTCAATTTTGACCTTAACCTTGACCTAAATGCCAAACCCCGAAATCTGGCGATCTCAAAAGTATAACCAAATGCATTGGCATCCTCAATTTAGTTGGAAACGACACCTTAAATGTTTTTCTGGACTATTTTGTTCAAAAGTTAATTAGCGTGTTTGTACATTAGACCATGCGGACTGGCGGCCATTTTGAATTTGACCTCTCAGGGTCATCAGAGGTCAAATCTGACTTCCCTCCACATCTGAAAATGAATCTTATGGTCTAAACTAACTATGCTAGAAGTTTCATGCTTTTATCAAAAAGTGCACAATTCTCGTTATATGGGGAGCTAATCCGCTGTACTAAAGGTGCTTCTTTGGCCTTTTTAAAGGTCCGAGAAATCACCAAAAATGATTTTACTTTGATGTTTAATTGGGCTTCCATGTCACCATTCTATAGTCCAAATAAGTTTCTAATTTCCCTTATATAAAGACATACTGCAATTTCAAAACACTCTCAATATACAATAATGTTGTGCATAGATGAGTCCAAACACCTACAAGGATAAGGGCATCTGTAGATCCAGGTGAAGTTTAGGTTATTAATCTCCAATGAAATTTATTTGATGAAAAGTAAAACTGAATAGAGCATAAGACACATAAAACGCATATGATATATCAGACACACAAAGGCTCGTTCAGATATGAAGCAGTAAATGAAGCATAAGACACATAAAACGCATATGATATATCAGACACACAAAGGCTCCTTCAGATATGAAGCGGTAAATGAAGCATAAGACACATAAAACGCATATGATATATCAGACACACAAAGGCTCCTTTAGATATGAAGCGGTAAATGAAGCATAAGACACATAAAACGCATATGATATATCAGACACACAAAGGCTCCTTCAGATATGAAGCGGTAAATGAAGCATAAGACACATAAAACGCATATGATATTTTAGACACACAAAGGCTCCTTCAGATATGAAGCGGTAAATGAAGCATAAGACACATAAAACGCATATGATATATCAGAGACACAAAGGCTCGTTCAGATATGAAGCAGTAAATGAAGCATAAGACACATAAAACGCATATGATATATCAGACACACAAAGGCTCCTTCAGATATGAGACGGTAAACTACACCCTTTTTTTAAAACATTGTGTAAATAAAAAGCAAATGCACACAACAAAACATGTCCTACACATACTCACTGAGCTTTTATGTATAACAAACATAAATGTGAAGCATATCACACTTATGTCATTATAATTATAAGTAGGCTATATGTATTTTTGTTTAATGCTGTGGTTTACTGTGCCATATATGAACATGGTGATACATAAGACAAAAGCATAAAACACTCACAATATGTTTATTTTCTGCTTCATCAAGGGAGAGAGCCATGGCTAACTGGAGCTCCTCTTCCTCCTGAAGATCCGCTTCATTGCGCTGTGGTGGCATCTGATTTTACAAAGAGAGTCAGAGAATAAGACAGACAATAGCCCAATTGATTAATTGCCTGGAATTATTTATTTACAAAATGTCCAAATACTGAGCTACATGTACATGGAGAAAGTCATTGTTGTGAACAAGCTCTTCAAGATAACTCCCATTTGTTTTACTGATAAAAAGTGAAAAAGGAGCTCTAATAGGGCTTTCAAAATTGGGTAAAATGATTAAAACACAAAAGTCACTGCAATCTCATGTTTACAGTAGAAAATTTTAGAAAAAACTCCTGTGGACAAAATATAATATAACATTACACTTCCCCGTTGGCAAGAACGTATTGTGTGCAGACCAACTATTTACAAATTCACGGTACATCAATGATTTTTCAATTCCATATGTAGACAAAAATATTTCAAAATGTAAGATAGGTCATCTCATCCAAAATGCAAAACTGTGGCTGGACACATATTCATCAGGAGAGATTAATTATTTACACTTGAACCCATTGCATGGCAAGTGCACAAACCAATGCACCACAGACCACCACGGGTAGATGGTAATTTTTCTTACCTGAGATTGCTGGGCCAGGGGACTGTTCAGGTACTCGTCTGGAAGGTCACTCTCCTTGTTTCCACCTGAGCTTGGTGACTTGGTGGAACTCGACTTGCTGTAAAACACAAACAACAAATAGCATGAACTTCTTACATCTATTTGGTTTTCTTTGCCAGAAAATAGAATACAAGGCAGCAATCCAGTACCTAGTCATATGTTGACAGATCATCAACCTAATATAATTCAGGAAGTTCCTACTACATAAAAGCATTTATTGGGCTATTAAAGGCACTTAATCTTGAAGTAGGTATTATGACTGCAGAGACCTTTTCCATTGCCACATATGTCAAGGTCTATAATCAGTGTGCCATACCTCTTCTAACCTACACAAGTGAAACATGGACTCTACATCAACATCAGGTCAACAAGCTAAGCTCCATACTGATGAAGTAATATGACATGCATGTGCTGACGACATTGAAGTAACCCTCATGAGAGACCAGTTGCATTGGATTGGCCATGTAGCCAGAATGGACAATACCTGGCTAGTAAAAAGCTCTTCCTTATCAAGTTATGGAGAACTCAAAACTGGCTCAAGAAAAGTTTGTAGCTCACTGATGTGCTAGAGGAAAGCAGTTGTAGAGGACAGGAAACAATGGAGAAAACTTGCGTCAGAAGTGTGTGGCAAGGTAGATGACTGGAGGATTAGTCAAAAATATCAGCGATGAGTAAAAATTCACTCTAAAAATCAAGAAGGAAAATTAGCAACCAAAATTGTTGTGAGCAGAAGATTGTTAATTTTAAAAGATGAATTTTGTATGTTTTAAGATTTCATGAAATTGTTTGTAGTTTATTCTTTTTTAAGTTTATGTAATAAAATGAGGTACTGTAAACACTGTTATTTTTGCATGATTAATTTTCCGCGCTGATTAACCCCAAATCATATTTGCTGGTTCTTAAATTTGTGTTGCACGCAATTCAGCCCGTTCAGAACACGCGTAAGAAGTCATGCTTATATTTTCGCGAGTTCTAAAATCTGTGAAAATGAATATTTCTACTTTAACAGTAATCTCCATCCTGGTTTATGATTGAAATTGAAATTTAACATGTGTAAAAGTATTGTGTGCAAAACCCATCAGGGCAATAGGTGCATAAATATTTCTCTACCTACATGTACATAGAGAATCATTCATTGAACATATTAATAATTCATCTTTCATCATATCTTTCAACTTGGTGATCATGATCAATAACAATGCACCTTAAATTTTAAATAGAATCACAAATTTACCCCTGGAGCTTTTCGTGGCAGTTGTCACAGACCCTGACAGGTTTCTCGATGCCAAACTTGGGAATGGTGGAGTTCTTGGAGGAGCACTTACCACAGAAGACTTGGCCACAGTGACGACAGTGATGCTGTAAGGAGACAAAATTATGAGAAGTGGAAAAGGAAAGGGAATTGAGAAAGCCATCTTCTTTCATAAAATATTTTGCAGCTTAAAAGATAAATCAAGGTTGGAGAGCCATGTAAGGGCGTCAAACGACAATAGTCGGAGTTCATTGATGCCTCCTGGGATACTTGTCAGCATGCAGTCATTGATGATGTGCGATAAGGTCTGGTCTGGATGACCACAGTTGCATACTGCACTCTCTCCTGCTCAGTCCTGGCATGTTCAGCGTGGATTCTAAAGGCAATCCACTGATATCAGCCAAAGTTGGAACCGGGTGGAAAGGCATGCAACAGTACTACATAAACAACATATTGACTTCTACAAAATGATTGCACCTTAAAAGCTCTGGTGACAATTGTTAAACATTATAACAGTATAAAGTTTACAACACCAACTGAATTTGT
Organism: Strongylocentrotus purpuratus; assembly: GCF_000002235.5. Lineage (NCBI taxonomy): Eukaryota > Metazoa > Echinodermata > Echinoidea > Camarodonta > Strongylocentrotidae > Strongylocentrotus > Strongylocentrotus purpuratus. The sequence goes on along the minus strand of NW_022145599.1, from coordinate 23,470,354 downwards.
ACCAATTATTCTGGAGCCAACACTATACCTAACCCTAAATCTAACCTAAAAACCCAATCACAACCCTAACCTTATACCTTTGATGAAATAATATCTGGAGCAAATGTCACCAGGGTATGTCCAACTTTGTAGGCAATACATTTATACATGATTTTATGCAGTAGTCAGTTTTGATAACATTTCAAGGATTCAAAAGCAGCAAAATAAACAGTGATATTTATGCAATACATATTAAATATTTCCAAACATATTCTGGACAGTTTTTTCACAATGCCATCACATGACCAGTACTTGACTTTTATCCATATTACATTAGTAGAAACAGATATGAATATTTATGAAGGAACTCACCTGTCTCTGTACCAGACCAAACTCAGTCCTACAGGTGAAACACCTCTCTCCTTCTGCCCAGTCTGGAGCCTGGCAAATACACAATTATAGATCAATGTTTAGACCTGTATGTACCAAACTCTGTCCTAATCTGAGTCTGTGGCCTGGTTAATGACAACATATAATCCTGTGTGAAAGCATTCTACACTATAGCCACAAGATACTAGGTATGCATGAATAGGCCATTGCCGAATTGTAATCAAATGTCATGAACACGTATTTGTGAAGTGCCTCAATATGAATTATTTCATTTACCTGTTGCAAATAATTGTATTTCAATAATCAAAATGCAAGTTGTATATATAAAGAGCTTCATTCCAAAAGGAGCTATATACACTTATGTTGAAAATTGAGTTATTGATATCAGAACATTGTTTACTTTAAGTACCCGTCCTTCAACAAAATTATTTACTTAAATTTTGGGAGCAATTATGAAAAATTCACCTTCTAATATCACTTTTCGAAAGACGCCTGTACAAAATCTGGTAAACAATTTCTTTTTTCTCTAAAGTTACAAAAATGGATTCAGCTCCTTTTGGAATTAAACACTTCATAAATGTGTTATTCTTAGGTATGGCAACCCATAATGTTTGTCCTACCTAGCAATACAAACACATTCAATTTTTTTGGAATTATGAAACACTTTCCATTTTTAAAATTATGAACCATCGGGATAGATCTCTCCAAAAAGCAAAAATCAGAAATGTAGATTTTGTGGATTTTCATCAAACAAAAGATCTATTCATGATGGGGCTCTTTTCCCTTCACGTCAATGTTTAATAAAAGTAGAGAACGAATAAAATAGAAAGTTCACTTTTAAAAGAAAGAATAGAAAATGAAGCTTTCAGGCGCTTGATTTAAGAGAGAAGAAAAGAAAAGAAAGGTGGGTTTTAAAAGAAAAAGAACAGCAACTGTCAAGATTATGACGCAGGTGCTTTTTTCTTTTTTAAAGGAGAGAATGTAAAGGGCGTGTTTCTTAAACATAAAGAAACAGATAAACTAGGTTTTATTCAAATTAATAAGAGGTTACAAGGGCCTTTTTCAAAATTAGATTGACAGTAAAATGAAAAATGCTCATGCATGATGACAAAACGGAAGTCAAACTCTGGTGACCTTTCACCCCTGACTTCCCTTCTGCCTGCAAAAGTGTAGCCTTGAATCACTCTTTGGCCCATTACTATTGAATGTAGTATAGGGAATATCAAGCCCAAGTGAATTAGGATCAATTTCCCAATGAGATTAGAAAGAATCGAATAAAATCATGTCAAGCATAACAATAAAAAAATAAAAGAATCATTGTCAAGTTAAACAGTTAAACATCACCTCTCTAAAAAATAAATAATTCCCCGACATATTGATAAGAAAATATCTTGGTTACCTTTTCAGCCACAAACATGGCATCACTCTCTTTCAGCTGAGGGAATGAATTTCCTGCAGAAAGATAAGAAATTCAGTAGTAGGTTAAATCTTTATTATTTTGTGATCACAACGGGTCTCTTTGAATGCTTTCATTCAAATTCAAAATCAAATCTCATTGAAAACCTAAATGACATAAATATAAAATAAATGTACAGGCACACATGCATTGTAAACAATTTCTTCTGTTAAAGCTTTATACATGTATTACCATCTTCTAATCACATATGACTCTACATTCAATTCCAGAGGGGATAAATAGGGCCTAAGTCATTTAAGCAATTGTCGTCAAACTGAAAAGTCCCATTTTACAAACCAATTAGAGTAGTGAGTTAAGGTGCAACTCTTCCTTCACCTACTTGGTGTGTGTGATAGAGCACTAAAGGGTACCAATCACCAACATACATTTAATCCCTTATTTAGGGGTTTCACGGCGGTGATAAGGTGCAACTCTTCCTTCACCTACTTGGTGTGTGTGATAGAGCACTAAAGGGTATCAATCACCAACATACATTTAATCCCTTATTTAGGGGTTTCACGGCGGTGATAAGGTGCAACTCTTCCTTCACCTACTTGGTGTGTGTGATAGAGCACTAAAGGGTATCAATCACCAACATACATTTAATCCCTTATTTAGGGGTTTCACGGCGGTGATAAGGTGCAACTCTTCCTTCACCTACTTGGTGTGTGTGATAGAGCACTAAAGGGTATCAATCACCAACATACATTTAATCCCTTATTTAGGGGTTTCACGGCGGTGATAAGGTGCAACTCTTCCTTCACCTACTTGGTGTGTGTGATAGAGCACTAAAGGGTACCAATCACCAACATACATTTAATCCCTTATTTAGGGGTTTCACGGCGGTGATAAGGTGCAACTTTTCCTTCACCTACTTGGTGTGTGTGATAGAGCACTAAAGGGTACCTATCACCAACATACATTTAATCCCTTATTTAGGGGTTTCACGGCGGTGATAAGGTGCAACTCTTCCTTCACCTACTAGGTGTGTGTGATAGAGCACTGAAGGGTATCAATCACCAACATACATTTAATCCCTTATTTAGGGGTTTCACGGCGGTATACTAAACTATGAGCTTCAAATACATTGCATGTTCAAATATACTCTCCATAAACATTAAAGAGACTAAGTAGACTAGTCAAAGCACTTTCATGTACAGTCAAACCTGTGGTAACAGCCACCAGTCTTAGTGGCCATGAATTTTGACTCCCTTCAGAAAGAAATGTGTGTTGAAGAACCTGTCTAGAAAGGCCACCTGTGTACAGTGGCCACTTTTCTGTTTCCCTTGAGTTGCCTTTATAGACAGGTTTGACTGTACTTGAATAGTACATAAAACAAATGAGACTGATTCGGGTTCTGTGCGTGGGAATTAATGTTTTTTTCTACTTTACAACCCACAGAATGCTAGGTAAAGTTTTGGAGATTTGCAAAAATACTGACATAACTGATGCTTTGGAGTAGCTTTTATTCTTCTAGCTGTACTAAAGGGAAAAAAGGTAATTGTATTCTCTAATACCAGCACAAATATCCTGTTACATGATGAGTGTGTGTGTGTGTGTGGGGGGGGGGGGGGGGGGGGGGGGGGGGGAGGGGGGGGCACAAACAAATAGTAGTCTGCTGGTACAGAGATTAATATTTCACCCTCATTGTTAACAATACCCACAGAAAAAGGCAAATACAATATGTACTTCATTGCAATGGAAGAGGGGATTTTTTTTAAAACCAAGTCCCTGTATTTCCGCTAACAGAGGCAGATTATGCATATAATCTATAATCATCTATCTCTCAAGCTATCAATCATACAGTACACAGCCTTTTGAACTGGGGGAACAAATGTATAATCAACTTTGTGTAAAGAAAGGTAAAATATGCAAGAAAAAAAATTAACATAAATAATTTACAAATTTGCAGATGGGAAAACAATTTTCTTCTTAAAGAGCTGATTTATTGATTTCAAACTTGACTGAATTTGGTATCATTGCAATAAAAAAATTACACTGAGTAAAATCATTACATTTGTGTAACTTGTACATTCGAGCGAAATTTATAAAAGTTGATTAAACTTGACGAAAAATCAACCCACTCAACGCCCCCAAAACATCGTAAGTCAGCTGATTTTTGAAGTGACGTCACAATATGAACAGCGAGCCGCTCAGCTGAAATGATTGATGATGGTGCGAGATGCAGTTTGCGTGATATTCACATCTATTGCATTGACTCTCGAGTACCGTACCCATTTATACCTAACGCTGTTAACCTTCATCGAAATCCCCTGGAAATATGGATATGGACGAAAACATACTTGAGTATACTCCAGAAGGCTCCTCCATGGCATGGTTTTGGTTCTTAATCTGACGTTAGTCTAGATAAATGGTATATAACTTCCAAAAAGCGAGTGAATATATCGTTGATGTAGCGTTCAAGTTTCCCGTAGCTGGTAGCTGTGCGTGCGTACTCTGTGCATGTACTATGTGTGAAATACACTGACCTCTATATGCGTGCATCACATCTAGCGCAGCTTGCTAGCCAGCCTAGCCTGGCGCTCGAGCTAGCCGTGAATTGCGAACCGGACTGATCTGTTTCTCTCGGTTTATCAGGTCATATACGACTTATTTTATCAAAAATGTAAATTAATCAGCCTAATCACACATTTTTGTAATGAATATCTGGACAATTATATGTAAATTTGTCGCCTATTTTACTCCAAAATAGTCGTTAGGTCAGCATGCAAAATGTCCTTTGCCTTCCCAGATCAGACACATACACGATGAAGTGCCCTTAAAATATGTGATTATTTTTCTGATTTTTATGCTCAAATGTGACGGAAAAAAATATAAAAATCAAACAAAACATTTGTAGAAAGCATTATTTATCTCATTCAAAATGCCCAAAAAATAGGAAATATCACCACTGGCGGTAAATATACAAACAACGTTAACCCATATATGCAATGGGTATCCAACATTGTCCCGAATGTGTGATGTAGATTGTTCATAATGTGACGTCATTGTTTCGCATGTAAAATAACGCCGTCAATTCACTTAGTGAGTGGGTTCAGGAAAGGGTAACAAAATTGCATTTATTTTATTCCTCACAACAGTGAGGGCTTCAAAAGTACTTTGCTCATTTTGTTAATGTTCTCAGCAATCTGTAGAGGTGTAATTTGCCCATTTTCCACATTTCAATGAACCATCTCTTTAAGAAAAATCGACCAGTAAATCAATATTGAGAAAAAGACCAAAGATGTTGCAGGGCGAATCTAGGCGGTTAGGGGGTTTAAACCCCCCCCCCCCCTTGGGTTGCCAAATGAAAATGTGATGTGCATAGAAAAATGCCATCATGTCTCTAGACCTACACAGTATTAGTAGATGTTAGTAGATGCCAGAAAAACATCACTTACGGGAATTCAAAACTAGCAACAGGATAAAAAAAATTGCCTAGCCGCTATGCGGCTCGTGGACAATGTCCACATCGTATTTGGGTTACCCCCCCCCCCCCCCCCCACCCTTAGCAAAAAGCTAAATCCGCCCCTAAAGAAAGAATGTACATGAGGTTGCTCCGAATAATGAGGAAGAAATAAGGTGCAGAACGGGAAGAAATGGAGAGAATGTCATCCAGCGATAAAAGTCAGTAACAGCTACCGGTATATAACAAGTAAATTTCTAAGAGGGAAAATGCCGACTTAAATAAATGATAATGATAAAATAGCTCAGAATTAACGAATTTCATGGGTACATGTACCAATTTCAATGGAAATTTGTATTAAGAAAAGAGCCCCATCAGCACTAAAAGAGCGCCCTCTTTTTTTGTTGAAGAGCCCCGTGGACAAAAAATTAATTTGAGCCCTGCTCATAAGAAAGTTATGAATTTTTGATGACATGAAAAACTTTGAAAATCACAAGAGAAATTGGCAAATCACTTATGAGTCTGTGACTTCACTGCCTCACTATCCACTAATCGTTTTCTTTATATTGATAATATAAATTTCCTATTTCCCCTCTAAGAATTTTATTTCTTCACACCAGCATCCCAGTTAGATTGATAGTAATATGTATTTGTGTGGATGCACTATAATAGAGCTTTTTTTTTTTCCAGTTAAATCGTGAAAAATATTTTTAAAAATCTATAATTATGAATATACAATATTCAGAAAATAGTATCAATTCTTCAAAGTTCATAAAAGATTTTGTGAAATGTCATACACCCAATTTGATACAAATCATATAACCTGGGCAAAAGCATGGGGAAATTAAGTTTTTAGGGATAAAAAGGGAAATTAATGGGATAAAAATATATAAAGCAATTGATAAATAGTAAGGACATGACGTCACAAATTGGCAATTTGTGTAGTGATTTCCATTCTTCCATGGTTTTCATACTTTTTCAAAAATGTATAACTTTCTTATTAGTTATCCAATTTTTCTGCTTCTATTGCAAGTAAGTTATTTTTGGAGTGGACTTGCCCTTTAAGATTTTATAAAGTTCCGAAATTTGGGCAGCAAGCTGGCCAAATTGAATATATTTTGATGATTTCACCATAATGAAGTTCTTGTTTCTTGGTCGCTTCGCTCGCTCATGAAATTTATAACCAGGATGGTTGATATTTAGCCACCAGGTCTCAGCCCCTCCTCCTCCTCCCCCCCCCCCCCCCCCCCATGAAAATATGCCCATATGCCTATGATTCAGTGCTCCCATGTGAATTGTATGTACCATATAAAGTAATTAAGCAATTTATTTTTAGGGTTTAAAATGAAAAAATATACTGCAATTTTATTTTGCCCAGGTGCCATAACACCTAGATTGTCAGTCACCACTGGCGTTAATGTTAAAGTTTTTGAGAGATTTACCGCAGAAAGCATGTTTCTATTAAAATAAAAACATTTAAAACAATAAAAACATGTCGTTTTTAATTTCTTATAAAATATATTTTTTGTCACAACCCTGGTCATCAGATTTTTCAAGGTGCAAACGTATTTATAAAAGCTTTGAAATTCATAGGTTTGCCAATACTGCATCTATCTACGCCCCTGCTGCCATGTCATAAGCTGTATTCTGTTTTTAACCTTGTTTCAAATCAGATTTCAAATCAAGTCCAAAGATCAAAGATTTCAAATACCAAATTGAGAAACAATCTTACCCTCTCCTTTGAGCTGGCTGAAGGTATCACAGACTATCTTGAGACTGGGCTCGTTCCTGAAGGCCTGGGCCCAGGCCTGAATCAGTTCCATGGTCTTGCCTTTCACGGCTTCGTTGCTCGACTGTATGAAGAAAAACATGACTTTGACATACACCAATTACAGACATGTACTCACAGAGCATTCATATATAGCAGTTGGTCTGATCAGAATTTCTACAGAGTGAACAGTCAATCCTGTCTATAATATAAAGGCCACCCAAAGGGCAGGAAAAAAATGACCACTGTACACAGATGGTCTTTCTAGACAGATTCTACAACACACGTTTTGATCTCAAGCGAGACAAAACTCATGACCACTATAGACAGATGGCCACTCAAACAGGTTTGACTGTATTTCACACAATGCCACAAAGTCATGAGATATCACCAAGTCCTCTGATAACTGATGATACATGAAATACTTGAATCTTCTTAAAATATGGTCTTATCTACAGTAAAATCTGTGTATTTATGCATCAATAAAATCGCAATTAATTGTAAATTATCAGCTGCTAGTTCTTCACAAGGAAAACAATATTGACAAAATCATGGATCTATTAAGAGAAAGAATATCACTATGAACATGACGGACAAAATATACAGTTCCTCATTCTACCCTCAACAATCGCTGTGGTAGACAAAGAAACATCCCTTCAGTGCTATTATGTAAAAATAAGTAGCACAGGTGAATATGCACGTGACACCTGTTCTACACATTTTTACATACCAGTAATACTAGTGAGGGGATGTTCCTTTGTCAACCACAGCAATTGTTGAGGGTAGAATGAGGAACTGTATATTTTGTCCGCTTTCTTATGTCCGTCATGTTCATAGTGTATACTATTGGACTTAACATCACAATAACATTCTTTTAAACCTCACAAGACCTTCATATCAACACTACAGGTTAAAGTTCACTTACCAAAACAAGTTCCTTCATGTCATCCATAAACTGAGGGGTCGCAATCTCTTCATGAATCCCTGTTCCACAATTCTTCACACATGACTCCAACACCTTTCAGATACACATGTATAGAAATTAATGGCATTTACATCCAGTACAACAAACAATGCAACGATTTCTTTAAACAATTAAAAAATATCTACTTAATGGAATCGTTTATGCAGTATACTCTATGGACATGCTGATGCAATATTTAAATTATTTCTGAACAAAGTCCTCTTCTGCACACTTAATCGAAAGTGGTATAATAAAGCTGAAATATTCTTTTTAAACATTTGCAAAATGTATATTTTACCTACTTAAATGTTATAAATCAAGCTTATGTTCGAAACTGAACTGAGATTCTAATTTTCCACAAAAGTGTACAGCTGTTGTTTGACCCTAAGAATCATAAAACAAATTAAATCAAAAAAGAAATTGTATTATAAACAGAATGAAGGGTCGTTCAGAGATGACGCTGCAAAACTGCAATCTTTTTTATTGAAGATGAAGCAAAATTTATACCTTATAACGGAATGAATATGCGCAAGTCCTTTGTTGCATGCAGGTGCCATTCATTTACATGTTAAAAATTTGTGGCAATTTTTTTGGGTGGCTGTTTACCATGCCATGTGCCTAAATATGTGTATGTAGCGGGCAATCCATGTTTAAAGCGCATCTATAACTTGTTGAACTGGAAACTACTGCATTCCTCGGGATACCTTACCTGGAGAGCATAGAGAGTGACCCTTGGATTCTTGTCATACAACTTCTTCCTGATGTTGCCCAAGGCATACTTGGGACTGGAGGAATACATAGTGAGGAGAAGAGAACAAACAGTGACATGATGAGTTTGTTGAGATGTTTGACAGTTTAGGATGAAGAAAGATATGATGCATTTTATGTGAACATACGCATGTACAAAATATTTAAATGATATATAAAGTGAGTTTGTAAAAGGATATTAAATATCATGAAATTACATGTATCAAAGAGAAGCTTTCAATATAATTTTTGAAAGCTGAAATTACATTAACAATGAAAAAATATCCTTATTTATTCTAAAAACTATTCTTTTGAGCTTTCAGGTTTTTAGGTTCTCCATTAAACCCTCGACCTCGGGAAAGAAGACTTAGAGCAGGTCTGATGATATTTTTTCAGTCTAATAACAGACTTAAAAATTGAGAACCTACATGAATTTTACTTTAAATCACTCAGAGAAAATATGTGGAATTGTAAAGGGAGGGATTTGAAACCTTTTATAGGGGACTTGGAAATAATCAAATGATCTTGGGAGCTACTTACGTGACATCCTTCTGTCTGATGGCATCACAAATCTGGAGTGTTGCCTCCCAATCAGGCTCCAACAAGAGCTGACTTGTGGCTTTATCTATTACAAAGAAAGATAAAACATACCCCCGGTTGCACAGAGAATAATAGGATTTCTTTCTAAAAGGCAGTTAAAAATCTTGAAACATTCCTAAGTTCATGAGGTGGAGAAATCAGGCTGCACAAGGTCAAAGAGCATATGTCTCCATCCCTTACAGTAAAATGGTTACCCACTTATTGCTGATTTTCTATCTTTTAGGGAATATTACTTCGCTGAACAATTATGACCCTTATCTAATACTAACCATAATTTTTTGCAGTGTTGAGAGAACTTGCTAAACCAATGAAATATTCTTTAATTCTAAGGTTAGGCAGTCGGACAGAAGGGCCTGGTTTTTCACTTTTGTTCACAAAGAATTACATATGGTTAGTGTACAAAGGTGCATGCGCAGGGAGTTTGCTTATTCACCTTCAGGATCACAAGCAATAAAGGTTTGAATCTCGATTTGGAAATAAAAACACTGGCCAATTTTGCATGATCGCGCAATGCACATAGACTGCTTATATAGGGATGCGTGCAATCTCAATGGGATGGGTTTTAGCACACAAAATTGAGTGCGCGATCAGACACCCTAACACTAACAATAACAGTAACACTGCACTGGTTCATCAATTTTATTCAATTTTGTGTGCAGGCAGTATTGGAAAATGTTTTAAACGTGAACCCTAACTTTAAAGATAAAGTAGAGTTCTGGTCAGCGATTGCATTGTGGAAGAAACGGTGTGTAACAGGTTGATCATCTAGCATATAAGTATTGGTGTGAACTGCAAGGTTCTGGAGTCATCAAACTGATTAGAAATTTGACCCAGTCTTAGTAGAGTTACCAGCACTGTACACAGAAAGATGTATATGGGACTACACGAACAAGTGGCATAAAAAAATCTGTCCTGAATGTTATGATGTTACATGCCATATTTAGAATATTTAGAATATTAAGGCATTTGAGGAGCCATGCCTTTCAGGGAACATTTTTATCGGATGTTCTTCCGCACTTGCATATTAACAATGATAACGCTCACAAAATATTTTTCACCACTTCTCAGAACTCAACCTTCTCTTAAAAGCTTTGCGATCTCTACAATATCCCAGCGTGAAGCTGTAGTGCCTGGTACTTCTTCTTCTTCTTCTTCTTTGGGTTAAGTCTACCTCCTTCACAGTTGAAGATTCTTGCAGACTGATGAGTGTGTGTGTGTGTGCTTACGAGAGCAAGGTGCATGGTGCAACGCTATTTACATGGTGCAGTGGTATTACTATTACAGCCTTTTCACACACAAGTAAAATTCTTTAAAGCTGATTACATTTCTAGTTTAAAGCACTTTAAACTAATCAGCTTCACATACGACATCATTCACACACAGAAATTTTGGTGCGATCGTTAATCGTTTTGTGATTAACTAGTCTACTGCTCTTAAAATGCGCAGTAGATCTAGATCTAGTGCCATTGTGCATTGAAGGTCAGATCATATCAAACGAAGCGCACGCTCCATCCAGTTTAAACACGTACGTACAACCGTTCACACGCAAAATGTCAAGCTCTCTAGATACGGACTTCGTATCTAGATCTACAGCCTGCTTTGAGCCTTTGAACGGCGTATGAATCGCGACTTTCACTTTGTATCTATCCGAACATCGTATAGGCTAGATCTAGATTCTAAACGATGTTCACACAGGGAATTTTTTCTTTAAAGCTGTTTAAAACTGTTGAGTTAAACAGCTTTAAACTAATCAGCTCTAGATACGATGAATTTGAGCTGTGTGTGAAAAGGCTGTTAATTGTTAGTTAGGCCTAGGCCGAACCCCGGCCTCGTACACACACTCACTCAACATTGCAACATAATGAGCTCTCGACTCAGTCATTGAGTCAAGGCAGCCCAACGACTTTACATAGCACAACTAATATAAAGACTTGAAGTCATCGATTTGTACCAAAATAACTCAAATTCGTACTAATTATTTACATGGAATCAGACTTACCAATATTTCGATCAAAAGTGCCTTTAGCAGATGATCCAAACATCGTTGATTTCAGGTTTTAGCTGGATAAAATTGGTCCTACCTTTCTTTCTCTGCTGTACGATAACCTGTGTAAAGTGTACTTCCGGGGTTACGGTAAATACGTCATATCTTAAAATAGATGTTTATCAAAAGTACCAATGCAAGCAACTCAATAACGACAAGGAACTGAGTCAGGCATCATAATTATTAGGCATAGAGTTAAATATAGGTATAGCTATGCATAGGCGCCGGAAGTGGGGTGGCAGGGGGAGGGCACTTGCCCCCCCCCCCAACCAAAAAAAAAGGGGGGGGGGCAAAACGCATTTTTGCCCCCCCCCCCCAAAAAAAAAAAAACGCCCCCCCCCCCCTGTTGTAATATGTCATATGACTCGGTGAAATGATAGAGTCTGGCAGACGATGTAGTTACTGATTAGTAGCCATATTGTAAGACCTTTATTTATGTATCCTTCCGCATAGCTCGGCGTGGTATTTACATATCATATCTCATGTTAATGTATAGTTCCAAGTGGATATACAACATCTCCCTCACAAATAGATTGTTTTTGTTTTAATGAATAACCAAGAAAAGTTATAACAGTTAATCATAAAACCTCTTGAAACTCCAAACACCTACAAGCAAACATTTTGCAAATATCAATACCTTAAAAATACTTTAACATATGCCTGACTAAATGCCAAGTAACAATTAAGGAATATGTTTATGATTCACAAGAACCCAAATTCGCAACCTTACTTTAGTTCCATAGAATAGTCCTTTTTTTGAAAAACTAATACGTGGAATACCTAAAACCAGATGATAGAAATAAAACTATGTGGTTTCATATACATCAGCAAACACATGCCTATAGCCTACAATTTTTTTTTTCTTTTCTATATTGACATTTCCAACTTCTTATTCGCTTATCCAAACTTGGCCATTTTAGAAGTAAATTGTACTTACATAATTATATTTACAACCAAAATACTGTAATACTAGTTTTTAAGCAAAACATTGTTTCAAATTTGCTCATACAAAAAACTTTGCTGGGCAGAGCTACTGAACAACTTTATGGAAACTTTAGAACATATATTCAACTTTGTTCTCATATTCTTAAAACATTTATAAAAACTCAACACAAAACACTGTATTCAAGAAAGTTATGTTGCTTGATTATCCAACATAAATATACCCTTAGGCACATTTCTTTACATTAGCATCATTGCATGCCATTCTATTTATTGTATGCTATTTCTCTCTTCTTTTTTTTGTTTTTTTTTTTTTGTTGTTTTTGTTGTTGCTATGAATTAGTTTAAAAAAAAATTAAATCTCGGTTATTATCCAATATAGATGAAGTGTCTTTATGTGAGATTCTAACTATAAACTGGAACCTTTGTTCAATCTATATAGTCTGTCAATTTTTGTGTTTTAATTCTTCTTTCAAATTGTTTTTGGTAGTGTTTAACGATAACGGACAGGTTTATTGCTAATGCGTCCAGAACGTGTTCTGTAAGGGTCTGTCTCGGATCCTGTCTGGTGGTCTAGTGACTGGTCTTGGTCAAGTCCGTCTGCAATTCTTTTGTTCATTGGGGTAGGTGTGCTAGCTAGGCGCGCATCTTTAGTTGGCTCTGCCAGACGAGGCATCTGTTGGGGTTCCATGACACATGCTCCGCCGACGATTGCTCCGCCGACATTTACTCCGCAAAACGCGACAATTGCTCCGCGACATTTGCTCCGCGACATTTGCTCCGACGTCAAATGCTCCGCCGACAGGTGCTCCGCCGACAGTTGCTCCGCCGACAAATGCTCCGCCGACAATTGCTCCGCCGACAGATGCTCCGCCGTCAATTGCTCCACCGACAATTGCTCCGCCTGAAGCGACAATTGCTCCGGTGACATATGCTCCGCCGACAATTGCTCCGACGACATTTGCTCCGCCGACAATTGCTCCGTCGACAATTGCTCCGCCGACAATTGCTCCGCCTGAAGCGACAATTGCTCCGGTGACATTTGCTCCGCCGACAATTGCTCCGACGACATTTGCTCCGCATGAAGCGACACTTGCTCCGGTGACATTTGCTCCGACGACATTTGCTCCGCCCAAAAAGTGTCCTATTAAATACAAATGCTACTAGTACTACGACAAATGCTTCGCCGACAATATTTTTTTTTCACGGGTTGTTTTTGTTTCTTTCTTTTTTTCTTCATTTTTTGAATGCATTTCATGACATTATGTAAATGAAATGAAATGAATGAATGTTGATAATGTGGGAGGAAAAAGCAGTTGCCTAAAAGTAATTTCGAATATACTGAAATAACTTTCCATCTATCACTGTACGTCCCACATAATGTACACTAAACACTCATTACATGTCATGGGAAGTTTTTTTTTTTTTTAAGTAGAGCAGCAAGCCACATTCCCCAATACGCGCATAGCTCCTAGTTAATTTCAAACAGCTCATCAATATGTAAGACCTGAAATTACCTCAATGAAAGAAGACTAATAACATGAGAGGAAAGAAAAGAGCAAGAAAGACAACCGTTTTTTGCTATTCCCCATAATGTTTGATTTAAAAAAATAAAAAATGAAATTATAGCTCCTTACGCAAGTTCTCCGGCGAAAGATAATTACTCCGCTCAAAATCTGTTTCATGTATTACTCATTAGCTGATCCAAAGCTCAAGGCTATCTCTCTCTCTCTCTCTCTCTCTCTCTTTCTCTCTCTCCCATGCTCCTCCTTTTCCTGTTTACACCGTTTTCTTGTCTTCTTTGCTCTTTTCTTTCCTCTCATGCTATTAGTCTTCTTTCATTTCCATCACTTCTTCTCTGCTCCCCCTCTCGAGTTCTATTTCTCTCGTGAAATTGAAACGTAAAGTAATACAATCATGTAGTACATTCTTGTTTAGAATAATATTTTCAATAATATCCAGTCCATTTTCTAAAGGTTTCTTTCCTTTAGTTAAGTGTATGTAGCTTTAATATATATATATGTTAGTGTGCAAAACACTCCGTTTCATTCGAGTACTTTGTTTTCACTAAATAATTTAAGGGACTCACGAAGCCACCGGAAGAAGAGCAATTGGCTTATCATGAAGAACTAACATCAAACTGCAACAAAATGATTTGTATAAATGTGAATAAGCAGAAAGGCTGCCATCTCATTTTCCCGTCTGAATGGGTTCTCTTCCTTACGTATATAAGTGCCCTTATTTTCTAAACTTTTTTTTTATATTTGTGTGTTTATTAAATTTTCAATCATATAAAAATTACATATTTACAAGTCATTGGTAATAATTAGACAAACAAAAAAACCAATATGTATAAGAACAACTAACAATAATGAAAGGACAAGAAAGTTATAAAAAAAAAACATTATAGTAAAAAAAAATACACTGTACACATATAAATCATAGTTTGAACTCCAGTGCATAAAGGGGAGTGAGGGGGCACAGGAATAAAAGTTAAATCAACATGAGTATCATAAGTCAAATCGCCATTTCTTAAAATGCGAAACAAGCTTGTTCCTTTTTTTCGCTGAGAAATATTCAATATCTTTTTGTTTCTTTATAAAACTCTTAAAAAGATCAACACTTGGTAAATCCCCCTTACTTATTTTCTAAACTTCCATGATGACCTATTACATTGTATAATGCTTTACCTAGTAAGATGCATTGATCGAGGTAATTTCAGGTATTACATATTGATGAGCTACTTGAAATTAACTAGGAGGTATGCGCGTATTGGGGAATGTGGCTTGCTGCTCTACTTTTTTTTTAAAACTTCCCACGACATGTAATGAGTGTTTAGTATACATTATATGGGACGTACAGTGATAGATGGAAAGTTATTTCAGTATATTCGAAATGACTTTTAGGTAACTCCTTTTTCCTCCCACTTCATCAACATTCATTCATTTCATTTCATCTACATTATTTCAAGAAATGCATTCAGAAAATGAAGAAGAAAAAAAGAAACGAAAAAAATAGGTGTAAAGAAAATATTGTCGGCGAAGCATTTGTCGTAGTACTAGTAGCATTTGTAGTTTATGGGACACTTTTTGGGCGGAGCAAATGTCGTCGGAGCAAATGTCGGCGGAGCAATTGTCGCTTCAGGCGGAGCAATTGTCGGCGGAGCAATTGTCGGCGGAGCAAATGTCGGTGGAGCAAATGTCGGCGGAGCAAATGTCGGCGGAGCAATTGTCGTTTCAGGCGGAGCAATTGTCGGCGGAGCAATTGTCGTTTCAGGCGGAGCAATTGTCGGCGGAGCAATTGTCGGCGGAGCAAATGTCGGCGGAGCAATTGTCGCTTCAGGCGGAGCAAATGTCGGCGGAGCAAGTGTCGCTTCAGGCGGAGCAAATGTCGGCGGAGCAAATGTCGGCGGAGCAATTGTCGCGTTTTGCGGAGCAATTGACGGCGGAGCAATTGTCGGCGGAGCAATTGTCGGCGGAGCAATTGTCGGCGGAGCATCTGTCGGCGGAGCAATTGTCGGCGGAGCAACTGTCGGCGGAGCAACTGTAGGCGGAGCACCTGTCGGCGGAGCATTTGACGTCGGAGCAAATGTCGCGGAGCAAATGTCGCGGAGCAATTGTCGCGTTTTGCGGAGTAAATGTCGGCGGAGCAATCGTCGACGGAGCATGTGTCGGGTTACCATCTGTTGGACATCTCCATTCCTTCTGAGTCGCGTGCCATTAGGGGTTGTGACTATGTACGACCTGGCCTATAGATCATTACATAAGTCTGTCACCTCAGCTGGAATCCAAGTGTGGGATTCTTTGTCCAGGAAGCGGACTTTCTGTCCTACTCTGAGTGCGGAGCTCTAATTGCTTGCTTCCAACCGCATCGTAGTCCGTCTTCATGCGTCCCCTGCGCTGCTCCAAACGTTCCTGGTTCTTTTGTCCTTGATATGTTGTATTCGAATCAAGGTTAGCAGGAAGTAGTGTTCGGACTTGGCGGCCGAACATTTCGGCTGGGGATGGAAGATGGGCATCCACTGGAGTACATCGTAGGTTTAGTAGAGCTGCTGCTGTACTCCAGTTGCCTGTGTTTTCCGTATGATCTCTTAGTCACTGTTCGGAGCGTACGCTCTATTTGTCCGTTTGATTGGGGGTACCTTGGTGAGGAGGTCTGATGCGTAATTCCCCAGTCCTTGCACATTTGCTGAAAAGCGGCACCGATGAATTGTGGGCCATTGTCTGACATAATCTCTGTAGGAGATCCCAGAAGGCCAAATATGCCAGTTACAGCATTCGCCACACTTGCACTCGTTGTGGAAGTCAACCGATGTACGACTGGGAATTTCGAGTGATAATCAACTATAAGAAGATACTGAACCATATTCAACTCAAACAGGTCCATGCCTACTTTGGTCCAAGGTGTGATAGGGATTTCATGATGAAGGAGTGGTTCCCTTCTCTGCTCGGGCATCCTTTCCTGGCATTGGTTGCACAGTCTGACACTTTCGTCAATCTGGCGATTTATGTTTGGCCAGTAAACCGACTGGCGCGCTAGGAGTCTCATCTTCTCGATGCCCGGATGGCCTTTGTGCAGTTGCTGAAGGATATCTTGTCTCATAGATTGGGGAATGATCACCTGCCTGCCTTTGAAGGGGACACCTCCAGACATGCCTAGTTCATCACGAAATGGCCAGAATGGGCGCAAATCGTTTGGAAGTTCCTGAATAGTTGCAGGCCAACCAGCATGAGTGAATTCTTTCACTTTGTCACTACATCAGGATGTAGTGAAG
The DNA here is from genome assembly GCF_000002235.5 of Strongylocentrotus purpuratus. Lineage (NCBI taxonomy): Eukaryota > Metazoa > Echinodermata > Echinoidea > Camarodonta > Strongylocentrotidae > Strongylocentrotus > Strongylocentrotus purpuratus. The sequence continues at coordinate 23,453,284 of NW_022145599.1, read as the reverse complement.
AAATGTGCATTTCTTATATAGTTTGAAGAGTCTTATTATGAGACTACCAGCGTCTTAATATGCCTACCAGCATATCTTGGAGGCTATTGTTTACTTTAAGATTATACGAGTCACAGAGACAGGAAGTTCTTTGTTCTTCTCAACCTATGTTCTGGGAGAAGCAAACTCCAGTCATTCTGAATGTCGAAGTGATGCAGTAAGGTCCGAATTACATAACATTGCAGCAGAAAGTTTTTAGTTATTTTGTGGAACAAACTACAGGCCCAATTCGGTAAGAATACGATATCTATTTCTATATATGTTATTTGATATATACTAGAATGCTAGGATGTATCTTAATATAATCTCAGTTGAGTTTGGTAGAATTTTATAGGAGTTTCGGAAAGATGATGTTAGATGTTGTACCTAGCTTTTAGGAGTAGACAAAGAGATGAGTGTGTATTATGTATAGTGTAGAAAGCCGAGTTCTTTGTCTTCGTCAGCAGAAGTTACAGTACATTTAAGTGTTTCAAAGTAGCAAAGATTCTGCTACTATGTAGATGATAACTTGTTTATTATATATATAGTTCATGTCGAATTTAGAGCAAAACTAAGTGTTTAGGAAAGAAACAATTTCTTTGTTAGTTATTTAGCATAGGAACTTAAGTGACGAACCGCGTCTGAATGCGGCCCTGTTCACACTCATGTACGTTTGCTTGTGTGTACTGTTTAATAGTTTACTTCATAGTTTCAATGCAGGGTGTGTTCACATAGATATTTAATCCAGTTTAACTTTAATCTTGTGTCATATATTAATGTGTAGTAATCAGTATCTTTAATTTAGCTATAGGGTTTTCATATGCTAACATGCTGAAACATTTATTCATTATTTGTTTGTTTGTTTATTATCATTACAGATTGTTATCTGAAGGTTTACCGGAGATAGTAATTAACCTGAAGGTTTTACCGAAGATATGAAAGTGAAGTTACGAGTTGCTGAATAAAACAGAAGTTGGTTGGACTTTAGCAACTTGTTTCCAGTGTTAATTTTCATCGGTGTGCCTTGTGAATAACAACAGTTGGATTTATTGTTAGACGAAACTCCTTCATATAAAGATTTATGAAGGCAGCCACACACTTGCTGTAGAATAGGATCCCTGTTAGTCTCCTTCTGTAGTGCTTCTTGCTTGAGGCTCCCGAAATGGAGCAGATCGATACCCAATGGGTCCTCAACCTCATCCAGTAGTTTCTACGTGGACATCCAGCGGAATGTCTTCTGCCTTCGTCGGATTTGGCAGTCTACTGAGCGTGTCAGGAATAATCATCTCTGTTCCTGGTCTGTGTTCAATTGTGAAGTTGTATCATTGAATCTTCACTAAGCGCCTTTGTAGCCTGAGCGGGGCACTTGTGAGTGGCTTGCTGCATATCGTCACAAGCGGTTTGTGGTCAGTTAGTAATTGAAGTCTCTCCCAAAGAGGTAAGTGTGAAATCGGGTAATCCCGAAGACAAGTGCCAGTGTCTCCCTCTCAATATTTGAGTACTGGGCTTGGCAGGGAGAGAGACTTTTCGAGGCATATGGCACAGGCCTTCCATGGTGTGAGAGGCATATGCTCCCAATCCTTTGGATGACGCGTCTACTTCAAGGGTGACAGCTAGGTAGCCCTGGATCGTAGTACTAAATTCAGCAAGCTAGCTGTCTTGCTGGATAGCTTTCTTCAGCTGGCAGTATGCCTCCTGGTGATCCTCTTGCCACATGATGAATGGGACATCTTTCTTCATGAGATCACGCAAAATAGCAACTTGGTCTGCATAGTTCGGGATGTAGGGTGACAGGAAGTTCATCATGCCTAGAAACCTCTGAAGGTCCTCCTTATCCTGTGGGGGTAGGCATGTTTGTGTGGATATCTTCCACCTTGCAGGGATCGGGACTGATTCCTTCATCTGAGTAAATCGTCCCGAAGAATTTGATCGAGCTCGCTTTCACTACACATTTGCTGCCACCAAAAAAAAGAAGGAAAGCAGTAAAGGAGTAAAGATGGTTTATATTTTCAACACAATGAACATAACAATAATGAAAACCTGATTTAAATCACATTCAAAGAAAAGGAAATTTAACAGGAATTCATGCAATCTCCTAAACGATATTATACGCGCATATATCGTAGAAATATTGTGAGAGGATGGGAAAGCGTGTGTAACTTTTGTTATAGGGGTGAGAAGACATGAGTCCCTGAACGCTGGCGCAATGATTGGGGGGGGGGGGTATTTCTTATTCGATACCAGTGATTTACGAATGTTGCTGAAATGACATCATTTTCCGGTATTTTTTCTCAATTTTTGTGTAAGTCATACCTTTTTTTATGTTTGTTGGAAAATTAGAAATTCCCAAATTTACAGTCGGGCGAAAAATATACTTATTTAGAAGCTTTCATATCGGGGCCTGCAGAAACAATTGAGCTCGAGCCCCCCTCCCCCCCCCCCCCCCCCCGGTTACAGAGAAAAAGAAAGAAAGAGAAAGAGAAAAAATAAATGACCTGCCATTGTCACAAATGAGGTATCAAAATATGCTCATCTGACCGTAATTACATGCCTAAAGCCCCAGAGCTTACGGGGGCTCCGCCCCGGTCCCCACCAAGGACCCTAAAGCGGGCCCCTGGATGCCTATCTGACCATAATTAAATATCTAATACCCCTGAATTTCCGGGGGCTCTGCCCCCTGAACCGGGCCCTAAGTCGGGCCCCTGGATGCTCACCTGACCGTAATTATTGAATTCCTAAAACCCCTGAGCTTCCGGGGGCTCTGCCCCCTGGACTACATCAATGGCCTAAAGAGGGCCCCTGGATGCTCATCTAACCGTAATTAAATACCATAAAACCCCGAGCTTCCGATGGCTCACCCCCTTGACTCCCTACCGGGGCTTCCAAACGTTTTTGCTCATTACGCTACTGCCCCTGGAACGTTTCCCCCCCCCCTCTGATATGATATCATTTTATATCTACATGTTCAACAAATGACCTATATCATATGCCCATGATTATTGCTACCGCAGATTGTAATGTAGCTTCACATAATAGAACAAGTTGTTGTTAGTTCCCCAGTCATTTTGACCAGCAGAAAAAAATATTTTTTCACTATTTTTCATATATTTTTTCGCTATTTCTTGATTTCTTGATCATGTAGTTTTTGGCTATTTTCTTAAATAATAGTAAAAAAAAAACTACACTATATTTTGTTATATATTTTTTCCATTTTCCCCAACGAGGTGGCTATTTTTTGACTATTTTCTAGCTATTTCTATTTTTTCACTATTTTCTCCAATTGTGTCTCTTTTTTATGCACTATTTTTAAACTACTTTTTCTTCTTTTAGATGTTTTGACTACTTTATTTCCTGCTATTTTTTTGCACTTATCATAACATGTTAACCTATTTTTGTACTATTTTTTTGTCTTTTAAAAGTTAATCACTATTTTACTGCTATTTTTTACACTTACATAACATATGTTTACTTATTTTATACTATTATTTTGTCTTTAAAAGTTAATGACTATTTTCCTGCTATTTTTTGCACTTAACATGTTAACGTATTTTTTCGTTTTCAAAATTTAATCACTATTCAGTTTCCTGCTATTTTTTTGGCACTTAAAGCAGAACAAATGTTGACATATTGCTCCGTTTAGTCTCATTTCACAACGCCCCCTATCGTCAGAGCATGGTCCGAGTCAGCAGCCTAACATGTTAGCCTATGGACGTTTTTTTAAAAAATCGTTAAAAATTCATTTTTTGTTTAAACGAAAAGCACATCCACCCCGACGTACGTTATCACTAGCCAGTGGCGTACCTGGGGTACTCCGTCAGGGGGGAGGGGGAGGGGGGCAAGCGATCGAAACAAAACAAAAAAAGGGATGCTAATTTTCACTTCTGGCGAGTGAGCGGGAAAAAATATATATACACTGTCGCTCATAAAGTTGGAATATTTTGGTTTACCCAAATTTATGGAATTATTAAAAAAAAAAATTAAAAATAATAGATCTAGATAATAGTATACATTCTCAGATTTTATTGAATAATAATTTGTCAATGTGTGGTTAACGTGACTGCTAAAGTATGTGTATGCTAATATGCTTATCAACTAGGGGACCTACGCTCTTAAGTCATAAATGACAGTAATGAGGATTAATGCCCCACAAAAGGGCACTAATATAGCACATCGACACGGTTTTGATCCTTGGGCCTCACAGTTACAAGGCCATTGTTTTGTCACTGAACCATGACTGTACACAGCGGGGGCTAGGGTAGGGGGGCAGTTTCCATAAATTGAAGAAAAAAACAGAAAATGCAATAAATTTTCAATAATTTAATGCATTTTACCCCGGTCCCCAACATAAAAAATCCTCTGTAGAGTAATGCATTATGGCTCAAGGCATGGGCACACAGAGGATTTGTTTATGTTGGGAACCGGGGTAAAATGCAATGAATTATTGAAAATTTATTGAATTTTCTGTGTTTTTTTAATTCATGGAAACTGCCGCCCTACACTAGCCCCCGCTGCGTACAGTCATGGTTCAGTGACAAAGCAAAGGCCTCGTAACTGTGAGGCCCCAGGATCAAAACCGTGTCGATTTGCTATATTAGTGCCTTTTTGTGGGGCATTAATCCTCATTACTGTCATTTATGACTAAAGGGCGTAGGTCCCCTATTTGATAAGCATAGTAGCATACACATGCTTTAGCAGTCACGCAAAACACACATTGTTAAATTATTATTCAATAAAATCTGAGAATGTGTACTATTATCTAGATCTATTATTTTTAAATAATTTTTAAAATAATTCCATGAATTGGGATAAAAAAAAAATATTCCACCTTTATGAGCAACAGTGTATTTAAGTAACGTTTGGTATATAAACCGGTATTGTTGCAAGTCTGGGGTGGGCACATCATTTGTTGGCCACATTAATTTCATTTTTGCAAGCGAGCGTAGCGAGCAAGAAAAAAAAATCCCTTTTTGTTTAATAATTGTCACTTAAACTTGGTCCAATTGTCCCATGCCGGGTGCGGGAACAATATTGTGTTTAGGGTGATTTTATATCCATTTTAGCTAGCGAGCGAAAATACACTTTTCTCTTAATGAATTGCTACATGTATATAAAACTTGTTTCATTGTTGCAATTCGGGGCGGGCACAATCGTGTTTAAGGCAATTTCAATCCCATTTTGGCGGGCACGCAACCCCCCCTACATTTCTTTTTTTAATGATCACTTCTCTACGGTGAGAACATGGTACATAAACTTGATTTCATTGATCCATGTCAGGGACGTGATTATTCAAAGCGATGTTATTTCTATTTTGGCGAGCGAGCGTAGCGAGCGAGAACATTTTTTGTAATGATAATTGGTTCATAAATTTCAGGTTTTTTTGTTACAGGTCAGGGCTTACACAATCATGTCTAAGGTGATGTTAATTCCGTTTTGGCGAGCGAGCACACCAAAACCTCTTTGAATAATGTTTGGTACATAATTATTAACTAGTTGTTGCAGGTTAGGGCAGGCACGTTGGCGATGTAAATTTCATTTTGGCGAGCGAGCGTAGCGATCAAGAAAAAAAAACTTTAAAAAAAAAAATTAAAAAAAAATTATAAAAAATAATTACCAATTAAACTTGGTTCAATTTTCCTCAATGAATTGGAACATAAACTTTGTTTCGTTGTTGCAGGTCGGGGGTGGGTACAATCGTGTTCAAGCCAATGTCAATCCCATTTTGGTGGGCAGGCAAAACAAAATTAATGATGATTGGTGCATAATTTTCAGGTTTTTTGTTGCAGGTCGGGGCTTACACAATTATGTTTTAGGTGATTTTTATTCCATATTGGCGAGGGAGCGTATAGCTAGTGAGCAAACCAAATTTTCTTTGATTAACGTCTGGTACATAATTATCAACAGGTAATTTGTTGTAGGTTAATTGTAAAGACAGCGTAGCAAGAGAGGGTAAAACAAAAAAACAAATCAACTCATAATTATATCAATCACTAAAATCAATCAATTCATCAATTCTGGCGAGCGAGGAGACAATATCTCTCAAAATAGCGTTCGGTACTTATTTACTGGGATTTTCGTTGCAGGCAAGGGGGCACACATATTTTGTTAGAAATGTCAATTCCATTTTGGTGAGCGAGCATAGCGATGCAGAAAAAATTAATTCTCTTTTAATAGAAATTAATACATAAACTTGTTTTTATTGGTGCAGGTCGGGATGGGCGCAATCGCGTTTAACACGATATCAATTCCTTTTTGGCGAGGGCGAAAAAACACTTCCATTTTTAATGATATTGTTGCAGGTCAAGGGTGGGCACAATTGTTTTCAAAGCAATGTCTATTTCATTTATTCGCGAGCGAGCGTAGCGAGCGAGAAAAAATGAATTAGTCTCTTTTAGTAACATTTGGTACATAAATTGGGTGTTATGGTTGCCATGGTTACAGGTTGGGCCAGTCGGGGCAGACACAATTGTATGTTAGGCAATGCTAATCCTTTTCTTTTTTTCAGGGAGACGAGCAAGTGAAAACAATTAATACAAAACAGGCTAGCAAGCAGCTCGCGCCAGCAAAGAGTGTCGAATTTGTTATTTTCCTATTTTCATTTCTCTTTTTCTTTGCCGTATGTATGCTGAATATTTTTCTGATGGGGGAGGGGAAAAGGTGCATGAAAAGTTTTTGAAGAAACTCAAAAGCAAAAGGAGTGAAGGGAGTTCGAGCGACCAAACTTGTCGTGAGGGTACTTTTGCATTTTCAAAAGTAGAATTGAAGGATTTGGTATAGGCCTTCACTACTTGTGAGCTTTGTTAAACATTTTCAGGAAAAAAATTGTACGTTTTCAAAGTATCTGGGGTCAACTGCCTCCCCGGCCCCCCCCCCCACCTCCGGTGCGTACGGCCAAGGTCTTTTTAAAAATAATTTCCCCATTTTTCTTTCCTTTCCCCCTCTTTCTTCCTTTTCTCTTCTTCTTCTTCCTTTTTTTCCCTTTTCATTTTTTCTTTTTCTTTCCTTTCCTTTCTTTTCTTTTCTTTCCCCTTTTTTTTCTCTTTCCCCTTTTTATTCCTTTCCCCTTCCCACTTTTCCTTTTTTCCCCTGGAGCTCGTCAGGGGGGGGGGCACTCTGCCCCCCTTGCCCCCCCCCCCCCCTCAGGTACGCCAGTGTCACTAGTTCTTTCATTGGAGCCCTCATGTCTCATTGACTTTTGAAAGTTCACCCACCGTAATTTTTCAAAATAGGTTGCAAGCTCGTCATTGCCTATAATACACATGTGAAACAAGTCTAACTTTGGACTCAGCAGTTTGCCAAACGATTTGAAGATTATAGGTCGAGCACACGAAACATAAAAAGCATGAATTATCATAGATCACTTCTGCCTATTTCATTATGTCCATTTCATCCAACCCCCCACCGTAATTTTTCCATTTAGTAAAAGCAAACATTTTGCCGAGTTTAGCAAAAACATGAATATTCATGAACGGTCAGACAATACAGCCTTTTAGTACGTAACGTATAGTGAATGGGAATGGGCAATGATCCGTCCAGGAGGTAGAGGTCAGTGTTTTATGCTGGCAATGTTCACGCGAGCGGAAATGAGACAATCGGAGCAAGACGATTCCTCGTACCGTTTTCGAATCTTATTAAGCCCTAGCTATTCATCTGAATTCAGTTTACCCCTCTCGCGCGAAGCGCGAAAGCTTAGATGTTTCCTCAAATTATTAGAGAAAGAACACGATTCGTTGTACCGTTTTCGACTCTAAATGAGCCCTATTAATTTTGACTGAATTCAGTTTCCCCCTCTCGCGCGAAGCGCGGAAGCTTTGACGTTTCCTTAAATTATTAGAGAAAAAAGACGATTCGTCGTACTGTTCTCGACTCGTCTAAATGAAGTTTTCCCCTTCCGCGCGAAGCGCGAAATTTTTGGCGTTTCATTACAATATAGAGAAAGGAAGACGATTCCTCATACCGTTTTCGAATCTTATTATTATTAAGCCCTATTCATCTGAATTCAGTTTCCCCCTCTCGCGCAAAGCGCGAAAGCTTTGACGTTTCCTCAAATTATTAGAGAAAGAACACGATTCGTTGTAACGTTTTCGACTTTTAGTAAGCCCTATTTGTCTGAATTCAGTTTCCCACTTTCCCGCGAAGCGCGGAAGCTTTGACGTTTCCTTAAATTATTAGAGAAAGAAGACGATTCGTTGTACCGTTCTCGATTCGTCTAAATGAAGTTTCCCCTTCCGCGCGAAGCGCGGAATTTTTGGCGTTTCATCATAATATAAAGAAAGGAAAATGATTCGTCGTACCGTTGTTGACTCTTAAACCTTGTTTGAATTTAGTTTCCCCGAAAATTTTAAACCTCTGATTTCTTTAGCTGATATTAAAGGAAAGTGAAACTTCGAGAAAATAGAAGTATTGTAGTTGTAGTCACTCTCGAAGTCGTCACAGCGGATAAGAAGTCGCAGTTCGTAGGGAAAAAAACTTGTCGGCCGACCGACAATATAGTACATCTCACCGACTTCAAACTTATGCATTGATGAGGATCGAGCAAGAATACCGACACAGCTGGCCCGACACAGCAACATATTTACCCGTGTCTTTCTTGCTCCCTCGACGAGAAGACTCCACCCAACAACCCCTTTTCTCTTTTACTCCCACTCCTCCTCTCTCAGACTCTAACCTCCCCTCTCTCTCCTCTCTTTCATCCCCCGTTTCTTTTGTTTCCCTTTCACTCTTTTTTCTTCTTTTTTTCCTTTTCTTTCTTTTCTTTCTTTTCCTTTCTTTCCTCTCCCCCCTCTTTTTCTTTTTCCTCTTTCTTTCTTCTCTTTTCTTTCCTTTCTTTTCCTTTCTTTCCTTTCTTTTCCTTTCTTTCTTTTCTTTTCCTTTTCTTTTTTCTTTTCTTTCCCTTCCCCTCTCCTTTTTTCCCTCTCTTTTTTTCCCTCCCCCTTTTCTCTTTTTCCCGACGGCAGCGCAATTTTACCGACAATATCCTGACAGGTGAGGGGGGTGTCGCACCCCCACACCCCCCCCCCCCCCTTACTAGTGGATTACATGTAACACTATTAAAAATAGACCTCTACTACTAGTACGCACATGCACGACCATCATTAGTCTGTAAATAAAAAATAGAGACTGTAAAACACTTTTTAGTACATTGCCCTAACTATATTATTAGAAAGGGCTATGTTTTTAGCAGAAATTAACGAATCCCAACCGGAAAAAATTATGGAATACTTAAAAAAGAGTGAGTCCAGTATACAAAAAGCTATTGTACGGTTCTTTGTCAGAACGAAACGGTTCCCTATCAGGAAGTAATACCTCCCTTGCTGAACAGTAAAATATAATACAATATTATAAATATGCTAAATTACACTCAGTACATTAAAAATATAATAACATAATGTAATAAGAAAATACAATAAGAACAGTAAAACATTATACAATATTATAATATGCTAAATTACACTCAGTACATTAAAAATATAATAACGTAAAGTAAGAAAATAAAATAAGAAAAAGTAACAACAATGATAAAAGGTATGATAAGATTACTGAATATAGAGGCTTGTGTAGGTGCTATCTATACATATTTATGTATGGTGCGTATATGTGATATAACAAATAATCTGCACGTACTGTTAAGAAACACTAACAAAGCCCATGAATGTTTTGCTTACGATATTATTTTTCGATACTATCTTAAAAGATAGATAAATATAAAACGAAATAAATATATTTTTTTTGAAATACAAAATTGAGAGATATAACACGTGCCGTAAAGTATTTTGGCGACAATAGTCAAATTACTGACTAATCGCCAATAACTCAAAACACAACAACAACAACAACAAATCAAGACCCCTTTTTAAAAAAAAGCCCCAATCTGTGCCGCATAAAAAAAATAACGCGTCCGGATGTACAGTTGCAAAATAGCAATTTGAAGACTGAGTATAAATATATGATAAATATTTCATAAATCTTATGTTGGACAATATTATTGCAGACAAATATTCATGATGGTCAGTGCTATTTGATAAATAATTTTCGTTGAATCAAGGCAAACGAGAGAGTTTTATGTTTCCCGTGCCCCTGCATTGTAAAATGCGATCTGTACGTACATCATCAAATTGGCTAATCACATTTTTCTCAGTAAAATGTAGCTTCACTTGCCAACCGAAGAACTAGTGAGTATTCGACGTCATTTACGCCTTTCCAAGTAATACGAATCAAGTTTTTAAAATATTTAATATGCCGAAATGATTTCAAGACAGATCTAGTTCATATTATAGTGTTCAGGTAATCGATGATTAGGCTACTCACCGTTTCCAAGGCTGGCTAAGCCAAAGCCAAATGCAAGGCAAGCTAGGCCCCGTACTCAGGCGGTAGCTAGGCCAGCGGAGCCCGGTGGTGATATCGGATACTGAGTGATAGGCCTAGTATATAAAACGACGGGGATAGCTCTTTTTCACAGTGGGACTGTGATATTTGTGTGAAAACAATAAACAACAGTCATGCCGTGCTCATTATGGCAGGGTTGGCATTAGACAGAAATAACCGTCTGATTTGGTCATTTCTTTTATAAAACTGACATTTGATTTGTTGACATTCCCAAATACAGACGGTAACCCAGGGATCTCGTACCGTGGGGGTGGCTAGAGCCACCGATGTACATCTTTTCGTTCAAAACATTTTCTCCCCGATTTTCTTTATTTAGATCTTATTTTCTGATTTCTAAATCAGATGTAAATTAGGTCGGTATATATACCTCCTAATTACAGTTTTCAAAATTTGCTAACCTAGGGTCTATTATAGAATGTGAAATTTACGGACTTACTTTTTATGAGTTATCCAATTTTATCTCAGAACCGCGAAGCAGTACGTTCATGCATTCAAACTATTACCCGGCGGCCGATATATTTATGGTTCAACCTACCAAAACATAGCCAATGGCCAATCAGAGCACTCGTTTCGTGGGAGTTTGTTGGTCAAGCCAGGCTGACTTGTACGTAGCTACGTTAGCTATTGGACGTTCGAAAAGAAAAAATGAATATTCATCAACTAAAACCAAGACGGATAATGTTGACGACGAGACTTTCTCGGATTAATCATTAATTTAGGATCTAAATGAGCAAGCTATCGTAAGTGTGTGTGGATAGACGCTAAAAAAACTTTTGCTCGTAGCTTCTGAACAAAATCGCTAAAATTTTGCCTTTTTAAACTGCCATCCTGCTTTTTAACCGAGCAATATATGCTCTTTTAATATTAAAAACCTAAGTTGTGTGATTATTTCGAATTTTAGACTTATATTTTTGTAGGATTTTTACCTGCAATTTGTAGCCAGCATCGAGCTCGCGAGTCACAGTGGATCACCTACGCGATACTACAGTGCAATAGCGTATACTACGGAGATCTACTCTACCACCGCAACCTTTTCTACGAGACATTTCGACATTATATCTACATGTGCAAGCTTCAATGACAATGATATGGATTTTATGATAGCGTTTTTTATCTGGAGTGCAATAAATCGTTTAGACTGATTATCTGCAGTTTTGTAATCGTGTTTGCTTTGAGTTTATTTGTGTAGTTTTAACTTTTTAAATTTTCGCGGACTCCGCCATCTTGGATTTCTGCCGCCATTTTGTATTGCTTACGTGTACGTCATGGGGACCGAACGACGCCGCTTCAACCTCAACAAGGCCGTGCTCATCTTTGTGACTGCCAAGTTATTGGTAGGTCTGACAGATATTCATGCTGGGGAGAAGGGATTACAGACTGTAAGTAGACCTAAATTGACAATCATTAGCCACCATGCTGTATGCAATTATGCCTTCTGCATGCCGAGAAGGGATACCACTGCATTAGCAGCAAGATATGTATTTGATCCTATTTGGAACTCAAGATTATCAAACAGAAACAAATTCCTGGATCATGTTGTTACCATGTATAACCAGACTAGTCAAAGAGATCTAAGCTGTTCCCAACCTAGAACTATTATTTTGGGGTTAATCATGTGTGCTGGGGATGTACAACCCAACCCTGGACCAGCTCGACCTTCCAACAGAAAGAAGAGCTCAGCGAAGGCTTGCAGCTCTTGCAGTAAACTTGTGATCGGCAAGAACAAACTTACATGCTCTGATTGCCAACTATTATTCCATCCTAGTTGTGTTGGAGTCAAACAAAAGCAATTATCGAACTTGAGAGCCAACTCTGCACAGTGGTATTGCTCTGATTGTTGCGCCCCGTGTAGTATGTGCGATGGAAATGTATTAAGGGATCACCACGCAGTCCAGTGTGATAGCTGCGATAAATGGTTACACACAGCCTGCTGTGATATAGATTACCAGTTGTACACATCACTTATGGCCAACAATTGTACGTGGGTTTGCCCACTCTGCAGTGAACTAAACTTTTCAGACTCATTCTTCAGCGAAGGTGAAATCTCAACTGAAAACCCTTTTGATGCTCTTGATACTGATGCTGATGCTGATGTCTGCTCCCAGCCGGCAAGCCAGAAGGATGTGGGTGCATCGCAGCCCAAGCCCAACAGTAACAGAAATAAGAGACATAATAAAGAGAATAGAAAGTGTAATGCCAAGAAGAGAGACAAAGTTAAATTGATATTAACTAATTGCCAGAGTGTAAGATCTAAAGCTGGTGATATCGAAGTGCTCATCGACTCCGTTAAACCAGACTTCATCTGTGGAACAGAATCGTGGCTTGACCCAGATGTTAATAGCAGTGAAATCTTCCCAGACTACCACTCTATCTTCAGGAAAGATCGTGAACAGCTAAAGACTGGAGGTGGAGTCTTCCAAGCAGTGAAGGGGGATTTGATTACAACGCACTGCAGTGAACTTAACTCTGATTGTGAAATATTATGGACTGAAACAAAAATAAAGGGTTGTAGACCCTTGCTTGTGGGAGTCTTCTACCGTCCACCGAATGACAGCAATGGTGAAGCAATCGACCACCTGGCGCAATCCTTTACAAGGTTAGGAAATAAGATCAATTCTCACAATGTCATCCTCACAGGGGATTTTAATCTACCCAACATCTCGTGGGATGATCATGTTGTCTCCAGCAGGAGTGGATACAGCACCAGAGCCGCTGATACGCTTGTCACTCTAGTGGAAGAATTGGGACTTACTCAGCATGTCACCCAACCTACAAGAATTCAGGGAAACACAGAAAACATCTTGGACTTGATCTTCTCCAATAACCCTGAAATAGTGGACAAGATATCTGTTACAGATGGCATTGCTGACCACAGCTCAGTGATAGTGGACTTAAGAGTAGCTCCTACTAGGAAGCGTCCGATAAGAAGGAAAATCTACCTCAGGGGTAAAGCAGATACTCAGGGTATCAAGGAGACACTTCAGGACTTTACAGATACTTATTTCCAAACGAACCAAGACAAAAGTGTAGAGGACAAATGGGAAGAAATTAGAAGTGCAATACTACACACAATGGAAAAACATGTCCCGCACAAGTTTTCCACTACCCGATTTAACTTACCATGGTTCAATAGATCACTACATCTTACGATTAAGAAGAAACAGAGATTATACAACAAGGCAGTTAGGGCAGGAAAGCCGGATGACTGGGAATCGTTCAAGGCCTTTAGGAAAAGCACCCACAAGCTCATTAAAGAAGCCCGTTCTTTATATGTTAGGGACACTCTTGAATCGGCAATTCTAGAAGAGCCAAAAAGGTTTTGGTCTTACATTAAGCAACTGAAACAAGAAAACTCGGGAGTAGCAGATCTCCAGCAAGGGGAGAAGACTGTAAGCAACGACATAGACAAGGCAAACGTTTTGAATGAACAATTCCGGAGCGTTTTCACCAACGAGCCTCCTGGATTAGCACAGTCCCTTGGCAACAGCCCTTACCAGAAGATTGGACATCTCAACATTACTAGGAAACGGGTCGAAAAGCTACTCAGCACGCTGAAGACCAACAAAGCACAAGGGCCGGACGGCATTCCACCGTGGTTCCTGAAGATCGGAGCTGAGCAGCTATCTGCACCTTTGCAAGACCTGTTCCAATCTTCCATCAACACTGGAATAGTACCGCAAGAATGGAGAGACGCCAACGTAGCCGCCATCTTCAAGAAGGGGAGCAGGAAGAGTGCTGCAAACTACAGACCTGTCTCGTTGACATCAGTATTGAGTAAAGTCATGGAACACATCATACATAGCCACGTAATGAAACACCTAGAAAATCAACATATACTATCAGACTTCCAACATGGGTTTCGTGCTAAAAGATCTACTGAAACGCAGCTAATTCTCACAATCAATGATATTAGCCAAGAACTGGATAGAAATAAGTTAGTCGACATGGCAGTGCTTGATTTTACAAAAGCTTTCGACAAGGTCCCTCATCGTCGCCTAATCTCTAAACTACAATATTATGGTCTTGAGGGAGAAATCACTTCTTGGGTGAGAAGTTTTCTGATGGGCCGCACACAACGAGTTGTCATCAATAGTCATTCATCTCTACCTGCATCTGTTACATCTGGCGTACCGCAGGGTACAGTGACCGGCCCACTATGGTTCTTGTTGTACATTAACGATCTACCAAACAACATGGCCTGCACAACCAGATTGTTCGCAGACGACTGTCTGCTGTATACAGCCGTATCAGCTGATCAAGATACCAGCGTACTGCAGAAAGATCTTAGACAACTGGAAAGCTGGCAAGACACATGGCTGATGAACTTCAACCCAACCAAGTGCTGTACCATGACCGTTGGTAAGAGAAACCCCCCTCATCACAAGTATAACTTTTGTAACCATAGTCTCGAGAGTGTGCCTTCTCATCCATACCTGGGTGTTCACATATGGAATACATTGAGCTGGAATACTCATACTCAGGCAGCTACCAAGAAAGCCCAGAGAATACAGAATGAAGTCCGCAGGAACTTGTGGAGTTGCAACAAGAAGGTGAAATCAACTGCGTACCTGGCGTTAGTAAGACCGCTTCTTGAGTATGCATCGTCAGCTTGGGATCCCTCTACCAAGCAGAATATCAAGTCCCTAGAACGTGTCCAACGACAAGCAGCCAGATTCTGTACTAGCAACTACAGTAGAGAAGAAGGCACAGTCACCAAGGCGCTAAAAGGCCTAGGATGGGAATCGCTTCAAACTAGAAGGAGAAACCAGAGACTCGGCATGTTATACAAAATGAAGAATGGACTGGTCGACATTCCTTTGTATGACTATGTACAACCGAATCCCAGAGAAACCAGGGGGAACAACCAGAAGTTCTACAACTTCGCCACAAAGCTAGAGCCTACTAGGATTCCTTTTTTGTGTCAACCATCAAGGACTGGAATAACCTCCCAACCTCCATAGTAAACAGCCCATCATTAACCACTTTTAAGAACAATCTACTTAAACATTCCCAATAATTTGATTTGAGTCAACCCACACACAGCGTGCTCTGTCTACAAATACGTTAGCGTGGATGTGTCTGGAAAGGACATTTTGCTGACCAAATCATACAGATACAGATACAGAAGTCAAATAAGCTATATATATGTTAATTTAAATTTTTATTATAATTGCAGCAGTTATGAGGATGTAAAGAGTGAAAATCTCGTTGCATATCTCATTCATCGCGGTCCGGTCGAACCGAACCATTTGTTCCGTACAGTCCCGTACAGTCCCGATAGGCCATACTTCAGTCTCTATAATCGGAGGTCTAGTGGAGCCAGACATAGTCTCAGTGGAACAACCGACGATTAGAGAGACTGAAGTTTTCGGTCTAGGTTGGCATATTTACCGCTTCAGACTCATCGACATCTGAGGCTTATTTCCTGGACGCCGGGAAATAACCCTAGATCTGAGTTAAGTAGCTAGTTCTAGACCTAGATCTAAGTGGTATTTACCGCTTTTTACAGGGAAATACCGGGAAATACATTTTTCCACTCACTTGTTCATAGCGGGATTGTCCAATTTTGAACATAATATTAATAACGTTATGGTGGTGAGTATGGTTACTCTGGTGTGTACTAATAGTGTGTGGGTGTGTGTGTTTGTTTGTGTGTTGTCTAGTCTTGGACCTAGTAGACCTAGATCTATGTCTGTTATTATGAAATGCTGGAAAAAATGCAGGAAAAAAGATCCCAAATATACACCTAATCTAGATATGATGTTCTTCATTAAGTCAGTTGCTAATTACCATATTCATGAATACCTATTAATTAGCATATGAACAAAATGCCATGTGTTTGGGAGCACCAGGAGGGTCAAATCTGACCGACATGAGTGCTATACAAGAACCCACTATTATTATTATTATTACCCAGAATCAACTGGGAAGAGGATGTCAAGAACTGGAGTGGACTAAAACTGCAAGAGTGCACCAGAATGGCAGAAGATAGAGTGAATTGGAGAGATGTTGCAATCAACCTCTGAATCGGGAGATGATACTGAGATAGATAGATGTAGCAGTGTGGATTTTATAAATCTGTTTGCGTTTCTACTATGAGTGTTGTGCTGCTAATTATTTCAGAACAATATTTTCAGTTGGTGAGGCTAAAAACAAGTAAAATTATTAATAAATAGAGAATTAAAATCATATTTCTTGTTTCTTACATATTTACCGGACGCCCATCTTATTTACCGGACGGTATTTTTCGGTATTTACCGCCCAACCCTGCATTATGGACCAAAACATCAGACAAAGACACTCCAGCAAAGCATAGAGAGTCAATGCACATAATATACACAAATGCACGCAATGAATATGATGTGGCTGATCGACAAGTTTGAATTTTTAAATTATTCTTTCTAACATTTTATTGCTATTTTACTGCTATTTAGGTGTCATCAATTGTCACTAAAGTACCGATTTTGAATGAAATCAGTTTTGTTCAGTGGTGTTTGAAATGTTGAGAATCAATAGTATAGAACAGCTTTTAATACACAGCCGGGATAGTGCTGATAGTAGAGGAGAGATTAGGTAGATGCGCACAACGGGGGATGGACGGGATGTCTTTATCTGGAATTTCTTCATAGATTTAGGAATGTTACCCTTTCTTCTTATGTCAGATTGAATTTTGGGTTCTTTTGGACCCATGACGAAAACAGTCCATTTAAACTTCACCCCACTTTGGACCCGAAAGTGGGGTGCATTTTGGTGGTAAGCTCACCACAGAGCAAGAGAGTCCCTAATCTGCAGTATAAACAAACTTTGCCAGGACATCGCCAGCCCAACCTTGATAAGTACTGCTTGGAACTCCTCCATGATGTTCTAGTCTTATTCGCAGTCTCATATAGGTTCGGATTATGTCCATTCTCATAGCTACCGGTATACATGGGAGATGCCAGTTTCATCTTCCTTGCTTCACTTTATAAGCATAGTTATATCAGGAACTTCCTGGTTATAATTATGTTCCTTTCAAGTTTCATCATAATTGTCTAGTTCGATATAGTACATGGACACAATTAAATATGATATTGTCTAAAATTGTCAAAAACATCGAAATGATTTCTGGTCATGTTTAACTATTTTAATTGAAGCCTTTTTACTTGATCTAATACTTTTATGAGGATGACATAGTCCGCAATAAACTTGACAAACATTATCATCCATACTATATGTCGTAGTTTATAACAATAATTACTCATGAACCTCACACTACAAGGACAACATTCATCCAGATTCTGAGATTGCTCATTCTCACGAAGCTTGGTGTACGCGAAGATATCGGGAAAGAAAGCGGTCTGTAATACCAGACACGCAAGTGGGGTATTTCGGTCCCCGTTCACCGAAAAGTGAGATTCTCCATTTGAAAGTCGGGTAAGGTCGACAAATATAGCCTCTGTTAAAGGTGTTACTCCACCACCAAATTTATTCGCATAGACGAAATAAACTCGAACGCGTTTAGAAAAATGGTGTAGGCGTAGGCCTATAAGGAAAGGCCGGGAAAACATACATTTTGTTGGTTTGACCGTTAAATATTTTTGAGGTATGAAAGCAAGAATAGAATGTTGTAAATATTGTTTTCGTTACATTTATTCCGTGCGTAATCTCAAGGTCTACTCAACTTTCTTTGCCTATTTCTTGCCCCCCCCCCCCCAAAACGGCAGATCAAGGATTTGAAAATAGGGAGTGGCCGGGGCTCAGACGTCAAATTTGAAATAGGGGGGGGGGGGTGGTTGTTTAGGCAGACGGCATATTTCTTGGAATTCGTTATAAAGACGGTATTTAAAAAAATGATGATTCTGGCAAGATAAGAATTGAATTTCATCAAACTTTTATTCGATTTAATATGATCTGTATACGTATAGGATACAATATTTATTTCCCCACAACACATCAAGCCGTGATGATTGAATGTACATTGCATGTAACACGAAAGAAACAGAAACTCTCAAATCTACAATCCTTTAGAAAGATAATAATTAGCTGAGTAATTAGGGCATTACAAGACATCGAAGGACTTAATCTATTTTACAATAGTTGATGCAACCATAATGGAACATTATGCTTCTCGATACTGAGGATATGAAATTTCAGCACAAGTGTATTTGGTTTAAAAATTTTATAGCAGTTCGTTAAAGAAACATTTCGATGCTCACTTGTATAATAAATCTCTATGACAAGCTCATTTTTATCACGACAATTAAACCTTTTCGCTTTCTGATACTAAAGATCGTTGAAGAATTGCCTAATTGACTGCTCGGATGATTTTTTACCTTTCTCCGAAACGTCTTGGTTTTTTGCTCATGATTATAGCGCATTATTCTTTTTGTCACTGTATGTATAAATAAGCAAATACATATCTGCACAACGAACGTCTTTATGATTATGATGTCCTCGTTTCGTTGTATGTTATAAATTTAATATCATGACGAGAAGTGCGTCAAAAATATCTTATCATCGAAATGATTTCTGGTCATGTTTAACTATTTTAATTGAAGCCTTTTTACTTGATCTAATACTTTTATGAGGATGACATAGTCCGCAATAAACTTGACAAACATTATCATCCATACTATATGTCGTAGTTTATAACAATAATTACTCATGAACCTCACACTACAAGGACAACATTCATCCAGATTCTGAGATTGCTCATTCTCACGAAGCTTGGTGTACGCGAAGATATCGGGAAAGAAAGCGGTCTGTAATACCAGACACGCAAGTGGGGTATTTCGGTCCCCGTTCACCGAAAAGTGAGATTCTCCATTTGAAAGTCGGGTAAGGTCGACAAATATAGCCTCTGTTAAAGGCGTTACTCCACCACCCAATTCGGAACAGCTTGCCACATGCAGTATCGTGAATGCGCCCGGCACTCTGAGCGGCCGTTTTTCAGTGTATTTTCTTTTAGTGTTCTTAAAAATTTGCCGTGTCGTTTGATCAAAGAGGTACTGCATGGGCAAGCTTGCCTATTAATGATTTGGTTCAATACATAAGCCATCTAACCTTTATGCTTTAAGGTAATGATTATATTTATGCAGAAAAACTAAAATACTTGTGACAGTGCGATTATTTCAAGTCGCCCTTTTTAGGTTATTATGCAGCAACATGACCAATCAAAGTTTGGTCCAGTTAACGCTTGTTGGTTGGTGGTTTTTTTAAAGTTTATTTGTCCAATTAACTTCTTTATCTTCTCAATGTTTCCTTTCCATCTTTCCTCATGTTTTTCACTATTATCACCTTTGTTCTATATACCTTTCGGCTGATATTATTCTTTATTTTTCTCCTTCTTTCAACATCTCTTTTCTAATTTTCATTATATATTTCTTTATTTTCTCCTAATTTTATCTTCTTTAGCCATCTTTCCTTATGCCCTTCTTTATTTTCTTCGTCTTTCTAATTTTCATCTTTCCTTATGTATTCCTCTATTTTCACCTTGTTTTATTTTCTCTATCTTTTTTCTCATGTATTTCTTTATGTCTAACCTTCATTATCTTCTGTTTCCATCTTTCCCTGTGTATTTCTTTTTAAACCTTCTTTTATCTTCCTTTTCCATCTTTCCTTATGTTATTCTTTATTGTCTCCTAATTTTATCTTTTTCATCTTTCCTTATGTATTCCTCTATTTTCACCTTGTTTTATTCTCTCTATCTTTTCTCATGTATTTCTTTTTTTTCTAACCTTCTTTATCTTCTGTTTCCATCTTTCCTTATGTATTTCTTTTTAAACCTTCTTTTATCTTCCTTTTCCACCTTTCCTTATGTTATTCTTTATTTTCTCCTAATTTTATCTTTTTCATCTTTCCTTATGTATTCCTCTATTTTCACCTTGTTTTATTCTCTCTATCTTTTCTCATGTATTTCTTTTTTTTCTAACCTTCTTTATCTTCTGTTTCCATCTTTCCTTATGTATTTCTTTTAAAACTTTTTATCTTCCTTTTCCATCTTTCCTTATGCTATTCTTTATTTTCTCTTCCTTCTTTCCCTCCATTTCCATCTTTCCTTATTATCACCCGTCTTTCCCTCTTTTATCCTCCCTTTATATTTTCCTTCTGCATTTTTCCATTGCCAAGCACATCAATGTTCTCTTCTATACGTAAAAGAAACTTAAATAGCTAGTACTTGCTAAAAAAACAATATGAAGTGAGACTTTAGACACACTGAATCCAGGCCTATTATAAATATAGGTGTAGGGTCTGCGATGAGAAGACTATGAATCTGGACTGGATATCAGATACCAGCTGGTAATCCCTTTATCAGTAACTAGACTATGATTGACCACTGTCTCTCTCCCCATGGACCCTACTGGTAATCCCTTTATCAGTGGTCAGTGCTCCTATCAGATTATGGTAGTGCCAGGAAAAGTGGTGAACTGGTGAGCAGAGCTCAAATGAGATGTTTTCCTAATGAAATTTGTCATCTGAAATCTAAGCTAGCCTAGCTTAGATTTCTCATTCTATTATGAGCGCCATCATTATTTGTAGTCCCACAGCAAGACTCTGATGTTCACAGCTTTCACATGGGCTACAGTCATACAAGGAACCATCTAGTTTCTACACTGTACAACTGGCAACCATGTTCCATACTGTAATGCATATATTATTACATTCCTTTCTCCACTACGAATTAATTGCATTAACATGCCCAAGAAACTAAATTTCCATGTGCTTCATGTGGGGAAAATGTGTCTTTGAAGTCAAGGGCATTCAGTGTGAAGGTGAATATAAACAGTTGTTCCATGCCGAGTGTATTAACTTTAACTCTACAGCCTACAGTGCCCTAGGCACCAGCTCAATTCCTTCCCAGTGCCTTCAGTAGCAACCTCAGCAGCCAAAATCTGTTCAGCCATTGAACCACACTGACATTAAAACCTGCACTACAAATCCTGACAGTTCGGATGAAGGTGAAAGTGATGACTCACTATGCCTTGGATCACCAAAGTTCTCCTCCTCACCCTGAACATCGAAAAAGAAACCCAACAACCCAACAAAGCCAAAAGCAAAAGTTTTAACAATACTCAACGTAAACTGCCAGAGTATTCGTGCCAAGAAGCAGTCATTCGCAATTCTAATACATCAACACAATCCAGATTGAGTAATAGGGACAGAATCCTGGCTGACAGAAGACAAACGCAGTACTAGTGAAGTGATCCCCACTGATTACTACAACATTGAAAGAAGGGATAGACCCAACGATCCCCATGGCGGTGTATTCCTTGCGATCAAGATGGATCTTTTGGCATCCAGAGAAATTGAACTAGAAACTGACTGCGAGCTCATTTGGTGCAAGATCAGCATGCCAGGAGCCAATACTCTCCATGTTGCTGCCTTCTACAGGCCCCATGAGGGAGATGAAGAGAGCCTTACAGAGCTAGAAAGATCCTTGTCAAGACTGAGCCCCACCCGCTCTGTTGTAATAGAGGGTGAATTCAACTTACCGGGATGGGATTGGAGAAACCAACAAGTCGGCATTAGCAGATATCCCAATCTCCACCGCAGCCTGGGATTCTCCTTGATGACCAAGGCCTCACCCAAGTAGTTACTGAACCAACCAGATACTAGAACACACTTGACTTACTCCTTGTCAGCAATCCAACTGTAGTCAGTGAGGTTACCGTTGTCCCAGGAGTGTCTGACCATGATTGCCCTCTCGTCAAGCTAGATGTGAGACTAACCTTACCTGATGCAGAGGAAAGTATTACTCTACAGCAAAGCTCAGTGGGAGAAGTTTGCTGAGAGCATGGAAGCAGTCAGAGATGAGAAGCTAAACTACCATATGCCTCTGTGAATGAACTATGGCTCATCTTCAAGACTGTCATCGAGAAGGGCATCAATGACTTCATTCCCCAAAAGCTGACTCTACACAAAGCCAACTTACCACGGGTGACAAATAGCATCAGATGACTCATCAAGAAGCGCGACAGATTGAGCAACAAGAGAAAACAACTCCAGAAGAGAGAGGGCCTCATTTCATATGCTATGGAAGAGCAGCTCTGTGATCTCAAAAGAACACTCAAATCCAAACTAAGGAAAGCTTACTGGAACTATGTCGAGTCCATCTTTACTTCTGTTGAAGATGATGACGAAGGTCCAGAGAAGTACAACTGCATGAAGAGATTCTGGCAATTCATCAAGCATAACAGAACTGACAGTGATGGATTTGCAGGACTCAAATCTGATGGCCTGCTAATCAGTGAACCTGCTGAGAAAGCTGATGCCCTGAATAGACAGTTCAAGAAGGTTTTCACACAGGAAATTCCAATCCCTCATCTGTAGCCAGATACACTTTTGAACATGAATCTATGCCTGACATAATACAAACCGTAAAGGGTATCGAGAGGATGCTTGAGAAACTCAAACCACATAAAGCGCCAGGACCTGATGGGATCACCCCATGCATCCTAAAGCAGTTATCCAGAGTCATCGCTCCCATCTTGTGCAGCATCTACAGACTCTCATATGACACCGGCGAGATACCAGATGACTGGCACAAAGCAAACGTAGTGCCTATTTACAAGAAAGGCGACAGAACCGAACTAAGCAACTATCACCCAATCTCCCTCACATGCATCTGCTGTAAGATGATGGAGCACATCCTTGCAAGTAGCATCATGAGGTGTGGCGATGAAAAGGACATCCTCCACCCCCTCCAAAATGGGTTCTGACATTCACAAGAACATGGAGCTAGGACTACAAGCTGATGTCATGGACTTCAGCAAAGCCTTCGATAAGGTTGGTCACCAGAGACTACTGCATAATCTGGACTACTATGGAGTGAGAGGCGAAAGCAACAGGTGGATCACCAACTTTTTTCACCATCAAACCCAGCAAGTCGTTCTAGAAGGCCATGCATCACCTGAGGTTGACGTCGACTCGGGAGTACGTCAAGGCTCTGTCCTCGGACCCTCTCTATTCCTGTTCCACACCAACGACCTGCCAGACAAGCTCACCTCTCCAGTACGTCTTTTCGCAGACAACACCATCATCTATCTAGCAATCAAGGGCAGACAAGACTCTCTTGAACTACAGGAGGACCTTAATAGACTGAATGGTCCTCTGAATGGATGATGGACCTCCTCTGTAAACCACATCCATCAAATAGAAATGGTACAAAGACGGGCCGCTAAATTCACCCTAAATCGGTACTACAACACCTCTAGCATGACCTCCATGCTCCAACAACTTGACTGGACCACACTCAAGCAACGCAGAGAAAATTACAGACAGGTGATGCTGTACAAGCTCCACAACAACCTGGTAGCACTCGATATAGCACCCTACATCAAACCTGTCACAAGACCCACAAGGACTGCCCATGCACATAGCTACCAAGTCTCCCGTTCAAGAACTGAGGAACATATTTTTCCCAGGACTGTGAGGAGTTGGAACAACCTGCCTTCAGGAACAGTACATGTATGTGCCACATTCCTAGAAACCGTCATAAGTCTAACTTCATGACTATCCTATTGAAACGCGTGTTAATTGTATAACACACGTTTCAATGGGATAGTCAAGAAGTTAGACTTAACGGTTTCTAGGAACAGGGCCCTGGCTCTGCAAGAATCTTCAACTGTGAAGGAGGTAGACTTAACCCAAAGAAGAAGAAGAAGAAGGACGTGTTTTGAGGCTCCTGTTTTTACATGTACATGTACACTTCAATATTAGCGAAAATCTGCCTATTAGCTATATTCATCGAGTTTTGTAATTGATACTGCAAAATTTGTCACTTGTATTACTTGTATCGTGTATTACGTAAGTATTCTACAGAATGTAAACTGAGCACAAAAAAAATGGAATTCTATAAGCCCATGCATCAACAAATACTGTTGATGTCATGTAAAAGAAAATTATTAAAGGAAATGGAAAACTAGAATTATTTACTTACCAACCGAACCTTTTTTATTTCAAACTTGGGACGCACTTGCCAAATTTCTAACGTGCACGTACATGTATTGTATTGCGCGCACGCCACGTAGAACTTTAACTTAAATTAAGCGCATGCGCAGAACGTTCATCCGCTCTTGGCGAATCACAGCCTCATTTTACTAAATTGGTGCTGACAAGGGCCTTCTTATTGGCTATCAATGGCTTCCATTCACTCAATTTTATAAGATATTGGTGCGAGGAGCAAGCTTGCAATTTTCTGTTTGATTCAATACCAAAATTACGATATTTCAGCCAAACCCTCTATTTGTTACAATTTTTTCAGCATCCTTAACCACTTGACTGCGGACCACGTACATGTACATGTTCTCGCTCTCGCATGCCTGTGCGTACCACTAACATGTACGTGCTTAGGGCAATTTACTTTCAAGACCGTAGCACAATGCCTAGCCCTACTGTGTAATTAGCACTGCAATGATGTTATACAGGGGGAGGGGGAAGAGGAAGAGGAAGAGCATGCTGAGAAAATATCGAAAGCTGGAATTGCAACAATTTATAAAATACATTTTTAAGAAAAAAGGACAGAAATGGCATTCTGACATCACATGCTATACCCACAAATATTTGTGACTTGCCTTTGTTCAATACAAAATGAGTAAAAGTCACATGTTCAGTGTGAGATCATGGATCCTGCAAAAATCTGTTCTGCATTTGTAGGATGTTGTGATGCCTACTACTATACTCTGTACCACTTTACGGACCTGTTGTCATTAATGTAGGAACTTATACAGATTGGCAACCCCTCTATCCCCCCAAATAAAATAAAAAACACAACAAAAAAACATGCACGTTCGCGGTAAGAAAGTACTCATAGATCAAAAATAGGATTTTTGTTCAGTTGGGGTCGGCAGCTCTGCACTGGAGCTAAACCAATAATACAAACAATTTATTTAAAATAGGCAAATATGGTTTAGATTATTGTAATTTCATTTTTTTTGGACAAAATTGTCCCTTGACTAAACCTGTAACAAACTTATAGTATTTGATCTTTATGTTGCAATGCAAACAATTTCATTGTCAGAATTACCTCTTTCAAATACCTTTAGATATGTTGAATATATTCCCAACCAGTATACAGAATCACATTACTGGAATTATACTTTCTTGTTCATTTATCACACAGATGTGAGGACTTTTACACTTTGAAGAAAAATTGATTGATGTACCAGAAAGGAACAATTTATTTGACCACTCAGTGCAAAGATGGCCATTTTCTTTGACCATCGAGTCCAGTCAGGGTCATCTAGCCATGTAGACATTGCATGGCATAATGAGCAACCTTTACTGGCTGTGGCCATGAGAGGACAGCAGGGGGAAGGAGGTGTTGTTCATGTTTTCAATGAAGAGGTAAGCAAACTTTATTCTGTTCTCTCTGTCTTCCATTTTTCACAGTTTCATTTCCCATTTTTTTTCATTCATTGTTTTCATTTCCATTGAATCATCTTTGAATAACAAGAAATATATTTTATTTGAATATATTCTTGTTTAAGTTAGAGTGAAGAAGTTTAATATTGCAGTCATAAAGATATTCAATTTTCTGTGTTGGAGGTACATTCAAGGTTTAGTTATCCTTCCTTTGAATATTAAAGAAACCCTAATTTGTTACGTGCTGACATATAGTTCTTTACAACATTCTCTGAATCATTCTCTGTATCTGACTAGGGCGAGCCACTTCCAGTGGCGAGCCTCCAGCGCTCATGCTATTCCACCTCGCTGGCCTGGCACCCCACCCATCCGTCGGTGGCCGTGGGCTGGGAGAGCGGAGAGATTCTGATCTGGAACGAGCAGGATCAGCAGCTCCAGGAAGCCAGTAAGCTGCACAAGGCCCAGGTTTGCCTGCTCCAGTGGAGCGCCAGTGGTCAGCGCTTGCTCTCAGGA
The DNA here is from genome assembly GCF_000002235.5 of Strongylocentrotus purpuratus. NCBI lineage: Eukaryota > Metazoa > Echinodermata > Echinoidea > Camarodonta > Strongylocentrotidae > Strongylocentrotus > Strongylocentrotus purpuratus. The sequence goes on along the minus strand of NW_022145599.1, from coordinate 23,427,028 downwards.
GATAAGGTTTGAATGAAATTATGCTGTAAAATTTGAGTGAATGTAGACCAGAAGCACTGGTCTAGACTAAAAAAAGTTTCATGCCTAGAAAAAATGAACTCTAAACTTTTGTAAATTATCAAGTTTCTTGCTGCAAAAATGGTTTGGTTTACAATTTGAGACAATTTTTTTTCACAATTTATTGGTTTACCATACATATACAAATAGATGGACCCAGGGACAACTCGGCCCCGCTGCCCAAAATGGTCAGTTTTTGCTGGTTACGGTTAGGATTAGGGTAAAATGACAATAAATGACAGTTTTTGCAGCGAGGCAGATCTGTCCCCGGTTAGCCCGGATCCAAATAGATACCTTGAACATCTTTTTTTTCTTCTAGAGAAAACAGGGAAAGGGCATGTAATTTGCAGAAGTACAGTACCATTCAACATTCATTGATTCAAGTTCCTTACGGCGTCTATACCGTCTTTTATATCCTGCATCAAAAATGAATTGGTTTTTGATTGGTTAAGAGCTTGTCAAATGACCAGAAATATTTCAACTATTTTTAGGTTGCTCTGAAAAAGTACTATTTGAGATTAGAAGTACCGTAATTAACGGTGTATGAACCTCCCTTGTGTATTATTGGCACCGGCCTCTTTTTCGCCCTAAAAAAAAAAAAAACTTTTTTTTTTTTTTTTTTTTTTTTTTTTGCCGACTCTGTCGGCAGCAAGCCAGGTCCGTGTTAAAAAACCCACACGGGGAAGGCCTTTCATTGAACTGCGAGATGCAGCTGAATGTGTAAGATCATTAATGTAAATTAAAAAACAGTAGAGGACCTAGGATAGAACCTTGCAGTACGCCGTGTAATAGAAGAAAAATTGGAGGAATTATTATTATAAACTACATATTGATATCTATCAGAAAGATTACTTTCAAACCAAGATGACAGACAAATTTGAGTGTTGTTCCAGTTTCCAAGTGGTGAGTCAACACACCGATTGCTGAGCTGGCAGACATTGCCAGGCATAGCGCCAGGTGGAGGGCATAAATCAAAACTTAATTTTTTTTTGTTTTTGTTTTTGTTTTGTGTACCGAGTATAAGACGCACCCCGACTTTGATTTTTTTTCGGCGGCAAAAAAGTGTGGTTAATTCACCATTAATGACGGTACTTTTCGGGAGATCATTTTTTAATTTTTTTTATTTGATATTTTTCTTCAAATCTTGATATAATAATTTTTTTTTAGTTTTAATTCTTCTTTCGTAGAATCTGTAATTTTTAACCTTTAAAATTTCAATGAAATTTTTCTAAAAAAAGATTTTTTTTGAGGGGGGGATTTTTAAAAAAATACATTTTTGATGCATGATATAAAGCAAATATACCATGCCTTCTTTTTGGTTAAAACTATGGGCCTCAGTGACTCTAATAGTACTATTTGAGTCACCTCTTGCGCATAGTTTTAACCGGAACCTCTCAAGACATTGTATTTTGCACGCACTAAGATCGCCTGTGCTGTGGAGACCAGTTTGTGTGTGCGAGCTCCCGTCCTTGATGTATTTCACTTCTCAATCTAGGTATTGTCAAGGCTACTCCTGCCTGCGCCATGCAGCGACAGAAGCTGACTCAGTGTTATATGCTCTGGCTCCTAACCATTAGGAGCCAGAGCATATAACACTGAGTTCCTATAGGGAATATATTTATTCAGAAGGTCATATCTCAGCCAATACTTAACATATTCAATTGGTTTTCGACATTATTTTATTTGCTCTTTGGAAAAATGAAGAAAAAATTGAGAAATTCTAAAAATAGATTTTTATGACATCACAGCTTCGGTATTCTATAGACTGGTAGTGGTAAAACTGCGGTTCAAGGGTTTTGGGTGCAAAATATCCATTCAATATTGTTTAGATATTGCCTTCAGAGGTTTAGATGGCAGTAATTTAACCTAAATTCACAAAAAAGCAGAAATATATGCCCCAATGTTCAATGTTGAAGTGCATTCGCGATATCTATCCAGGCTGGATCGATATGATAATTTACCAAATATATCAGTAAGTAGGCGGTTTCCTGGCAAAATTTGTATCACACGTATTAGTCAAAATATATTCTTTCACATGATTAGTAAAAATAGCTTCCATTACATTTTTCGAGAGGGGGGCGTTTCAAAAACTGGTCTATACCTTTAATGCTCCGAATGTTTCTTTTTCTCCAATTGCTCTTTTTTCTTATTTGTTTTACATTATTGAATGGCAACTGTTTGAATGTAGACGAAGGAGCTACATTCATCCAGGTCCGCATCTGACCTGGCCGGCGGTACATGTAACGCTGTAGTCAATGAATGCTGACTATAAATGAAATGAAGATCAGAATTATCAATTTTTTTAAACCCAGTAAATGCATGTAAAAGTTGCAGGAAACATTACAAATTTTGATTTGACAGAATTCTGTACCAAGTAAATATTTGGATGTGACTGTGGCAGAACCAATTGGTCTTTATGGATAAGGTGTTCCAATGTTATGGAAAAGGTCTTAGATCTGAACAATCAATTTTAGGAACAAAAGACCTGTCTGACAGTCATAAAATGAAGCAGTAGCCAGTAGTATACATATGAATGTAGTGTTGTATTTTTCAGTCAAAACCAAATGAAGATTTATCTTTAGGGTAAATGGACAAAATAAAACAAACTAGGGCCTATAAACAGAAAATACAAAGAATATTGGATAATTGTAGAATAGAGAAGGAAGGTTGTAATTCCTACTTTCATGAATGCTCCAAATTGTAGGAAGGGAGGTTGATCATGTGGAAGAGTGATGGGAAGGGGCATCTCTCCAACAGCCCTATCAGTCAGCTGCCGTCCCAACAGACCCCCACTCAGTGCCTCTTTCCCCATGGTGGACCAGGACAGGAATCAGGGTAAGAACCCAATCAGGGAAACCCGTATTTGGAGAAGAAAAAATGTAAATTGTCATAACAATCTGAAAAATTGTACAGAACAAGCACTTGCCATTAGTGCCTACACAGAATTTTCTTTTACCTTTACGTTAGTGCAGCAAGCTTTGCGCAGAAGATTAACCAATGACTTGTCCTAATTTAAAAATGTTATGACAATCATAAACATCATTTACTAATATAAAAGATGACATTGTTTTCAGAATACCATCCCTAGGCATGCAATGCACCGTCATTTGATTTTGGGGTACTTCAAAGTCATTTGAGCACCACTGGATATGTCAGATGGCTTTAATACTCTATAAAGAAATGTATGTTCTAAAAGATGGCATGGGTTATAGCCATCAAATGAAAAATATAATTCAGAGTTCTCTTCATGTTGAGGATTTCAACTAAACTAAGAAATATGGGTATCTAAATGATGAAATTGTGTACCTCTGAAATGTCAGATAAAAAACGTTCTGCTGTAAAGAAGAAAAAAAAGAAGAAAAAAAAAGGATCATTATTAAGTGTAATGCTTACATGTAGTTTTTGTTTTCATATTTACCCTGTTTGCATATCTTTCTTGATATATCTTTAACATTCTCACTGTCTCTGTTATTGTATCTCTCACCCTGTCTCTGTTATTAAATGTTCTCTCCATATCTGGAACTGTCCTTGACTCGTTGTTTCTATCTCTCTCATTCTCACTTCTTCTTTGTCTGTTTGTGTTGATCTCTGATGCTGTCCATGTCTCTCTGCCTCTCCATATTTGTTTATTACATCTATCATGTGCAGGAATCGGAGTGGAAGTGTACCATGGAATAACAGTATCTTCAGCAAGCCTTCTTCAAACAGTCTCATAGGGGATGGTAATGCCTGCTTTGTAGGGGGAGAGGAAGGTAAGTAAACCTTCTGAAAGACTTCATTCATAAGAAGGCTTGCTGCATATTAATCCTGTTATTCTAATTTCACAAATTAGATATTTCAAGAGCACATCTGTGAATGTAACACTATATAATTAAAATCACATAGATGGTGAATTTATTGTTTAGCAGATGTTTTCCCTCTTATTTTCTATACAGAGTGAGTCAAAAAAAATTTACACCGAGAAAATTGCTAATTATTTTAAAAATCATCTATGAACAGTAAATTATTATACATCTTATGAAAGAGTGTTTTATCCCAAATTTTTGGGTATCATTTTTGTGTGGTATGTCTTCACGCTTGGATGAACGGGAGGCATTGTTTGCGAGAGTGCAACAAATTTTGCACTACAGTTTGTATTATGTTGGGATTAGCGGAGTGAGAGAAAGAATTGAATGTATCAAATAAAATGCATTGCATTTGCTTTTTACAGAAGCAAAGTCACAAACGCACACACGTGCACAAAAGTTGGTTGATATTCGATATTTGATATGTGTGGCATTATTAATTTGTTAGGGATGTTATTTTGATCTGCAAAGACCGAATTAAAACCCAAATAAAAATTTAAAAATTATTCAAACATCACATAAGCAACTTTGGCGCAAGTCGATTTTTGCACTCTGGCAAACAATGCCCCCTGTTCATCCAAGCGTGAACACATACATGTACCACACAAAAATGATACTAAATGATTAGGGATAAAACACTCTTTCATAAGATGTATACTAATTTACATGTACTGTTCATAGATGATTTTTAAAATTATTAGCAATTTTCTAGGTGTAAACTTGTTTTTGACTTAACAAAGCTGTTTATAGTTGAGAAAAGTTCAATTTAGTTCTTAAAATATATATATACTGTTATATATTTTAGTATTGTTATATGGTGCAAATTTGGAATGGGTGCTATCTTATGATTCCATGATTAGAAATCGAATGTCATTCTCTATGTATGAAATGAATTATAATTGGGAAAAAACTGCTTTGGTTGAAAAGCTTCCCTATGCATTTCTCTCCCAATAGTATTGTGCTGGAATTGGATTTGATTGATTTATATCACGATGACAAATATTCACCTCCTACTGTTCTACAGGACACATTGTCTTTATGGATGACAAGGGCAATATGTCCCAGGCGGTGACGGTAGAAGGCCCCATCAAGAAACTGCTGTACAATAGCCACAGGAATGTCATGGTGGTGGTCACCAGATCAATGGCTCTCTCACAATACAGTGTGTCACAGGATGGCAAGCTTACAGAGATGATGAAGGTATGAGAAAGGTTGTCTTTATAGAAAATGTGAGGTAGAAATCAGTGAGAAATGTGTGTGCTTGTGTGTGAGAAAGAGAGATAGAGCAACTGTAAAAAATAAATTTAATACATGCTGTTTTTGTACAGTGAACCATGCTAACTGCCCCCCCACCCCCCTGTAGAAATTTTGTGACTACCTTATTTGCCTGCGATAAGGCCGCAGCGCCGTATAGGCCGCACCCCCGATATCGACATTTAAAAAACAAAAAACAAACAAAAACAAACTTTATGTCGAAGGCGGGATTCGATCTCTTGCGGACACATGTAGATTGGGACCCGTAACCAGCGCCTTAGACCGTTCGGCCATCCCAAACTGATGTAATACCCTGCTGTTTTCTCTGATGTATACATTGAAATGAATTGAAAATGGCGACTTCGCGTGCTGGATGCTTCGCGGCAGCTCCGTTAAACGGACCCTTCTTTTACTTTTGCAATGCATTGGCACGAACTTAGATCAAGATCTATCGGTAGATGTTGTTTTTGGAAGTTTATTTTCGTCTTCATGTCAACAATGCAAGATAAAATTGTCGGTAATATGTGTGGAAATGTCCTGTACCATAGTGGTATAGTAATTTTACCGTTTGTAGTCCCATATGTGTAAATTCGTGCTGGTTTGGACTTACACTTTTTTTTTTTTTACTGTTTTGCCGTAAAGGGCGCACCCCAACTTTTTGATATTTTCTTTTCCAAAAATACTGCAGCCTTTACGCCGGCAAATATGGTACTCCGAAACCGGAGTACATAAGAAATTATCAAAACAAGAGATAACATAAAGAATAACCTGGCTCTTTCAATTTTTTGTGTTGTATTATTATTCCAAATGGTCTAACAAATATATGTAGTGAAAAGGAATGCTTAAATATGAATAATGTATGATTTATGGGCAAAAATGTGAATTTTATGACCTTATTTGCATAAATTACCATAAATATGCAAATCAGTGAATTTTTCAAAAAATTGAAATTACTATAGTATTCAATACACTTCACTTGACACGTATGCAAATTTTCGCGGTGATCGGCAGTGAAACGGCCGAGATCTTGGGAGGGGGGGGTCAAATTGACCCCCCCCCCCCAGTAAAAACTCTGTCTGAAATAGCCCAGTTAAAATAGGGTTAAAGTAGCTGTGCAAATATTTAAAAAAAACTAGTTTTATTATTGCACAGGTGAAACTTTGATTTGACAATTTTATCAAAATTCAATCAGTGAAACGGCCAAGATCTTGGGAGGGGGGGGGGGGGGTCAAATTGACCCCCCCCCCAGTAAAAACTCTGTCTGAAATAGCCCAGTTAAAATAGGGTTAAAGTAGCTGTGCAAATATTTTAAAAAACTCGCTTTATTATTGCACAGGTGAAACTTTGATTTGACAATTTTATCAAAATTCAATCCTTGGAAACATTTGAAATAATGATTATTACCAATCACAAAACGCTTAAATGCAGCCCCAGCATAGCACATGAAGAGCTCTCCGAACATTGCTGAGATGTGTGACATCACAGGTTGGGCATGACTTACACAAGCAGACAACATCCCATAGAGAATGAACATAGTTGCAATGCTATTATTTCTCAAATTATAATGAGTTTAGTGTATATAAATGTGATGGCATTTCACATCATTCAAAAAGAGATATGAAACCAATTTTGATAACTAAAATCTTTTTAGTTTGTAAATACACAAGATAGGGGATAATGAACGATCATAGAAATCACACTGTCAAATTGAAATCCCCCCGGAATGATAGCATGGACGGCATTTGTTCCCTCTTGAAACGCCGAACAAACTGCAGCAGAAATACAATGGCGTATTATTTTGTTTACAAGCGACGGATACCTTTATTTTTTCATCAAAACAATACTATCCGTGGGATTTAGAATGAGGCAATAGATTAAACATTTAGCCTGAGGGTAGTGAAGTAAGAGAATGGACTGAAGAGAAGATGACAAAACAGGCGCTAAAAATGTGTGAGATGTCATGGCACATTGTCTGCTTGTGTAAATCATTCCCAACCTGTGATGTCACACATATCAGCAGTGTTCGAAGAGCTCTTCATGTGCTATGCCGGGGCTGTATTTAAGCGTTTTGTAATTGATAATAATCATTAGGTACTTCAAATGTTTTCATTCATTGGATTTTTTAAAAATTTTCATCTATGCAATAATGAAAATAAAGTTAGTTTTTAAAATCATGGCACAGCTACATCAACGACCATCTTTAGAGAAAGACCACAGTTTTTGCTTTCCTTGAAAAGTGTTGTCATTGAAACCTGCAGAAAAGTAACCTATACAGTGTGAGTCAAAAAAAAGTTTACACCCAGAAAATTGCTAATTATTTCAAAAATCATCTATGAACCGTAAAAAGCCGATTTTTGCACTCTCGTAAACAATGCCTCCTGTTCATCCAAGCGTGAACACATACTACACAAAAATGATACCAAATGATTTGGGATAAAACACTCTTTCATAAGATGTATAATAATTTACTGTTCAAGGATGATTTTAAAAATAATCAGCAATTTTCTAGGTGTAAACTTTTTTTTGACTCACACGGTAGTTAGACAATCTGCTTTAATATGAAGGTCACATTTTTTGATTCCCTTGAGCAGGCTTTATATATTAGGTTTCAATGTATATTTAAATTCTTCTGATTCAATTTGCCGGTATAGGTGAAGCTGAGTGGCAAGCCCAATGATAGTGACTGTGACATGGTTTGGGCTGGTAAGGGTATTCTAGCTACTGCATCTGGAGAGTCATTAGTCAGGTAAATACATGTACCATGTATTTTTTTTTTGCTGGGAGAGACTTTGGGGTGATATTGCAGCATATATTCTTTTCCAACAGAATAGTTCGGATAACACTTTAAATTTATGATAATATGCTATTTAAGTTTTGTTAATATATGTACATATATTATGTAAAAAAACATTTTGACATGAAGAAATTATTGTTTGTATATGTTGTATTATACCTTACATTTTTATGTTCTTTGTTATTCAGTTATATTATATTTGGAAAAATGCATAAATAAAAAAAAATTAAAAAAAAAAAAATAAAAAATATATATATATATATATATATATATATATATATATATATATATATTCTTTTATGGTACAAAAAGCTAGGTAACAGATATTTTCATCTTGCTAAAAACTACTTGGTAAATTTCAAAGTACAAATTTTTAATGTATCAGATCCAAGTTTATTATTTAAACTATGTCCAAACAAGCTACTGTCTTCAAGTCATCCTCGAAAAAGAACATTTAAAGAATGTATTACCGGTAAGCTCTTTTCCAATTTTACTTTGCATTACCTATGTGAATTTCACTGCATTCTCTAGATTATGAATTTTGGGGAAACTTTGATAAGACATTTTTTGATGTGCTTTGTTATGTTTTAGTTAATTACATATCAATATAATATTTCTTTTATATGTCTTTTCTCCCATTCACTCATCTCTCATCTATGTCTCTCTTCACATTTGTCTTTCCTTCTTCTCTTCCCCCCCCCCCCCCCACTCCCCATCAGGATGTGGGATCTTGATAAGGATGATAACTATGTTCTTGCTCTGGATAAGAATGTAGGCTTTGAGATGGGTGAAAATATCACTTGTGTTGCATTCTCTTCAAAAAAGGGTAAGATGCCACTTTTTCATAACAAACAATGATTTAGGTGGTGATGATGATGATTGTGATGGGGGTGATATTGATAATTATGAAGATGATCATGATAATGATAGTAATGATGATGGCGATGATGATGGTGATGATCATGATAATGATGATGATGATGATGACGATGATGATAATAGTAATTTCTCGTTCGCACTGAAACTGTTGTTGCTGTCAGGTCCTGTAACTCATTCTTAACAATGGTCAACATTAAAAAAATCATCTCTATGAAAACTATAAAAAAAATCTCATTTAGATAAAGCAAGTAAGAGTTATTAATGTAATCAAATGGTAGATATTGCAACAGATATAGAAATGTAATGTTTAAAGCTCAGATAACATTTATAAGCTACTGGTTTGATACTTGTTTCATGAATCCAGGTATACTGGCAGGAGGTACAGACAGAGGCCGGGTAGCCATGTGGCGCTATTCCCCTGTTCCAGGTGTCTTGGGGCGTAGACAGGAGGGGGAGACCAAGTGGAAGCTGCAGGCCCCCTGTAACCTTGAGGGGCAGCTGGGGCAGATCAAGTGGGGGTCCAGGAGGGATCTTCTGGCTACCAATAGCTTTGCTGGGGTGGTGATCCTCAATGAACACATCATGAGTGCCAGTATGAAGGATCAGGTCTGTAATCCTTTTCAATCCTGTTGAATTTACTCCAGAAGAACATGTATTTAATTGATTAATTTATGCAATTAATTGATCTTTTGTTTTTTCATACTTTTAATTTTTTTGATATTTTTGTCATTTGTTATGTGCCTTTTGTAATTTTTGATGCTAATGCCTTTTGTATACATGTATATCCCTACATGGTCAATACTATCTCTTGTAGTATTTTTTATTTCCATAAGCGCTGTGTATCTGCTCTGTGATAAGACACTTTAAATATGTTTTGTATTATTAAGTATTGTATTTCATTACAAAAATATGTATTGTACTTGGATGGGTACAAATGTACCATTTTGCTGAATGAAATACATGTAGCTGGTCATTTTATGAAACTTTTTTTATTTTATAAGAAGCAAGTGGTTTGGAGTGACATGTAGATAGATTTGATATCATACATGTATTTACCCTTTTTTAGGGAAAATCCTTGGCTACATGTAAGGCTCAAATACATAAATAGATGAAGTCAAATTTACATGCAGTTGTTCACCAACTTGTTATTTGTTAATGTACATCACTCAGGAACATCCATATATTCAAAGGCTACATTACTATAGAGACTATCTACTCGCATTTGCTTCCTGTTACTGGCATTAGAGATATGCATCATGTAGTACATTAGGTCATAAATATTTTGTCTTGTTCTGCTCTGGGGAGATTAGATTTAAATCTTTGGATTTGTTATAATGAGTCAGATTATTCCATGAGTGTTTTATGATTGTCCTCTCTGATTGCAGGTTGCAGTAGTCCAGGCTGGACCCAGTGCTCTCTCAGTGGATGTCTTTCCTAATGGCTCTCATCATGATATCAAGACAGACATACATATCAAGGGCATATGCAACACGAAGGTAAGGCTTTGTGATATCCTGCTAAGTGGGATATTTGCTGGACAGACCATTCTATACTGTTTATAGACTGTGCAACAAATCATTTGGACAGCTTATGTGATCATAAGACATGAGCTATCCTCTACAAATATACCAAAGAATTAAAAACAGTCAAACCTGTCTTTGTAGCCACTTCTCTGTAAATTTATCCCAACCATAGCAGTCATTCATATTGTGTAGCTTGAGGGAGAAATATGTGTTGTATAAACTGTCAAGGAAGGTCATATGTCTAGGATGGACATATTCATTCTATACTGTTTATAGACTGTGCAACAAATCATTTGGACAGCTTATGTGATCATAAGACATGAGCTATCCTCTACAAATATACCAAAGAATTAAAAACAGTCAAACCTGTCTTTGTAGCCACTTCTCTGTAAATTCATCCCAACCATAGCAGTCATTCATATTGTGAAGCTTGAGGGAGAAATATGTGTTGTATAAACTGTCAAGGAAGGTCACATGTCTAGGATGGACATATTCAAAGTTTTTTTTGGTTGGCCTTAGGAGATGGATTTGACTGTATGTGTCGTGATTTATTCTGATAAGAAAGACACAAGTAGAGCTTTGCAATGGCCTGTGTGTTTCATTCAAACAATAGAATTATTAAGATCTCAGAATATTTTATTAGAAATGGAGCAGATATTGTTTGACCTCTTTATTATAACATAATTTTCTTTGCCCCTTCCTCTCTGTTTTGCCATAATAGGACCATGTTGCTGTATGGAACGGCAAGCAGGCAGTAGTCTATGAGGTCAGCCAAACCATCAGGGCAACAGGCAAGATGAATAGATCAGTAAATGACATTCACTTTGTCATTGACAATATCAATGACAATGGGAATGGCAGTGTTACATTGATAGTATATACTGAATGTGTTATTTACCATGAATGTCAGTGGTTGTTAAAGGTGCAATATACTTGTTGGATTCCTTATGGTATTCCAAGTGATTCCATACATAACAATACAATATTTTTCAAACAAATGATGCAGTTTTATTCATTTCTTTATAATTGTGGTGAACAGGGCTCAAATTAATTTTTTGTCCACGGGGGCTCTTCCAAAATAAAAAGCGCCCCCGTGAGCCTTGTCACGGGGGCTCTTTTAGTACTGACGGGGGCTTTTTTTAAATACAAATTTACATTGAATTGGTGGTACCCATGAAACTCCTAAATTATTTGGTATTTCAAGCCAGTTATAACATGCAGCTAATGGTTAGCCCGTATACATTTGCCCCCTTGCCAACAGGTTTCCTTTTACTAACTTTAGCTTTCGGTTGATTTACTGGTCGAGGTTCATTATTTGCTGGTGTTTTGGAATCAGATTTCAGAGGATTCACGATTTTCACAACAAAAAACTTCTCCACGTTTCGGTCCTTGCGCCTGCGATTGCCTCTAGCTCCAGCAGATATGGGGCGGCATGCGTGCACACCAGTATACTACCGGCGCAGCCAGTAATAGCCGCTGCTGACGACCGCAGTGCACTGCAAGCTTCCGTTGTTTGTATCTGTAATGTACGGAGATGGGAGATATAGCGCAATCTTGCGGCCAGAAGGCGTTTATTTCTTTACAATATGGCAGCCTCTAGACACCGAAAAATTCGAGCGAGAAATCCAGCACGCTATTAAAATATAACTTCCATAGTTCCATTTCATTTGTTTAATTAGGTTTGATAGTTGAAACTCAATATTGTGTGAAATTTATAACAGAAAGGATAATCTTGATTTTATATTTGTTATTTATATTCCACGGGGGCGATTTTTATGCCTCCGCCACCGAAGGTGGTGCCGGAGGCATCATGTTTTCGGGTTGTCCGTCCGTTTGACCGTTATCACAATATCTCAAGAACCATTTAAGATTTAAACTTAAGACTCGGGAATAGTATTTATCACCATAGGAAGACGATCTGATTAGATTTTGGAGTACGTAGGTCAAAGGTCACAGGTCACAGAGGTCAACTTATGAAATTCCTTGTATTGAGTTTGTTAGCGCGATATCTCAAGAACCATTTGAGATTTAAACTTCAAACTTAAGGATAGTATGTATCACCATAGGAAGACGATCTGATTAGATTTTGGAGCATGTATGTCAAAGGTCAAGGGTCACAGAGGTCAACTTATGAAATTCCATACATTGAGATTGTTATCATGATATCTCAAGAACCACTGGAGATTTAAACTTCAAACTTAGTGATAGTGTGTATCACTATAGGAAAACAATCTGATTAGATTTTGGAGCACGTATGTCAAAGGTCAAGGGTCACAGAGGTCAACTTATGAAATTCCATACATTGAGATTGTTATCATGATATCTCAAGAACCACTGGAGATTTAAACTTCAAACTTAGTGATAGTGTGTATCACCATAGGAAGACGATCTGATTAGATTTTGGAGCACATAGGTCAAAGGTCAAAGGCCACAGCGCACATTATGAATGCAAAAACAGCTTGTGATCGCGTTATCTCAAGAACCGATTGATGGATTCATGCCAAAATTAGGTCATGTTTGTTACTTGCAGAGCCAATGAACTGAGTAGATTCTTGGTTCATAAGGTCAAAGGTCAAAGGTCATGGGCCCATTATGTATGCAAAAATAGCTTGTGAACGCATTCTCATTAGAACTGACAGATGGATTACTATTTAACTCAGAACATCTTGCAGAGCCAATGAACTGAGTAGATTTTATGGTCATGAGGTCAAAGATCAAAGGGTCATATATGTATATGAGAAATTGCTTGTAATCACAATATTCTGAGAACCTGTCAATGGATTACCATTGAACGTGAATTCAATTTTTTTTTTCTGTTTTGGTTTGTAAAATTGCTCTTTAACGGAGGCATCATTTTCGACTGCGCGCAGTCGAATTCCATCTAGTTAATTTTGCAATCGCCACCTTGAGCACTCTGACGGAGGCGATTGTGTAGCTCACGGGGCGAATTGCCCATCGCCCCCGTGTATTTTGAGCGCTGGTGGTGAATGAAAGACTTAATAAAGTCTACATTCCTTGGAAAATAGATTATGCCAAAAATACTTCTCTAATTTGTTTCCATCCACCCTGTTCCATGGCACCTAAAAGAGGTGAAGCATAGTCCGATTTGTTTAACCGATTCAGTGCAACATGTTATCCTTTTTACTCTTGCTTCTGTAGGTCTTTGTGAGATGAAAAGTAAGTAGTAGTATCCACAGGGTTAACATAACATGCATGTCATCTGCTGAGAGGCAATAGGGTATTAAATCACAAAGATTCGTAATCAGAAAATTTTAAGTACATATATTTGATAGTAATATCCCAAATCCTTTGACCGACAGGGACCTTCTCAACTGACTCCAAGATGGTTCGTATCCATGAGCAAAATGCCTATACCACGGAACCAGGAAAGATACAAGTCAGGACATTCCAGGTATGTAGCTTTCAAAGCTTTCTCAATAGGCGGTGTCACACAGAGGCCAACAATCCAGATTTTAGTTATCCTCTTAATTGCTGTCTGTCATCAATTATCCCATTAAAAACCCTCTAACGAAGCAAGAAAATTCTCCCTTGAAAGGAATTTTCAAGGGATTTTTTATAGGATTTTTCTGTGTGACACCGCCTATTTTGGAAATAATTTCCAGAACTCATCTCAAGATAATTTAATTTTTGAAAATGTTTGACTTTGTTGCGGAGTATAGTTCCAGCTAGTTTAAACTCAGGATGAGATGATTATAAATTCCTTTATTAGAGGATGCCATACAAAAGAAGTAGAGTTTGAAAAATAATTGAAGAAGATTTCATTTATCATCTGTTTTCCCCTTTACATTTGGGGTTAGACGTTGACTTTCTATCAAGGCCCATGACTTCCAGTCCATAGCATTAGCATGAAGAAGGTTTAGCAGTCTCAGTTCCTCTGCCAGAGTCTCACCCCAAGTTGTCCATGATATGTCCTGTAACATCTGGCCAGGTACATGTATATACATAATTCACTGAAATAAATAACCAGTCCTGTTATTACCCTTCATTTCCTTTGTTATACTGGTTGCAGGGCACTGTGAAGCAGCTCATCTCCATGAATGAGAATGAAGGGGAGCCCTGTACCATGGATATGATGGGGAATTACCTAGTTGTTGGAACTTCAGGAGGATTTGTGAAGATGTATGATGTGTCAAGGAGGTAAGCTGTCTCATTCTTCACAGGTTGAAATTTGCCAAACATTAAATTTGTATGAATTAATATTCCTCTAAATGTTTAATGGAAGGAAATGAATGTACTGGAAAGAAATTTACTATACTCTCAATGTCAGAGATCACATATGCAATTTGTAAATGATTTATAGCAGGCCTTCTCAACTGGCGGCGCGCGCACCACCTGTGGCGCTTGCGGTCAGTCGGAGTGGCCCGCTAATGTTGCACCAACAAAACAAAAATCAGAAATAAAGAAAGGATATACATATTTTAGAATTAAATACTCAGCTAAATCAAGAAATTGCAGTCGAATTTGAGCCAAAAATGCCTGCTTAACAAACAGGAAGAAAGGGGAATTTATCGTTTTTTACCATTTTATACGAATCTAAACCTAAGGTCTGAACCACAATTAGCTTACGATGGGATACCAATTTTATCATCTTTAACATCTTGTTTTTATTTGTTATATTTGCACTTTATTTTGACATTTCCTGTGTTTATTGCACACAAAAAACTACATATAAATATACCTGTAATTGTAACCAGGAATTGTACTAATTTTTCACATCAATATGAAATTATGATTGATTATATTGTGGAATGAAATGGTGTTAAAGATGCCCCATTTGGGCCTTAGAAAGCCCTAAATCCACCAGCTTCAGGGGGCTCTGCCCCCTACTACCCCCCGTTAGGGCTTCGCCCCTGGACCCCACCAATTTTAAGGTCGGTCGCTATGCTCCCTCGCAGCACAGTCAACCATACAAGGTGGCACCTCAACTACAAATTCTTTTCGTTTTGGCACTTTTAATAGACTAGTTGAGAATGCCTGATTTAGAGCAAATAGGGTACTGGGAAAAAAATTGATTTCTTGTTTTTGTCATTTTTTATCTATAGAAGAGGTTTTTTCTTCTTTTTCTTATGATCATTCTGTAAGAAAATAATATGTACATTAATATGCTTTCCATTGTTTCCTTTGTTCATTTGGTTTTCGTTTTTGTTTCGTTTTGTTTTGTTTTCTTATAAATCTGTTTTAAAAAACAGAAGATATTCAAGAATTAAAACAGTGAGGAGATAAATTCTACTCTTTCATTCATGGATATCTACAAAGTGAGGTACATATGCATTAACCATGATCTTTCTTTAAGTATGTGGACATATGGTTTGACATCATTGTACTATAATCTTATCTTGTTCACCAGAGAGGCTAAGCCTCACAATGCTCCGAAGAACTTGATGGATGTTATACCAGGCATGGGAAGCATTCTCATGGCTAAGGCTAACTGTAACAGTACAAAGCTGGCCATCATCATCTCCAAGGTATGAATTATTCCAATATATGACATTCTGTACTGTGAGTTTATCTAGAAGAATTCATATTTTTGATCAATGAAATCCTGTTAAGTGATTGGTCAACAGAGCATCATGTGACCCAACATAACATTGCTATGATGTAACCGTGATGTCATCCATGGTATAGTGCAAACTATACCATAGCACTATACCATGGATGACATCATATATATGCGATTGATCAAGATCAATGTACTATCGGTCGCGGTCGTGGTATGTCCATCTGCGCTGCTCTCACCAGCCAGAGCACCTGCAATATACACTACTTCAGTGACAGTTAACATAATTATTATTATTATTATTTTTATGAAGATTGGTTTGAAAAATATAAAACAAATATATCATGCACTATTTCAAGCCACTAGTTCAAATTCTGGATTCCTTGGCGACAGAAATAACACTATTTTTTGGGGGCTACGCCCCTCTGAAAATAGTGCTATTCCTGCTACCTCGATCCATAATTTCAACTAGAGCCTCTCAGTGCATGGTATATTTGTTTACTATCCCCCAAAAGGAATTTCCTACTGCATAACACTCTTTACATCATACCAAGCCTACAGTACTACAGAAAGGACAAACAAAATTACTACGATTCTGCATTGATAGATTGATAAACCTTGGCAGCAGATAATTTACCTTAGTATCTTTTTTCTGAAATAATCTTCACTTGATATTTGAGCACCAAGTATGTTGTGGACCAGTGGATACCAATTTTGTGATGTCTCTACATGTACCTTTAAACTGTGTGCAAGACATTTTTTTTTATAGAGATAACTTTAACTTGATACTTCTTCATTTTAGTGATATATTATTGTGTGCAGTCTTAACTGTAAGGAGCTCTTTACTTGTATCACTCTAGCAAAACTTATCTGCATTTTGTTTACACAGAGTGATGGCACCACTGACCCCAAACTCTATGTGTGGGACCCTGATCTGGACACCTTGGGTTTCTTTGACCTCAAGACAGGTCATGGTGACCAGGAGGATGAGCCTCTTAGCAAGGATGATGACATCACCGATGCAGAAAGGTAACTCGACTTGGGAAACTTTGCAGAATACCCCACCACACAAGTTACCTTTACATTGACCCTAGAGCCTAACACCAACCTGACCTGACCCCCCACTCTCTCCCCCCACCCCCCCCCCCCCCTCTTTCCAGTGAAATATAGAATGGAAAAAGGGATTGTTAGTGAAGGGTAGAACTCTGTCCCACACCCTCCTCATAATAATCAATAGCCTTGTTAATTTGCATTTCATCCACCTAGTAAGACTGGTGCCCCTATAATGATACCGGTGTGTCTGCAATTTCATGACCCATGATACCCCTAGTTTCTAGATATATATTCACACTTTTCTTATGATCAATCTCCTTAGGGGTCGTGAGGAAGCCGCCCAGGACGTAGCAGGCCGTTACCCCACCAATATCTTCTGGGATGCCCACGAACCCAAGCTCTTGGTATGCGAGGCTAAGCTGTCCCAAAATGAGGAGACCAGTACTACCCCTAGGAAGGCAGCTTCCCTTCTTAGCACCATAGTCAATACACAGGTAGGAGAGCTGCAAAGCTACATGCCGTCAAACCTGTCATAACAGCCTCTTTTAGCAAAGTGACTCGGTGACATTGTTGAAGGCTGATGAAAAAACTGTGCAAATTTTTTATGAAATGTTACTTATTATATTCCTTCTACTGTACCTACTCTCTAACAGGCAAAAAATCCTGAGAAAATTCTCAAACCACAAAGATATTTATGGTTTTCTTTGAAGGCGTCACTATGCAACACCCTCTAACAGTGATTAACAGTAAATTCTCCCAACTATTTTTTAATTTTCCCAACCGTTTTTTCTTGAAATCAGATAGAAGACGGGCTTTAAAAAAACTGTCAACACTTAAATGTCTGGAATGGTATATAGAGCCAATTTATTGCTTTGTGACGATTTACATTTACCTAAATTGTAATAGTATAGTTGGGAGAATTAAGGAATTGATCAGATCAGTGTTTCCCAATTTTTATCATCAATAATGGTCCATTTTCACTCAAACTTTCAGATTATCTTTGATTGTACATCTAGCATTGAAGTCACTACCTTAGCACTATTTTCTCTCATCTGAACAATGTTACCAAGTCCCTTTAAAATGCCACCTGTATAATGAATGTGAGGAAAGGCCTCACATATTATTATACATGATATTCTATATTTTGAGATGGGCTCTAGAATGTAGCTAATAGCTAACCTTTATTCAAGTCACATGTTCATACTTTAATTTTTCCATTGCACCAAGCTATGCAAATTTTGTAAAACAGTATGCAAGTTGCGCAGCGCTCTTGATCCACACATCTTAATGTGTTCAAAGTTTGGGTTCAGACGTCTTGTGATGCACATAGTTTGGTGATGATGTGCACACTGAGACGCATTGTGATAATACTAATATTTGGCTGTGCGCACTGCACGATGTGAGGCCATCCCAAAAAGCAAATGGCAGTCTCCATGATTGTGCGACTCTTTGCTTTTTGATCGGGTTTGTAGTACATTTTTTGACATTATATTCATATTGTAGACCTGTCTTATGAATAGAATAATACATAATTATAGTTTGTACATTAGAGATATGCACTGCAGTTGGTTAAAGCTTTTAAATCTTGAGCTCTGGTATGGGCATCGTATGTCGAGAGAACATGGCTATAATTCATTCTGGATTGTTTATCCTGCAGCAGATTGATTTAATTGTTTGAACCAGTAAAATAAAAACAACCTGGAATTGGCAGGATATGAGTGAAAAGCATGTTTACGTACATGCATTGCACGTTTTGCAACTTGTTTTTTTTTTCAAACTATGGAAGCACAAAACCCCTAGACCCCCAGCCGTTGTGCGCTACCCTTGCTATGCTTGCTTCGCTATAAAGTTGAGGAAAGGTGTATGATTCTCAGTGGCATCTCTGGCTGTAGCCATTCACCATATATTTTGTATAGACCATGCTATCACAGATTTCTATTTTCTTTGTGTAATTTTGAAACCACATATCATTGTCTATGATGACGGAAATGTATTTACAGAATGAAGATACAAAACCCAGTCAATCAAAACAAATCCATTCCAATATTATTCATGTATACAATGACCAGATTTGACTTCTTGAGCAGAAAGTGGGTTGCAGTTGAATTTGTTTTGATATTGAGGTTATGAATACCGGTAGTTACATGAAAAATAAGATACATATCAAAATGTACCAACCACCCAAAAAACTTCTATAAACTTCTTACTTCTATAAAGATACATTGAAATTATAATTACACTATCAATTAACATGGAAGAGATTTGTAAGTTTAGGTGATTGGTAGTTATTACGCTTTAAAATGTTATGTATGTTAGTCTTTAGTTGGAAAAAGGCATGACACCTCTACATAAGAGTGATGGTCGTTCAGTTACACTATACTATCAATTAAAATTGAGTTGATCTTGTTGTTTGTCCATAGCCTGAGATGATGGTGGTATCTCTCTTCACAACCTTGGAGCATGGTGTGGTTCTCCAGGATAGCTTTGGGCACATCCAAGGTACCTTACTGGGTGTAGAAGTACCCTACTTCTACTTCATCAAGAAGGTAAGCTTTCTCTTCACCTCTAGTCGGTATGTCTTCTAAAGCTTTAGGTTCCTCAAACGTAGATTTAAAAAAATAATAATAATAATGGCAGAAAGGAAGATGGTCGGACATGATGTGTAGGGAATGGGATTTTGGTTTTGGTAGAACCAAGATGTTTTGCATATATTTCTACTTCTACTTTATGAAGTCGATGAGGGTCCTCTCTCCAGGGGGGGATTTCTTTTAGAGTTCTTCTCAAGTGGAAAAGACAATAACAAGGACAATAACAAGGACAGTAGCAAGGTAGGATATACAATACATTTGGACTGGCAAAATGCCATCAACAGTGACATTGACAAGGTCAAGGACAAGAACAGTGAGAATGACAGTGAGTAGGGCAAAGGCCATACCAATGACATTGACAAGGCCAAGGACAAGAACAGTGAGAATGACAGTGAGTAGGGCAAAGGCCATACCAATGACATTGACAAGGCCAAGGACAAGAACAGTGAGAATGACAGTGAGTAGGGCAAAGGCCATACCAATGACATTGACAAGGCCAAGGACAAGAACAGTGAGAATGACAGTGAGTAGGGCAAAGACCATACCAATGACATTGACAAGGCCAAGGACAAGAACAGTGAGAATGACAGTGAGTAGGTCAAATACCATACCAATGACATTGACAAGGCCAAGGACAAGAACAGTGAGAATGACAGTGAGTAGGGCAAAGGCCATACCAATGACATTAACAAGGCCAAGGACAAGAACAGTGAGAATGACAGTGAGTAGGGCAAAGACCATACCAATGACATTGACAAGGCCAAGGACAAGAACAGTGAGAATGACAGTGAGTAGGGCAAATACCATACCAATGACATTGACAAGGCCAAGGACAAGAACAGTGATAATGACAGTGAGTAGGGCAAAGACCATACCAATGACAAGGTACCAGGACAATACCAATGACAAGGGCCAGGACAATACCAATGACAAGGGCAAGGACAATACCAATGACAAGGGCCAGGACAATACCAATGACAAGGGCAAGGACAATACCAATGACAAGGGCAAGGACAATACCAATGACAAGGTACCAGGACAATACCAATGACAAGGGACAGGACAATACCAATGACAAGGGCAAGGACAATACCAATGACAAGGGCCAGGACAATACCAATGACAAGGGCAAGGACAATACCAATGACAATGGCAAGGACAATACCAATGACAAGGGCAAGGACAATATCAATGACAAGGGCAAGGACAATACCAAAGACAAGGGCAAGGACAATATCAATGACAAGGGCAAGGACAATACCAATGACAAGGGCAAGGACAATACCAATGACAAGGGCCAGGACAATACCAATGACAAGGGTAAGGACAATACCAATGACAAGGGCAAGGACAATACCAATGACAAGGGCAAGGACAATACCAATGACAAGGGCAAGGACAATACCAATGACAAGGGCAAGGACAATATCAATGACAAGGGCAAGGACAATACCAATGACAAGGGCAAGGACAATATCAATGACAAGGGCAAGGACAATACCAATTATGCCAGTGACAATGATTAACATAGGCAATGAGTTATATTGACAGTGCCTATTACAGCAATCCAAGATCACAAATGTATTCACTACCATAATATTATAGGCCAGTATGTCATTGTTTATGTTTCAGGGCAAACCTGTAGTATATGATATTTGATAAAGATTTGCCACCTACAACACTGAAATAGTCCATACCTAACATCCTATTTGTAGCGAGACTTAACCTTGAAATCACATACTTTTTTAAAAGTTCACTTTGGATTTGGATCCCACCATTATTGTACTGTACTTGGATATGCTTTGGATTCGACCTTTGTTTTATTCTGCCATTGTGTTGGATTTGGATTTGACCTTTATTTGACTTTGTATTTGATTCATGCCTATTGAAGGCTGGGGAAGGGAAAGCAAAGAAAGGAGTATTAGTAAGTAGTTCACTTTCTTGTGTGTGTTTTATCCATAACCCCCACATGTCATATTTTGTTCCACAGAATTAGATGTCTAAAATGTTCAAACAGTGTTGTACTGTACCAGTTCATGCACAATGTAGATAAAATCATGCTCAACAATATCTTGTCAAAGGGAATATAATTCATTGAATTTTAATACCCTAAACCTTTTATATGCACTCAACATTTTTCCTCAAACTTTCTTGCATTTTGCAATTTTATTCTTTCCTACCTACATTTTTATCATACCTACAATTATCTTATGTTCAGTGCAAAGTCTCATTGCTATTACTTTACAATAACATTTGACACGTTTCTTGACATTAAACTGCCTGTAATTTTTTAACTTTTTAATCACATGTGAATAACTGTACTAAATAATAATCTCTCTTTATTTCTAATACCTTACTTTACTGGTTTCTTTCTCATTTTTCTGTTCCCCAGATCCCAATTAAAGTTAAATAATTGTTGCTCTTTTTCAAACAAAGGAATTTGATAATGTGTATGTTTTCAAATTGATTTATCCTAATAGCACTGATCAATTTGCTGCAACTTTATAAAAAAAAAATACTGTGCTTATGTATTAGTTGCCATGCTTAGCACTGCTTTCGAGAAAGTATACCGGTAGTAAGCAAAAAATTCCCGTTGGTGAAGGTGATGGGACAAACTATCACTTCCGAGGCGATCAGGATGTAGCTATCTTTCCAAAGCAAAGCTGAAGAAAGATAGCGTATACATTCTGATCGCCGAGGAAGTGATAGTTTGCCATCGCCTGAAACCAAAAGGTGATTATTTGCTTTATATTCTACATCAGAAACATTTCAATCCTTCCATCATTTTAGAGCAACAAATCATCAATTAACAGCTAGCAAACGGTGTACGATACGTACAATGTATGCAGTACTTTACGTACGTATGCGCAACGTATAGAAGGAAATGTGTTGGTTGCACTGTGTAGAGAGTACTTTTATCTTCAGTAAAAGTGTGTTGTACTGTGTAGATAGTACTACTATCTACACAGTGCAGCGAACTTTTCTTCCCCCATCAATGATGGGTGAACTATCTTTCATCACGTGATTTACTTTTGACCAATCGTAGCGCAAGATTCTTTGTATGTGGAATATTATACAGTTATTTACTGGCAGGGGGTGTAATATAACATTATTTGGACTGCTGAAGGGAGTTATATTTCCCAAGTGGTTATATTTTCCCAAAGCGCGCAACGCTTAGGGAAAATATGGTCACGAGGGAAAATATAACTCCTTTTAGGTCCAAAGAATTTATATACCCCCTGCCAGTCAATAACTGTTATATTAGACAGCCTTGGGTTTTTTTTTGGGGGGGGTCCATCTTTTTTTTTTGCCCGAAATTGTTTTCATTTTTTTTTTTTCGGTGACAATGAAAATTTTAGAAAAAGAAGTGCAAAAAAAAAAAATTTGGCTGAAAAATAATATTTCGAGATAATTCAAGAAATAAAAAAAATGCTTATTAAAAAATACATTTGAAAAATAATTTCAAGGGAGAAGAAGAAAAAAATTCTTGCCGAAAAAGGCATTTATTGGGGGAAGAAAAAAATGTGGACAAAATAATTTCAAGGGATAAAAGAAAAATATTGAAAACAAAAAATGACCCTTGGTAATTGTGTAATGGGGGTGTAATTGTTGACATACAGTCCTCAAGAGGGTGACATGCATTGATTAAAAATATATTCATTTCACCAGCTGGTAAAATATAACCGGCTAGGAAAATATAACAATTTGGATCCTCGCAATTGATATCATGTGACGAGCTCTCCACCAATCACATCTCGGTATCTATCTAAGCTATCTAATGTAAAATAATATATCTCCCCCTTTAGTTAGATGTCAGTTGTATATTACTTGACATTTCAGGAACAAGCCAGATGGCAATTGCCCAATTTTTTTCTGTCTCTGTGTAATTCCGAATCAGGCACCAAAATGTTAAACATTGAGATATTTCAGCATATTTCTCTGATAACCATGCAATAACTATCAGTCTTTTGATGGATATCTTGTCAACATGACATGTGATTGTAGTTGCATTATTAAAGCTACAATAAAAATTAAAAAAACATACTAAATGATACTTAAAGCCTTCCAATATGATTTTTAAAATCTTCTAAATAGATTTATGCACACTTCCAACTCTTTCATTCTTCATTCTAAATGTTAGATAGAATTACCTTAACAAGTTTTTGTTTACTTGATATGTGGAGATTTCATTTTGTGGTCATTTTGCTAACATAATTTTGATATGTTCCTGGGCTTTTACTCTGGACTGCTTTAAATCTTCCTATATAGATATATCTGTAAAGCGCTTTGAGAGGGCATTCGGTCCTGAAAAGCACTTTATAAGAACTAGCTATTATTATTATTATTATTATTTAAAGAGAAAAATATCATGCTTTTTGTTCAGAAAATGATAGCTGATAGCTCTATCATTTCCGTCCTCAATCATTACCGGTGCCATCAAGATAGATCCCAACATGCACCTCTGAGCAAATAATGCCTGTCAACACAAAAGAAGGCTTTTAAAATCTTTTGATTTGCTCTACAAATAATGTGAGTGCTATAATATTGATATATCTGTAGATTGGTATGGCAGAAATTGATGTTGTTTTTCCAAGCTCGAGACATTGTTGTCACTTCAAAAGTCTTTGGGTAGAAATTGATGTACTACATGTGTCAAGTGACAAAAAGCTTTTGTTGTTCCCTAGCTACATTCCCCATGTGTAAGTGTAGAAATTGATATTTGTATTAAAAGTCACTAGTTATGAGGTATTGTACATTGAACATGTACCTACACATGTAATATAGATTTTTGGCAAGTCTGTGGCCCAGCAATTCACTACTGGTATATACAACTATACATGTACTTCCCATCTTGTGTACATAGTCATTCCTATAATAATAAAAATAAAGTGTGTACAGTAAAGCTTATTGATTTCATGGTGTTGCTACAGTTGTATTCCCCATTGCTGTCTATTGGGAATAAGTCCATGTACATTTATGAAGTAAGTTGTTTTTTTATAGAATTTGTGTCATAATTGTGTTTTTCTAAATACATGTCACAATGTGCTCCAAATGTCTTAGGTTCCATGTACATATATGAGCATACAGTATTACATGTACTTCTTAAAAGAGAAAGTGCACACTGTTAAATACTCCCTCTGAATGGAGGTAAAACTAAAAGTGACTTAGGAGTTGACTAATCGATGCATCCGCCACTCCTACACGGAGCCCACGTTCGCCTCTGTGCACAGGTTTTTATTTCATCAATTATATAGTTCATACCCTTTAACTCTTCAACCATATAGAGTAGAGCTATAAAGCTTCTGCTTTATTTTGAGTTTACATTGGCAAAATGGCTGCAGTGGAATTATCCAGCAATACCTTGAGATTTGATAATCTACTCCCATCTTTTTTCCAGCCTGGTGAAATCCTGAACAGTACTGGCTTAGTTCACTTAAATTTCTACTAAACACAGCATAGAGTTTCCTACATGTTTTGAAAGGGGCTGTACTTACTTGTTATTATCGACTCTGTCTTCATTGTAGCCTGGGGAGAAGATGGATGACCCGGGACCAATCTCCTCATCTTCGCTGGTTGCTAGGCAGGTGATGAGGAACTTTGCTGGCCTGGAGGATGCAGATAAGAGCGCCAGGGATGCAATGATGAACTTTAGCTACTACCTGACCATTGGGAATATGGATGAAGCCTTCAAAGCCATCAAACTCATCAAGAGGTGATATTACAGATACCCTTCCATTAGTGGTTTGACACAAAATGTCTACATCAACGATGGTGTAAGAAACAAATTTGTCTTTAATCTCGGCTACAACTCAATAGTTGGTTACAATGGAGGAAGCCTCTAATAAAATGTGCTTATGTATATACCGGTATATATATTTATATACATATAGATATACCCACTTCACTTAACTTTAAGGGTACTGTTATACATTTATGATCAAAAATATAAACTAAGTAGAGAATTTTATTGATTGATTGTTGGTTCAAATGATGTATGTAACCAAGCAGACTTTCACTTATGTCTTCATCTCCTATATGCCTTGCCAACTGAAACACTCCCTCTTTTTCAAACCAGTTACAAAAAAAACAACTTATAAACATAGGTAAAAATCTATAAGGCAGTAATTCCAGTGGTTTTGATGATTTTACTCCAAACTCCTTTACCTTATATTATCAAAATGTTTTTTTGCATATTTGCAATCTGTTAAAGCACTAGCTGCCATGTACCCAGTAAATTAAAAATATCTGAATTAATTCCAGTATATAAAAAAGGTGATCCACATGATTTTACGAGCTATCGGCCAATATTGATCCTGCCCTGTTTCTCAAAGATAGATTATATAATTTCGTAGAACAAATTAATATCTTATATTAGGGTCACTTCAGATTTAGAACCAACTGGGAGAAAACCTCTTCCTCAGCTTTTGCCATGCTGAGTCTTGTCTGTAGCTCAAGCTTACTCCTTCTCTGCTTCAGCTTAAACTCCTCCAGTTCAAGAGCTTGTTGTTGATGGAGAGCTGCTGCCTGGGCTGCCAAGGCCGCTCTCTTCACCATTGCTTTGACTCTAGCTCTGGAGGTACTGCTTGTGCTGCTCTTGCCAGTCTGGCTTGCTGAATCCCCGGGTTTGACGGACTCTTGATGGGACATATCGCTCATGTTGACTTAAAGCACTGTTGTTGAACTTAATGTAGCGTATAACCAACCAATCGGACTGACTGCACTTCAATAAATAGCGACAATTTCAAGCATGATGCGATACCGTTCACAAAAGGCGGTTCAACCTGAAATTTAATCAGAATTAAACAATCATACATAATATGTCAATTTTAAACTGTTTACAAACAATCTTGCATCAAATTAGTTGTATGATTAATGCATGTTTACTGAAATTACATATTATACTGTTCCAAAATGAAATATCAATGCCCTAAAGATTATGTTCCATTTCCTTAGCATCATAATAAATGAATAATACATTTATGATACCCTAATATGGCTGCTTGAGTTTCCTTAGTTCACTGTTGTATTTGTGTGCATGATAAAACAATAACCCTTTTGGCTCTACACATATTACCCTAAATTCCTCTTTATATACATGTCTACAGTTACCAGAATTTATCTTCATTCTGTCACTTTATACAACTGCCTCTTATATATAAATGATATTAAAATAACACAACCCGGTCTGTACAACAGACTATCCCCATAGCGCTCACACATGCACCGTATTATGTAACTGCACGTGTAATGCATCATAAAAGTTACTGTGCGTACGAATCACTTTCATAACAAATTTTATACATCAATTATCTGAAAACTATGAACTGTATAAAACCAACACCCAACTCAAACTGACGGCTAGTTATCAATTATCAACATCATATGTTCAAATTATACTCACAACATTGGGCTTGTCTGGAAATACTAAATATTGATCGCAATCAGAAGGATGACTTTTCCCAAAATTGAGAATCATTTGCAGCTAAATTGTTACGCCCCCACTCGGCAGACCAAAAATTCAACCAAAAAAATATCGCTTCTGACGTCATACTCCGATCGTCAACTGAAACAAAAAATGTCCTCACAAAACAGAGATTAGTATCTTACACAACTATTCATCAAAAACAGCATTAATATGAATTCAGGACAGAACGATTAATTACTTATGATAATAAACATGCAGTCAGAGATTTTGTGGACCTTTCCTAAGCATTTGATTCTCTTTATCTTTCTATTCTATTGAACAAGTAGCAGTATTACTATCTCAAAAATGGTATCTGTTTTAATAGTGCTTGTTCAGACAAAATATATAATTTTTGTATTGATTCATATCACAGTGAATCTGTATGGGAGAACATGGCAAAGATGTGCGTGAAGACCAGACGGCTGGACGTGGCCCGAGTGTGTCTTGGTAACATGGGCCATGCCAGGGGTGCCCGAGCCCTCAGAGAGGCAGAGAATGAACCTGAGCTAGATGCCAGGGTGGCCATGCTTGCAGTTCAGCTTGGTCTACTTGTGAGTAATGTTTTGGCTTCATTGAGAGAGAGAGAGAGAGAGAGAGAGAGAGAGTTGATCATAAGCAATGGTTTATTATTTGATTTCATGTATTATGTTCACTCTCTCTTGATGTAAAGTAAATATATAAGATGTGATGTACCTTTTGACATGTGATTTACTTGATGTGAAATCACTCCTAAGTACATGTAAACCAATGAGCAATATATGTGAGATAACCATGACAAATAAATACTCTCCTATTTGCATAGACAAAAAGTCTGTAGAAACATGAGCGCTATACAAGAACCCACTATTATTATTATTATTATATCTGTTACTAGTGAGGATCAAAATAAACATCTTACAATTCAAGTTATGGGACTAAATTTTATTTTCCTATGTTTAATTATTTTTCAGGAGGATGCTGAGAGACTGTATAAGAACTGTGGACGCTACGACCTTCTTAATGCATTCTATCAGGCTAGTGGACAGTGGGGAAAGGTAGGACACAGTAACAGTTTAGAATTATGTTTGAGAAGAAAGATATTTTTCAAGTTTAAACCAAAGAATTGCAATATATGATGTGAAATCACTCCTACCAGTGGCTCTATTTTCACCCTAAAGTTTTCCACACACAGTACAGTTTTTTTTTAAATGATTAATCTAATCTTTACATAAATTTACTATTACCCTGAATGATTAAAGGAAAATACAAACCATAATAGTAAATATACTCTCATAGAAACCAGACAAATCAGAGAAGCAGACTTATGAAAGTTTGAATATAATTGGACATAAAATAAAAAAGTTATGAATTTTTGAAAATTGTAATCACTATGCGTATAGGAATTTCAAAGTGGCTGATCAGGTAATATCATTGTAATGCAATGAATGCCACACATCTTTCCCATTTGTTCTATCTTACTGAATGACTAAAATGTAATTTTTTTTCAAAATGTATGAATCAGGTGGGCCTTTTCTTTTTAGAGGACCTATAAGAATATGCTATCCATGATATACTTTGAGTAACGCCCCAAGCTCTTAGGGTAAAATAAAAATAAGGATATCTTTGTACACGACAAACTGGAAAGTTATCCATGCAAATGTCTTTTCACTAATCAAATTGTCATATTGATTGATTAGGCCATGGAGACAGCTGAGCTGAATGATCGCATCCATTTGAGGACCACTTACTACCACTATGCCAAGCATCTTGAAGCAAAGGGAGACATCAATGGAGCTATTCCAAAGTACGTCTGAAATTTTTTAAATGAAGTTGTAAATATGTAGAATTTTTTCTAAACATTTTTTGGGGTGCCTAATGATTGACAAATATAAAATGTTATTGGCATTCATTCTGTACTGTATTGAGATCCTTTGGTTCATATTTTTGTTTTATTAAGTTTGAAGTACTTTTAGTACATTAAAATATGACCTAATCAAATGTAATAAAGTTCTTTCAAACATGCTGTTACTATTTCCTATTCCTCAGCTATGAGAAGTCTGATACCCATCGCTTTGAGGTTCCCAGAATGCTGTTTGATGAGCCACAGGCCTTAGAGGCGTACATTATGAAGACAAAAGACAGGTATGTAGCTCAAATCTGGTATATTCCGGATGCCAACTCCTACACAATTACCCATCTAAAATGCCTGGGCTCTGGTGAAGAGCCATGTTAGCTATCTCGTTATTATGTTATTTACTATGTTGAAGATGAAGTTGAGTTCTGGTCATGCGATTGCATTGTGAAAGAAACGGTGTGGAATCGACCAGAAAGGTTGATCATCTAGCATATAAGAATTTGTATGTATTGCAAGGTTCTGGAATCATCAAAATGATAAGAAATTTGACCAAGTCTTGGTAAAGTTACAAACACTGTACACGGAAAGATGTATATATGACTACATGAACATGTGGCGTAAAAATCCGTCCTTGGATTTTAACGATGTTACATGACATATTTAGAATATGAAGGCATTTGAAGAGCCATGCTTTTCAGGGAACATGTCTTATCTGATTTTCTTCCACACTTGCATAATAAGAATGGTAACGCTCACAAATTATTGTTCACCTCTTCCCAGAACTCAACCTTCTCTTTAAGTTAGTCATTTTAGTAGTTATAAGATGTGTAAATTTTCTCTGTGTTGATTCCTTTTATGTGATTATATTTCTCGTCATTATCCTTGTACAGCGCATAGAGAAACTTATGTTTATTATGCGCTTTATAGATGTTGTATTATTATTATTATTACTTTCGATTGGTACAGTAGTTTTTGTAATTTTGGACCGAGAGTTCAAGAACGGAATGCACACTTGCCTGTTTTCATTTTTTTTTCAGGAGGGGAATAACAGCCCATACACAATCATCAATTTGAATATGAAGAATTGCTCCGGGCTTTCTTTTGTCAAAGATATATCATTCAAGTATGAGTTGCAATAGGGTTTAATGTTGGGTTTAGGGTTAGGGGAGGTATGATGTAATGTCTTGGGTTGAAGATAGGAAGACAGTTAGTGTAGGATATTTTGTACAGCAACTGTCTCTGAATCATGTGTCATGGAGCCCCTCAACATTGCTATTGGTATTCATTGTGTAACGTTTGCATCCATACAGAGCCCTGAGGAAGTGGTGGGCACAGTACATGGAGAGTACTGGAGAGATGGAGACAGCCTTGCAGTTCTATGAGGCAGCCCAGGACTACCTGTCCCTAGTCAGGGTCTACTGCTACTGTGGTAATCTAGATAAGGTATAGAATGTTTGGATACATTGAGGGCTGACTAGGATGTATTTGTAGGAAATAAAGTCAATGGCCTAATGAAAGAGGGTGAAGAAGCTCTTAAAGAAATATGTCTTGTTGATTGATCATGGTATGTTAACCAGCTGTGACTCAAGAATTAAAAGAGTTGCAGCAAGTTACAAGGGAAAGTAAGTTTTTATATACCTTGAGGGGTACATGCATGTTCAGGGATTTGTTTGAATTAATTTTTGTATAAATTGAGAAAAGGAGAAAGGTCATATGGACATGCCCTATCATAGAGCGCAGAGGAGGAGTAAAGGAAGTGTGATATTTTGTTGGCCTTGCACTGTTATAGAGCAGCCAATTGTTCAAGAGATTTCAGGCTTGAAACCAAGACATAATGCTTGTACTTGTGGTAGATTCATTAGTCCTCAATTAAGTAGTCCTTTGGATCAGATGTTAACTTATTCATTTTTGTCTTTTCCTTGTTGATATCTTTGCAGGCTGCCGAGATTGCAAATGAAACAGGTGATAGAGCAGCATGTTACCATCTAGCAAGACAGCATGAAAATCAGGTGAATATTATTCATGATTTTCATGATAAACAAATCCTCACTTGTGCACCATAAGGTCAAAAATACATTCTTCAAGGAGATATTGCACAATTGTATGAATCAACATCGACACGGTTTATATTTTGGAAGCCCATAACAAATTAAGACTGGGAAATGTGATTTCTTAAAGATACAGGCCTACAAGAATAACGATCATACTATTACCCTCATTATTGTTTCAAGAACTTCTAAAATTTATCAGGGCCTGTTGCATAAAACTTATCATTAATGTTAACTTTGCCATCGATATTAACTACCATGGCAAAAACACTCAACAGCCAATCACATCAAGTTTTCCATGGAAGTTTAAGCATTTAAGGCAAAGTTACCATCAATGGTAAGTTTTATGCAATTGGACGGGCCAGCTGAATGTTTTCGGGTATGATGGTAACCCTCTGTGTTTGACCTCTCTTCCTTTTATGAATATTGTGTTTGAAATGTAATATTCCTTGCTTCATTTACAGGATAACATCAAAGAATCCATCCATTTCTTCACCAGAGCCCAGGCATACAGCCAAGCTATCAGGTTATGTAAGGTGGGAATTATCAGTGTCATATTGCATTTGTCAACATTTTAGAAGCAATATCAAGGTTGTAACTCCATAGATACATTTACATGTACTATGGTGTCATTCTGAAACCATTTTTTTAATGATTTTGTGTATGTCCATGGTCTACAAATGCTCAAAAAAACTTCAATTACATGCGTCTGAACATTATACAGATATTGACGGGCAGGGGGTGTTACAGGGATGCCAACCGTTAAGGTTTCGACGTATTTATTCCAGTTTTATTGCTCTTGTTACGGCGTTACGGTAAACAACCAAAAGGTTACGGGAACTGATAAAGAAGTACATTTTAGCATTAGTAGGTCCATGATTATTGCGTATGCCGGCTATATACACATAGCCTCCGTACACGGCGCTGCATGTCACGCACACATTTACTCAAAAGTTCACTGACTTTGACTACACTGGATGGGCACTTTCGCCCTCTACACACTTATTGTGCACATGATCCGTCCGCCGCCATCTTCTTTAATTCCGAAACATCGCAGCCGCCGTCATTATTGTTCTGATACTGATACTGATGGTGGATGATCGTGTGCGCAGTGATTCAACAGGCGCATTTCAAGTGCGGTACGGTGCGTGATGTTCATGAACACCGGGCCTAGCGGCCTGGGCTGGTACTGGTGGGACGGTGTGCGTGTGGTGTGCATTAGTGTGTAGGATACGAGTTCTGCCATTTTGACTGTGGATTTGACCAAGGTTTTTTCTTCCTGAATATTATCATGGATTCACTGAAAAGAGCGAGTATCTATGACTACAAACAGATTTTTACAAACATTTTGATGCACATCTTTATTTTGAACTATAAAATGGTAGGTTCGAAATGCAGTAAGAGTGATTGGGTGTTTGTATACGTTTTACACGAAAAATATGCTGCGTTGTCTTGCGTTCCGGAAAGATCCCCATTTGTTACGGACCAAAATTTAAATTTTTTTTTTTTTTTTTTCAGAGACAAAATTTTAGAAAAAAATTGTGTGAAAAAAAATTCTTTCGAGATAATTCAACAAAAAATCATCTCTTTTTTGAAAAAAATTATTTAAAAAAACTTTTTGGGGGAAAACAAATTTGGAAAAAAAAAAGACGAGGGGGAAAAAAATTGACCCTCGGTATTGGTGTAATTTGTGTAATTGGTCTCATACAGTCCTCAAGAGGGCGACATTGCATTGCTCAAAAATACATTCATTTCACCAGCTGGTTAATATAACACTGGAAAGTGACCGGCCAGGAAAATATAACAATTAAGACCCTCGCAATTGATATCATGTGACAAGCTCTGGACCAATCACATCTCGGTATCTGTCTGAGCTATCTAATATAAATATATACAGTATGTTATGTTAGAAAATATAAAGTAGAAGCAAAAGAGGCAGACAGAAAAAAGAGTAGGAGGGGGGATGGAGAGAGAAAATAAGAGTCGTACATTAAAATCTATCAATGATCATTTGTTTTATTACAGGAACATGATATGGAAGACCAACTGATGAACCTAGCTTTGATGAGCAGCAAGGAAGACATGATAGAAGCAGCCCGATACTATGAACAGAACCCCAACACTCATGATAAAGCTGTCATGCTGTTCCACAAGGTAAGACCTCATAGTGTACACTTCATTGGCAATATTGAGTTTAAGAATGCTAACATGATATGAAGCTGAAGAGCTGCATAGTCAGGAAATGCCATATAAAATGACTGTGTCCAGATCACCTGGAAATCTTGATATTGCAAAATTTCTAGATTTTGAGCTAGAGCAAGTATAGTTTAGAAAAAGAAGAACAAAAAAAAGTTGGTGAAATGTACCAAGGGAAAAAACAACAACTATGAAACCATGAATCCCACATCTACTTGTACGTTCCCTGACTACCTTTGTAAATGTAATGACAAAATCAACCATCCTTTTTGAGATACATCCAGCTGTCTTCTACGACCAAGTTTGTTCTGACTACATTATAACAAAGTTTAAACAAAATTTGAAAGTGAGATCTTCTCCAAATGAACTTTGTGGGTGACACATTGTTGATTTTAAGACAGAATGCCCAATTATTACTTTGTACTGCCTCATAGACTTACATGTATGAGCTAAGACTTTTCAACATCCTTTTCCTCTCTTGCATCCAGGGTGGACATTTCTCTAAGGCTCTTGAGCTTGCCTTTGAGAGCCAGCAATTCGGCGCCCTACAGCTCATCTCTGAGGACCTGGATGAAAGAACAGACCCTGTGCTACTCAACCGATGTGCCCAGTTCTTCATGGAGCACGGCCAGTATAACAAAGCTGTTGATCTACTGGTTGTCGCTGGAAAGGTAAATCAACTGGAAAACATACATTTCCATTCACCGCAGTCAAAACCTGTGTATAGATATTATTTAGAAAAAACTTGATCTATATTGATTTTTTGTTTGTTAAATGTTGATATGATTTTTGGCTTGTAGATACAAATTACACTTTGATTGGTTATTATGTGTGGTTTAAATTCTTCCCATGGTTTTATTTTGTATATCAATGTTAGACCATATGTAGAGGTGTTGTGGTCTAGTGGATACGTCATCGTAGTGTGGATCACATGGTCTGTGGTTCGAGTCCGGCCATTGCACTAATATCCTTTAATCTATATTTGCCACACTCGACCAAGGTGATGTACCTGGCAAGAATAAATTCCTTGAAATGCCAGAGTGCCATAATGGCAGCCATGCTAAAACTGGGATAATAATTGTAGGGTGCCAGGAGTGTCAAGTCAGACAGACATGAACGCTATACAAGAGCCTCTGTTATTATGTAATTGACCAATAATATATTCTATGTCATGGACTCTTCTACCCGAATAGTAACCGACAAACTGATTCATGCATCTGTTAACCCTATCTAGCCTCTACATTTTTCGCGATAATTTTTTAACGCCGAAGAATCATGCGATGAAATTTTATGACTTTTTTCTTTCGAGTCTTGCGCATCTTTTGAAATAATTTTTCGAAAGTTGGTCCCACCGTTACAAAGT
Organism: Strongylocentrotus purpuratus; assembly: GCF_000002235.5. NCBI lineage: Eukaryota > Metazoa > Echinodermata > Echinoidea > Camarodonta > Strongylocentrotidae > Strongylocentrotus > Strongylocentrotus purpuratus. Next base: position 23,392,611 of record NW_022145599.1, on the reverse strand, counting down.
CATGTGACATTTTGTCTTTGCATGTCAGCTCAAAAATTGCCAATTTTTCGTGATTTGTGTAGGTGCAAATTTTTGTGGCGGTCGGCCGTTCAACAGCCTAGATCATGGGGGGGGGGGGGGGCTTAGAAGCCCCCTCCCTCCCCCCGGGTTATGCAGTTTCAAAATAGCTCGGGCTATATAGGGTTAAGTTACTGTTTCAAGAATTTGAATGAAAGGGGCATTCATCAGCTTTTACTCATGGGCAAGTTCAATGATTTTCAAGAAAGTCTAATGTAAACTACATATACATGTACGTAAATCAAGTACATCTGTGAGTTTGTCTATTGTTTATCATATAATCTGTTGAGAGCCAGAAAGGCATTAAACTCTGCCGTATGGCAGCCGTGCTAAAGCCAGGGTAATAATCGGAAGCGTCAGGAGGGTCAAATCTGACTGACATGAGCGCTAAACAAGAACCCATAATTATTATTATTATTATAAATATCTATGTGGTTTGAGAATTTTATCAGGATTTTTTTAATGTTAGAGGGAGGGTACAGTAGAAGGAATATAATACCGGTAAGTAACATTTCATACAACAATTTTGATTTTTTTTTTTTTTTTTTTCATCAACCTTCAACAATGTTACCGGTTCACTTTAAGGTTCTCTACATACGATATTTATCTCAGCGATGTAAATATTTTATTAATGTATCCCTTGTTAATATATTTAGTATAATTTCCTTGAATAATGGTAATGTATGTGCTTCATAGAAAGCAAACTCTGTTGAATCCCATTTCTATCAATATTCTTTTTACCAATAGTATTTTGAGGCCTTGGAGCTGTGCCAGGACCACAATGTGAGCATCACAGAGCGCCTTGCTGAGAAGATGACCCTCTCCAAGGATGATAGCCAGGGTGACATGAGGCTGAAGCTCCTAGAGAAGGTTGCTGACCTCTGCTTCCTCCAGGGCTCCTACCACCTGGCAACAAAGAAGTACACTCAGGCTGGCAACAAGGTCAAGGTGAGTGCTAAAGGTCATCATTGTAAATTGGAAACTTGCCCTGGAAGATCTGGGACAATCTATATCAGTATGTGGTGATGAGCAAGAAATTGTTTAGATTAATGTGTTCTAAACCTGTTCATCCAGGGGCAACCTGAAATATATTGTTGGGCAAATATAATGGAAACTCTTCATAATGAGGACATTAGAACATGAAATTACTTTGTTATATGTAAGGTATCTTGTTTTATTATCCCCCTCGCCGACGAAGTCGGAGAGGATATAATAACGCTGCCGTCCGTCCTTCCTTCCGCCCGTGCGTGCATGCGTAAAAAATTGGTTTCCGAAAAGTATGTAGGTCAAAGGTCATAGCTCAATAAATATGCGAATCTGGTTTCCATTCGATAACTTGAGTAATGTTTGACAGATTTTAATGAAATATGATATGAAAGTTCATGGTATCAAAACACAGCCTAAGTTCGATTTTGGAGTATGTAGGTCAAAGGTCATAGCTCATTAAATATGCGAATCTGGTTTCCATTTGATAACTTGAGTAATGTTTGACGAATTTTAATGAAATTTGATATGAAGGTACATGGTATCAAAATACATGTACAGCCTAAGTTCGATTTTTGAGTATGTAGGTCAAAGGTGAAAGGTCAAAGCTCATTAAATATGCAAAAACACCTAATTATATATGTGAAAATGTGGTTAACTTCCTTGCCTAGTAATATAATAGTATAGTCCAATGGAGGTAACTTGTTCTGATGTATATACATGTAGGCCATTTGTACCCTGCGAGGGGGTGCTACGCTTTGCGTTGACTTGTATTAGGGTAAAAAAGAAAAGAATATAAAGAGCTGAGATCAGTGAAATTACCTTGTTATATCAGCAATCTCTATATTGAGTTTCTACTGTACATTACACCAACCTATTTTCTAGTTGGAAAAATTCATGCAAATCAAGATGTCACAAGAGTTATTCAGAGCTGCCCGGAATTGTCCTTTTTTTTCTCAAAATTATGGTAGTACGTTTTTTTCTTCATAAAATGCCTTTTTTTTTTGGTACACATACCGCACACAGAGCTGCCAACTAGTACAGATTTTCTTTAATTTGTACAGATATTAATAAACCTTACGGAAGTATGGAATGTTGTCTCAAATTACAAATTACATGACCACCAAAAAAAGCCTCATCTCTTTGCAGTATGACAGCCATCCAACACTTGCTGAGAAAGACAAAAAAGTATTAAGTATTCTCTTAATAGAACGGGAGTGAGTAAAATCACCCTCCAAAAAGGCTAGGTATAAGTTTTACAACATTTTTTCTCCTTGGCGTCCACGCAGTGATGTAGTGCCGTTTTTTTAGATTCATAGCGCCGCATAGGAAATTACTGATTTCCTGTTCCGGAGGTTCGCAACTCTGCGTACGTCGACCAAATGCCCTAAAATTGTGATTACTACTTCAATAGAAAATTAAGGTGAAGACATAATTAAAGAGAATAGGGAAAGAAAGAGGAAAGACAGATTTAGGACGGACGGTAAACAAACGAGAGAATCTCGAGATCTACCCCAGAATCCTCTCACCGGCACCAGAGTTGCCTAGGCCAATGATGGCCGAGAAGATTGCGCAACATACCGCACCGGTCTGGCAGGAAGGTGCCAATTGCGGTGATGATGTCTTCGTGGACCAGTGGATTTTTTGCTTGAAATTCCTTTTTTTTGCCATCATGGTTCCTTTTTTTGGTTGCACAAGATTGGCAGCTCTGGTTATTCGTCATGAATAATGAATTAATTAGGTTTAAATACTGTAATAAACTTGTTTTGAACCTGACTCTTTTGTTTACAAGCTCAACGCGGGAAATATAATTCATATCAATTTTTGTTCTTTCTCCTGAAGGCCATGCGAGCGCTCCTCAAATCTGGCGACACCGAAAAAATCATCTTCTTTGCGGGTGTGTCCCGTCAGAAGGAGATCTATGTGATGGCAGCCAACTATCTCCAATCCCTGGACTGGCGGAAGGATCCAGAGATCATGAAGAACATCATTGGTTTCTACACCAAAGGCAGAGCTCTTGACTCCCTGGCTGGCTTCTATGATGCCTGTGCACAAGTAAGTTCCAGCAAGTGCACCTCTTTATTAATGGTAATATTAATAGGCATTTATATAGCGCCATCTATCTAGATAATTCTATTCCGAGGTCCACTTTTTAATTATTACCCCAGCTTTAGCCTAGCTGCCATCACAGCGCTCTAGCATTTCAAGGAATTAATTCCTGCCAGGTATCCATTTAGCTTTCTACAGGCCACATTTCTCATGGGATGGGGATCATGTGCCGCGATTTGAGAGTTAACGTATCGCGTGCCTTGAATGGCTGCATGATCGATGCATGATTGTGCACACAGTGTGTGCGGGCAAGCACTGAATCCAATGACCGGGGTAATAGTATATTTGTAAAGCGCTTTGAGACATTTGTATTAAGCGCTATATAAAAATTAAATATTATTATTATTATTATCGAGCAGCAAATTTGTATTCGCTGTTTGGTACAGATTTACCATGTATTGCCAGTTACACTGCCGCTGCAAGTGCGATTTCTTATTTTTTTAAGGCATACCGTGCTAAAAATTCCTAATTCTTATTTTAAATGTTGGTAAGTATGCTGTTATAGGGTCAAAGGTCATATTTTGGTGGCTGTCTTTTGTGTGCTCTTACTGCTACATATCTAGACAGATTTCTTTCAAATTTTCTATAGAGATGCATTTTACTCTAATCTACACACATACTGTTTAGGTGATGCTGCTCCTAGTCTTGACAATAGATCGAGCCACTAGCATACCTGCCAACCCTTCTAAATAATCCAGAATATTAAGATTTTCTGGATTTTTAGGACCTTAAATTTCAGAATATTCTAATTCTTCAAAATTCTGATTGTTTAAAAAAAAGAAAATTATTTTGTTTGTTGCTTAAGCCAAATAAAGCTTGATTTATCATGTGCCGCGATTTGAGAGTTCATGTATTGCGTGCCTTGAATGGCTGCAGTACAGATTTACCGCGTATTGCCAGTTACACTGCCACTGCACTTGCGAATGCCTGTTTAGGGTACAGATTTCTTTTTTTCGAAGGCATATCGTGCTAGAAATTCCCAATTATTATTTCCAAATGTTGGCAGGTATGCTCAAGTGGTTATCTCTACGTCATCCTTTTGTTTCAGGGAGGGGAGAGGGGATGATCTTTGTCCCTCCTTCAAACATATGGATCACACATACATGTAAATCGCTGCCACTGCCGGGGGATACATTCACATTGCGTGGCAATACAGATACAGATATTTCTAGTTATAGACCTGTTTTTGCTATATGAGCCCCTAGATAAAATGAGTATAAGAAGAACAATCAAACAGTTATAGTCTTTGGCGGATGTGAACGTACATGTATATCATAAAACTGAAATGAATCATAGATGCCCTTTCTTATTCAGGTTGAGATTGACGAGTATCAGAACTATGACAAGGCCCTTGGAGCTTTGACAGAGGCTTACAAGTGTCTGAGCAAGGCTAAAGTCAAGAACCAGACACAGATAGAGGACAAACTTGGAGCCCTCAAGCATCGTATTAGTCTGGTCAAGAAGTTTGTCCAAGCAAGAAGGTATGTCCAACTTTATGTCTAAACAAAAATCCAAGGACAATAACCAACCACAATCCATGTAAATTTACCCACGGAACAATTCTACATCGGGCAAATACTCCCTTAGGACATCCGGCAGCTACCCCTAAGACAATCCCCCAAATGGAATTACTTCTTAGGACAACAACCCCTAGGCAATTGGATAGATAATATATTATGTTATATGTAGTGTTATTACAGGAGTATTTGCCTGATGTAGAGTTGTTGCGTATCTACATAATTGATTTCAACATGCAGTAGGTAATTATCATTGATATCTCAAATTTTGGTCACATTGCAACTCATTTTTTGCAAATTTTGTATTCTATTTCGTATTCTTGGTTTCCTTTATTGAAAAGGCTACATTTGTTTCCACTCCACCATACAACAGAGAGCTACGGCACATCCACTACTCGCTACACACACATACAAACATGCACGCTAGCGCAAGCATGCACACACACACACACACACACTTTAATTTTTTTAATTAAAAAAAAATCTTTTTTTATTCCTCCAAATGTGTAATACAAACATACAATTGAATGAAATAAATAACTGTTTTCAGTATTAATTGCTTATACATAAACATAATTAAACAAAAACGCATTTGCAGTATATAACCGAGCAATAATTGAAAGTAAACTTAAAGCTTATCTGCCATAGTTTACAGGAGGGATTAGACCGCCCTGCAAGGTCACTGGACAGGTGGTTATCTCATCAACTCAGCTCTCAGTTAACATAAGAAAAAGAGGATCATGGGGGACCAATGGTCACCGATTAGGCATTGTTTGTTATATAGAGGGCGCAAGTAGCTTCAAGTAGTGCAGTGGGCCTTTAAAGTACATAAACATAATTTATAAGTCAATTGTACATATTATTCACTTATTTCAAAAAATTATGAAAATGGAGATTACACACACACATAATATATAATCATACAACACACTCACAAACTCATACACAATGATTGTTTAAACACTTTTTCATTTAAAGTTTTACCTTAAGTTTTTTTTTTTTGAGGCCGCCATCCTAGTCAAGCATCGCTTATGATTGTGGTCTCCTGCACTTTTTCAACATAGTTTGGATAATACTTTAAATTTGTTATAATATCTTATAGAAATATATTAAGTTTCGTTATTTTATGTAAATATGTAAAAAAACATTTTGACATGAAGTTATTATTGTTTTATATTTTGTATTATACCTTACATTAATATGTTCTTTGTTATTCAGTCATTATATTTGGTAAATATGCAGAATTCTCTAAAAATCAAACTATATGCACATCTTTCATTTTTATTTGGTTTAGAGAATTTTTTTAGACCTTAATGTTATTTTTCACCTCTCTTTAATTTACCAGCCTTTAAATAGCTTCCTCCATGTCTGCCTCTACATTTTCATTTTTTTTTGTTTGGGGGGGGGGGGGGGTTGTCTTGTTTTGTTTATGTGTTTAGTAGCTTTAAAAAAAAAGAGTTTTGTAATTTCTTGTACATTATGGAAATTTCTTACGTAATTGTTGTTATGGAATAGCGCCGTCTGTGGCGAGACACATTGTAGTGCACAAGATGGATCTAGATTAAAAGGCTGAACCCAAAGTAACTCAAGATTGTAAGCCGCCGATATTAGTTGTTGTAGTTCTGTAATGTAGTTATCAGTAGGAATACAAGAAACGACATACAAAACATGGTATCAGAAGTTTGAAGTTACTGGATTCGTCTGGATATTTTTTGGACCGTTTTCAAAATGACTAAGTCGTGAGATTGTTAGCTCCGGAGGCATGTCCGTCTGTCCCGCTTTCTCGTTACCACAATATCTCAAGAACCACTAGAGATATGAGGCTCAAACTAGTTGATAATATGTATTCCCATAGGAAGACGATCTGATTATATTCGGGGTAGGTAGGTCAAAAGGTCACAGAGATCAACTTATGAAATTCCAGCTACTAGCCTCATTATCACAAATCTCAAGAACCATTAGAAAGATGAGGCTCAAACTTATCAATGATATGTAATCACCATAGGATGATGATCTGATCTGAATTTGAGGTTAGTAGGTCTTAGGTCACAGAGGAATATATCTGAAATATGAGCTTTAAACATGGTAACAGTATTACTATAGGAAAATATCCAATTACATTTTGGGGCTAGTAGGTCAAGATCATAGTCGTCAGTTGATATTTGATTAGAGGCTTTTGTTTTCATCGTGATATGTGACAACAAATTACATGCATTTCCTACCATGAATTTAGGGCCAATGCATATAGGAGGCGTAGTCACAATTGTCTCGTTTTTATTTTGTTTTTGGAAATGAAAATAAATGAAATGAAATGAAATGAAATGACAATGAATTGGATATTTTAATGAATGTGGACTAGTGATCGAGTGAACAAATTGTCTCTGTGTTTGGTTTTACTTCAGAGCTTATGATGAGGAACCTGAGGAATCAATGCGACAGTGCCAAGTCCTCCTTGAAGAGTCTGAACTAGACAGTGCTGTCCGGATCGGTGATGTCTATGGAATGATGGTTGAACACTATGCTAGACAGGAGAACTATAAGAAGGTAAGCTTATGGTGTCACATCAAAAGGGTACTAATTTGGCTTTTTCAGAGTTGGATTGTATGCCAAATTGCTGCATTAGTTGTTTTAGTAGATTTTACTTCATTTGTATATTTTTTACAGTTGTTTTTGGTCTCTAACTCTTTGGGAAGATTGTTGCAATATTTTCTGTCCTCTTTAGGACAAAAAACACCTTCAGCAACACCTTCAGCTGTTGTGTGTTTAAGTACACTGGCCTGGAAAAGCACACACTTAATTTAGTAAAGGTCTTCAATGAGGCCCATTATTTAGTAAAGGTCTCTCATTCAGTGTTTTAAAGGTCTATCTGTTGTGAAATTGATCTGATTTGATTAGTCAGGTTCCCTAGGCCCATATTTTTTAGTTTTAGGGACACAGTGGACAAAAGCACCAACATTTCTACATATGTACTTATCTGGCCCGGAGCTTTATCTTTCTCCACAGAAGCAACTAATTTAAATAATAATAGCTCTCTATATAGCACACATGTCCGCCACGTCGTGACGCTCCTGGCGCTGCCAGAATTAAATCACGTATTCATGGTTAATTGTGCAAATTAATGCAAACTGCTATTTATTTAGCTGTCTCTACGGCCTACACAGGAATTGATATTATATCTGCCCCAATAAATAAACTACCACAAAATATTTCGAGAATGTTCACTTTAATAATGATGTTCATAATTATAATGCTTGTGGGCGAGACTCTTTTGTCTTTGAAATCTGTAAGAAACAATTTTCCTGTTATTTGGAACTCTATTCCTCCTGAAATATCCTCGTGCAAGTCTTTAACTATACCTCCACAAGGCCATTTGGCCTTATTTTTTTGTTCCATTTTTGCATTTTCTTATAATTGCAAATGCTTATTATTATATATATATATATATATATATATATTTTTTTTTTTTTTTTTTTAATTGAAAATTGAAATGAATAAAAACGAATTGCATTGAATCTCTCAAAAATACAGTTTTTATGTATCCATTCATAATTATCATGACTATATCTACATTTTCTCCTCAGAGCATAATAAATCAAAGCTATTCTTAATGGTTAAATTTATGCAACTTTTATAGATTTAGCAGGTATGAGGGTCTACAAATCCAGCTCTCAACATCATTGACACAATGTCAGTGGATTTTGTTTTATTATAGGAAAATGACATCAAGATCATCATTTTGGGGTAATAGGCATTGATGTGAGGCTATATGTTGTTTCATAATTTACTACTTTGGCAACCATTGTCTGCTTGAAGCAGTGAGAAATTTTTGCATGGCGGTTTTCCATACAATCAACTGTGTTGACGGGAGCAGTCATGGGTTTCTGGCACCCCTTCTAAAAGTGATTCTTATGACTCACAGGGAAAATAATGAACTTTTTGTTTCCCCTTTATCCCCAAGCTTGTGTTAAGAGATCTGACTAGGTGTGAATATAGTTGTTTTCCCAATCTCTCTCTCCTCTTTCTTTTCTTTCCCTCCAACCTTTTTTATCTTCTCTTAGGCCTATGCATTTATGGAAGAGATGCGATCAAGGATAGCCACTGTCAACATGGCCTACTACATCAACATCCGCACGATTGAGGCAGTGCACCAAGCACTGGACATACCCCTTGGGCGGGGTACAGGGGCAGAGAAGAAGGGTATGGTGATGGGCAATGATCTAGGACAGGATGAGGATGATGGAGAGGAGGTGGAGGAAGAGGTGCAGGAGGATTATAATGAGGATGAGGCTTACTGCTGATGTTGATATTAATCAATTAGTTGGATTACTGTATAAGTAGTTATTTTTGTGATTCTCACTAAATACTTTTTGATGGCAAATTTAACACGCAAAAATATTTCCAGCAAGTAATGTCACATGTTGAATTCACTTTCCTGTTGCTTGTCGCACACGGCGTTTATACATAGTAGCACGAGCTTTCATCTGGTCGTAGGGCGCAGCCTGCGACCACTCTTTAATAGATTATTTTCATTTATTTCTTTAAAAATTCATTCTTATATCATGATGATTGTGATAATCATTAGTGAGTTTATGATCCACGGAAATAAAATAATAATTATTGTAAAGAATATAATTTTTAGTGGTTGTGGCTTTACGCAAATTGATCTCCTCACAAATTTGTCCTTGAAACCCCTGATCCAAGCCATTATCTTTTTCATACATACATGATGTAGGCATGTATACTACGGTTAAACCTGTGTCTGAAGATGGCTCAGTAGTGACTAGAAATCCAAGAGATTAGGGAAATAAAAAATGTTATTCTTGGTTCTTCAAGGTCAGGGGTCATCAGACTAAATATCTTATGTTGAAATGCTCTTGTTTCAAATTCTCTGTGTAGGAATCAAAAGCAACAACTCTTTACGTGTACCTTCTTATAATAATCAACCAGTAATATACATGCCTGTTTACATATGTTTTGGTACATTATTGCTGAATGAAAGGGATGATATTTCTGATTTTCAGAATACTATGGTGCCTGATTTGATGATAGAACAGGCTGTTTTCACTCTGATGATATAAAATTACTTTTATAAGGGTTTTCTACTAGATTGCTTTTGTTTTGTCATTCAAGAATTAAATTTCACCTTTTTCCTTCTCTATTCAAAATTAATTCATTGTTATTAATGTGAGATCATTTACAAAATGAGTTGTATTATATCACTATCACTATATCTACGGCCGGGAGAGAAGGGGGTGGGGGCATTATGGGACCCTCCTAAGATCTCTGCCGAGAAACAGCCGATCGCTGCGAAAAATTTGCATGAATGTCAAGTGAAGTGTATAGAACACTGGTAGTTTCAATTTTTTGAAAAATTTACTCATTTGCTTATTTATGATAATTTATGCAAATACAGTCATAAAATTCACATTTTTACCCATAACTCATGTATTCTTCATATTTAAACATTCTTTGTCTCTCCATATATTCTTTTGACCATCCATTTGGAATAGGTCCGTTTTTGGAAAAATGTTTTCTAAAAGATGCACAAGACTTGAAAGAAAATAGTCATTAAGCGGTGGGGCATCATCCTAACACGTTCCTGAACAATCAGAAAAATTGCGGAGCGGCCTGATTAGGGTTAACTTCCCGGCCCCCCACTCAGAGGTCGGAATGACCGCATGCGTGTTGCCAAAATGTCCGGTAAAGGGGTACTTTTCGTGCGACAAAGTCCGGCCCGAGAATTGTAAGAAAGGGGTGTATTTGACTTTTCACCCGGAGATTTCTTTAAAAAGGGGGTGTTTTTCTTTTTTTCTCTCATCTCTTTGGACTCCTGAGAAATTATTCCGAATTTAGGGGGGTACATTGAGCATTTTGTCTGATTTAGGGGGGTCTCCAATGCAAAAAAAGCCCGCGAAAAGCCCGCGAAAGGGGGGTTCGGAAATGTTGGCAGTCCTCAGATAGGGGGTGCTTTCAAAAAGAGGGTACGAGCATATGCGTACCCTAAATAACACTGAGTGGGGGGGCCGGGGTTAACTTAAATGTGGAATAGTGTTCGTTAATTTGGAAGTGAAAGAATTTCAATCAATTTAAACACATTTATGCCAATAAAACGATGATATTTCTAACCCTGTTTTGTATTCAGCAAATTATGAAGTGTTAATGTGTAAATGTTAACACATGAATTAGTAGACAATGTTGTGTGTGATGATATTGCCTTTCATACCTTGATTTGTATTACGGTACCGTCTGTACCATGACATCAATTAGATTAACAATAGCAGCTATTGTGTATAATTACGAAATAGCTACCTACGATTATATTTATTGTATTTAAAAATATTTTGTATTCCATCAGTGTCCTATGATTTATTGTTCTCAATGTTATGTCGTTGATGATGCAGTTTTATAAATTATTTAGACTCACTGAATTCTCAAATTATGTTGATTTCTCATTTATAGAAGCTAGGAGGGACAAGTTTTGTGTTTAATTTTCTTTCACCTTTAACACAAATAACTTATGCTGATTTTTGTAAGATCAATGTGCTTTTTGTATTGTGATATGAAGGATCAATTTCCTTGCTTTGTGCTCTTTTGTAAATATAGTACCCCAAAAATGTGATATATTTGTAAACAAAATATTCAGAGATATTGATTGTTATCTGTACATTGAATTTATTATAGATATGCTGTGGCAAATACAGTTGTAATCTTGTTGTTTCATTTCTTACTTTAGTCAACACTTTTGCATCTTGAGTTATAGTAATATGCATTACAAGAGAAACTGAAAAGAAAGATATTTCTTGTGCAGTACTTTGGTCATTTCAAGCAATACAATATAAGATGATGAACTAAAAACTTGCTGGAAATTGCATTCACTTGAAAACACAACTCACATACATGTAGGCATTTATGAGACCGAGATCATGCACATGTAAGTTAGCATAGTTATTGTAAGATGAAATAATCGTAAAGCAGACATCATTTATTTTGTCGTCACATACAGTAGAAGTTTTGTTTGATTCTATTAAAACTCATTTTCCTTCATTACCATTACTCAAGATAACTTCTAAAGCTGTGTAAAACATCTAAACATCAAATCTTGTATGTTTGTTGTATATACATAGTACACAAAAAGTGAACCCGGTCCCTTTCCCATCCCTTAATTTCCCCAAAATGACCCTCGTCATTATCAAAGTAAAAATATTTGATATATTACACACATAACGGACAGTTTTCAGGTACAGGTATATGTTTATTCACAGATTTTTGTGAAGTTTGAGGGAATCTGTGACATTTAATGAATGTGAGAATGATTATCCAAAAGTTGACAAAAACCAACAGTATATAAATGATTGTCTCCACACCAGTGTTTTTCAACCTTCTGAGAAATAGAAGTTTTGCCTCACCCTAATCCCACATTCATTACAGAAGATTCAATTTTCATCACTCTGGTGCACACCATAAGAGCCATATACTCAAGTACGGACACATTTTATTTTTCCTAGAATTTGCAAGCGAGTGAAGCAAGCGATAAAAAACAATGACGTTAAGTATGGTAACATTGTTACTTTTGTAAACTAAGTCTCCCTTGCCGTCGGTAGTCTTTGAATGGCTCACATTCACACCCTATTTAGTCACAAAGGGAGGAACTCGCAAACCAGTACTTCTCGGGGTACAATTAGTGAGCATTTTTTTTTTTTGGCCCTCCAAAATTTGAAAAATCGCACTCCCCCCCCCCCCCCCCTTGAGGGCCGGGGGGGGGGGGCCAATCTCCAAAAAAAGGTAAAATTTCTTTTCCCAGGGGCGCCATTGTAACAGGGCGATCACTTTAAAACCTAAAGCCTAAAACTCATGAGTTTACGGGGGCTCACGATGTTGAAAAAGTATGTTAAACAGAAAAAGAAAGAGAGAGAGAGAGAGAGAGAAAAAAAATGAGTGACCCGCTGATGTCACAAAGGAGGTATCAAAATATGCTAATCTGGCTGTAATTAAATGCCTAAAACCCATGAGTTTATGTGGACCCCACCAAGGGCCCTAAGGCGGGTCCCTGGATGCTCGTCTTCTGACCGTAATTAAATACCTAAAAACCCCAAGCTTCCGAGGGCTTTGCACCCAGGGGCGTCGCTAGGCTTTTTTCAGTGGGGGGGGGGGGGGGGGGGGGGGGGGGGGGGGGGGTAAAAGCCAACGATTACTGACAAAATTAAATGTCCAAATATTTACAAATTTAACCTTAAAAATCCGCCGACGAAGGCAACTTAGCATCATAGCTATATCATTTTATGGGGGGGGGGGGGAGGGTAGTGAGCACATTTTTTTTTTTGGTCCTCGATTAATTTGCACCCCCCAAAAGGTAAAAATCACGTGTTTTTACATGATTTTTTTTTCGATTCTTAATAAACCCTATTTGTCCGAATTCAGTTTCCCCCTCTCGCGCGAAGCGCGGAAGCTTTGTCGTTTCCTTCAATTATTAGAAAAAGCAGACGATCGATTCGTTGTACCGTTCGCGACTCTTAACCCTATTTTGTCTTATTCCCTCTTCCGGCGCGAAGCGCCGTAGCTTTAACGTTTACTTAAATTATGAGAGAAAGCAAACGATTCGTTGTACTGTTCTCGACTCTTAATCCTTATCTGAATTCAGTCCCCCCCCCCCCCCCTCCCGCGCGAATCGCGGAAGCATAGACGTTTCCTTAAATTATTAAAGAGACAAGACGGTTCGTTGTACCGTTCTCGCCTCGTCTAAATGAAGTTTCCCTTTCTGCGCGCGAAGCGCGGAATTTTAGGCGTTTCATCAAAATATAGAGAAAGGAAGACGATTTGTCGTACCGTTGTTGACTCTTAATCCTCGTTTGAATTTAGTTTCCCGAAAATGTTAAACCTCTGATTTCTTTAGCTGATATTATAGGAAAGTGCTCCAAAATGCGATCATTGTGCAATTACTCTAAAATTGGCAACTAATAGTCCCGAAAGGGGTGTGGTTTATGGAAAATGAATAATTCATTGTTAAAAGATGATGACTATACAGTAAACATAAAACATTTGATTAGAAAATTTAAAATGGAAAACGCTTATATGAACCCGCAAATGAAATGGGACATGTGCAAAATAAAGATTAAAGAATCAGGTATTCGAAACAAAAGCATAAAGAAAAGAACGAAGCTTTTAACAAATTACAAACTGAATTTATGTCAATGAGCTGTAAGACTGATGAAAATCCGTCTAAAGAAAATAAGGAAGAACTAGAACGAACAAAAATTAAATTAGACCAATGGTTAACATATAAATGTAAAGGAGCTTTTGTCAGGTCCAGACAAAAGTGGATAGAACATGGTGAAAAATCAACGAAATATTTTTTTCAATGCGAAAAAAAGAAACGGAAAAAGAAAAGAAATAAATTGTATTAAAAAGAATGGAAGGGTTGTTACAAACCAGGAAACTATTCTTAGTGAAATTGTTGAATATTATAAATGTTTGTACTCTAAAACAATCAATGGAGTTGAATCGTCTGATATTGATAATTATTTAGCTTCAACTATGCTTCCTGCATTAACGGAAGAAGAAGCAATGTCGTGTGAAGGAATACTTACCGAGGAAGAATGTCGAAATGCTATATTTTCTATGAAAAACAACAAGTCACCAGGTAGTGACGGTTTATCTGCTGAATTTTTAAAATGTTTTGGGAGGATGTTAAATCCCTTGTAATAAATAGTATAAATGAAGGTTTTAATCAAAAACAGTTGTCCGAAACTCAAAAGTTAGCTATACTAACTTTGCTGTACAAGAAAGGGGATAAACAATGCCTAGATAATTGGAGACCTATATCATTGCTTAACACAGATTATAAGATTGTAGCAAAGGTGTTATGTAAAAGATTAAAAAATGTCATAGATAAATTGATTTCTTTTGATCAATCAGGTTATTTAAAACAGCGTTCCGCTATGCAAAATCTACGTTTAGTTAAATATATAATTGAATACTGTGAATCAAATAATTACTCAGGTATCCTTCTTTTTCTTGATTTTAGAAAAGCTTTTGATACGGTTACTCATGAGTTCTTATTTCAACTATTATATAAGTTAAAGTTCAAAGAATCCTTTATTACATGGATCAAAGTCATTTATGCAAATGCTGTAGGGAGTGTCATAAATAATGGTTGGGTCTCGCAAAAATTTGAAATAAAAAGGGGCATTAGGCAGGGCTGTCCGCTTTCTGCTCTATTATTTATTCTAGTTGTTGAAATTATGGCATTAAAAAATAAAGCAAAAATAATAATATAGATGGTATCACAGTCGTAACTACTGACACTGGTATTTCAAAAGAATTTAAGATATCCCAACTGGCAGATGACACTGTTCTCTTTTTAAACAACATTCAATCTGCCAACATATCTCTCGAAGAAGTAAAACATTTCGGACACTTCGCTGGGCCGAGCTTAAATGTGATGAAAACAAATGCTGTTACTATACAACAGCAACAAGCATTTATCGAAGGTATTAAATGGAACGATGAACCTGTCAAGTATTTGGGAATGTATCTAACAAGGGATAAAAAGGAGTCTGATCGATTGAACTGGTTGTGAAACTAGAAAAAGTAAAATCAATCTTGACTTTCTGGAAAATGAGAAACTTAACTTACTATGGTAAAGTTGTAATTCTTAAATCACTTGTAATCTCACAATTTGTGTATGTTGCTTCGGTATTACCTATCCCTCAGAAACTAGTTGTTGATTTGAATAAACTGATGTATAATTTTCTATGGAATTCAAAAAGAGAAAAAGTCAAGAGAACAGTCTTAATTAATGATATTGAAAAGGGAGGATTGGGCATGGTCGACTTAAACTCTAAATTTCAATCGCTACATTTATCATGGTTTAACAATTTCTTTGAAAATAATTATGATATACCGTGGAAGTTTATGTTTAGATACTGGATTGAAAAAATATGTCCGTTGTTAGTAATTTTGAAAACAAATTGTTCCAGTAAAGACATGTTAAAGTTATGCTTAAAAAAAAATACCTAATTTTTATGTTAACTGTCTCGTAACTTGGAGCGAACTTAAATATATTCAATTTCCACAAGTTATGAATGTTGAAAATCAAGTATTGTGGTACAATAGTAATATTACACATGAGAGCAAACCTCTCTTTTTTAAAGAATGGTTTAGAAAAGGCATTATAACAATGAATGACATTGTAGAAAATGGACGTTTTCGGCCAAGAGAACATATTTGTAGAGTGCTTGGCTCAAATTCTTTGCTAGTTGATTTTATGTATACGAAGCTTAAAAATGCGATCCCAAAAATGTGGATCGAAAGAATTCAAGATGTTAATTACGCACATGACGATAAAACAAATTCACAATTCGAAGGCGACTTATACGAAATAAGAACACTTGATTTTATAAGACTATCTTCAATGAAATCTAGCCATTTCTATAGCCTATTGTGTGACTTTAAGAAAAGAGAACCAGCTGTATTAACATTTTGGGAAGGTAAACTGAACCTTGTCATTGATTTTGATTGGAGAGATACATTAAAATTTAAGTTTAAGACATTGAAAAAACAATAAAATAAAACAACTCAACTTAAGACATTTCATAGGATTTTACCCTTTAGATACAATCTGTGCAAATGGAAAATTGTAAATGAAAACCTTTGCATTTTTGTAAAACAGCAGAATCTTTCGTTCATGTTCTTTTAGAGTGCCCGAGCGTAAAGCTTTTCTGGAAACGTATTGTGGAATTGATTGAATTGAACTTTAAAGAAAAAATTATATTAAACGAAGAATTATTAATTGCTGGTTTTGATTTCAAACATGCAAATGGAGCAGATATAAATACAATCGTTGCATATGCTCAATACGCAATCTATTTGATGTATATGTTAAATTATTTCAAGGTAAACCATACAACAGCTTTTTCATATGGCATGTTTTTAAATACGAGTTACTCTTGGATAACATCTCGGATGTTGTTTCAGGGGCTCTCGGGACATAGTATTTTTTTGGAGAGTTTTTGAGAGCTTTTGAAATAGCATCTGGGAACTAAGGAAAATCTTCGGGGATATTTTATATCACTGAAGATTTTCTCTTAATAGTTTAAGAAAATACTTAAAGTGAATGTAAAATTTTGTTATGATGTAATGATTTGTGTGTTGGTTATTTTTGTAAATGAATAAAGTACCTCTGACAAGAGGAAAATAAAAAAAAAATTATAGGAAAGTGAAACTTCGAGAAAATACAAGTATTGTAGTTGTATAGTCTCTCTCGAAGTCGTCACAGGGGATAAAAAGTCACAGTTCGTAGAGAAAAAAACTTGTCGGCCGACCGACAACATACATCTCACCGACTTCAAACTTCTGAATTGATATAGTACACGAGGATCGAGCAAGAATACCGACACAGCTGACTCGACACATTTACCCGTGTCTTTCTTGCTCCCTCGACGAGACGACTCCACCCAACAACCCCCCTCCCTCTTTACTCCCACTCCTCCTCTCTCAGGCTCTTACCTCCCCTCCCTCTCCCCTCTTTCATCCCCCGTTCTTTTGTTTCCCTTTTCTCTTTTTCTTCCCCCCCCCCCGGCCCCTTTTCTTTCTTTTCTTTCTTTTCCTTTCTTTCCTTTCTTTTCCTTTTCTTTTTTCCCTTTCCCTCTCTTCCCCCTCCCCCTTTTCTCTTTTTTCCCGACGGTAGCGCAATTTTACCGACAATATCAGGATATTGTCGGTAAGGTGGGGGTGTCGCACCCCCGCACCCCCACACCCCCCTTTGGAGACGCCCCTGCCTGCACCCCCGCCAGTTAGTGACCTACCATGCAGTGAAGGTATCTAAAATATGCTCGTCTGACCGTAATGTAATGCCTAAAAAACCCAAGCTTCCGAGGGCTTTGCACCCAGGGGCGTCGCTAGACTTTTTTCAGTGGGGGGGGGGGGGGGGGAGGGGGAGTAAAAGCCAACGATTACTGACAAAATTAAATGTCCAAATATTTACAAATTTAACCTTAAAAATCCGCCGACGAATGCAACTTAGCATCATAGCTATATCATTTTATGGGGGGGGGGGGGGGGGGGGGAGGGTAGTGAGCACATTTTTTGTTTTGGTCCTCGAATAATTTGCACCCCAAAAGGTAAAAATCACGTGTTTTTACATGATTTTTTTTTCGATTCTTAATAAACCCTATTTGTCCGAATTCAGTTTCCCCCTCTCGCGCGAAGCGCGGAAGCTTTATCGTTTCCTTCAATTATTAGAAAAAGCAGACGATCGATTCGTTGTACCGTTCGCGACTCTTAACCCTATTTTGTCTTATTCCCTCTTCCGGCGCGAAGCGCCGTAACTTTAACGTTTACTTAAATTATGAGAGAAAGCAAACGATTCGTTGTACTGTTCTCGACTCTTAATCCTTATCTGAATTCAGTCCCCCCCCCCCCCCTCCCGCGCGAATCGCGGAAGCATAGACGTTACCTTAAATTATTAAAGAGACAAGACGGTTCGTTGTACCGTTCTCGCCTCGTCTAAATGAAGTTTCCCTTTCTGCGCGCGAAGCGCGGAATTTTAGGCGTTTCATCAAAATATAGAGAAAGGAAGACGATTTGTCGTACCGTTGTTGACTCTTAATCCTCGTTTGAATTTAGTTTCCCCGAAAATGTTAAACCTCTGATTTCTTTAGCTAATATTATAGGAAAGTGAAACTTCGAGAAAATACAAGTATTGTAGTTGTATAGTCTCTCTCGAAGTCGTCACAGGGGATAAAAAGTCACAGTTCGTAGAGAAAAAAAACTTGTCGGCCGACCGACAATATACATCTCACCGACTTCAAACTTCTGAATTGATATAGTACACGAGGATCGAGCAAGAATACCGACACAGCTGACTCGACACATTTACCCGTGTCTTTCTTGCTCCCTCGACGAGACGACTCCACCCAACAAACCCCCCTCCCTCTTTTACTCCCACTCCTCCTCTCTCAGGCTCTTACCTCCCCTCCCTCTCCCCTCTTTCATCCCCCGTTTCTTTTGTTTCCCTTTTCTCTTTTTTCTTCCCCCCCGGCCCCTTTTCTTTCTTTTCTTTCTTTTCCTTTCTTTCCTTTCTTTCCTTTTCTTTTTTCCCTTTCCCTCTCTTCCCCCTCCCCCTTTTCTCTTTTTTCCCGACGGTAGCGCAATTTTACCGACAATATCAGGATATTGTCGGTAGGGTGGGGGTGTCGCACCCCCGCACCCCCACACCCCCCTTTGGAGACGCCCCTGCCTGCACCCCCGCCAGTTAGTGACCTACCATGCAGTGAAGGTATCTAAATATGCTTGTCTGACCGTAATGTAATGCATAAGAACCCTGAGCTTCCGTGGGCAGAGCCCTTGGACCCTACTTCAATTTACGGCTCTCTACATTCTACCTAATCGTTAATACTCCACTTTGAATAACGTTCCGCGGGGCCTGCATGTAACATGTAAGAGTTGTGCTGATGCAGATTTTCTTCTACCCCCCCCCCCCCCACAAAAAAAAAAAAAAAAAAAAATTTGCTCATTTAATACGCCACTGCCCCTGGAATGTTTGCCCCCCCCCCCCCTCCCCCCTCCTCCGAATCACAAACTGCTTCCGGCGCGCCTGCTCCTTATCACGATTATGACTTGCTTCCAAGATTCCTCGTGACCATATTTTCCCTCAGCGTTGCGCGCTTCGGAAAATATCACCACTTGGGGAAAATATAACCCCCTTCAGCGGTCCAAATAATGGTATATTACACCTCAGGCCTGTAAAAAATAAATGTAAAAAAGAATCAAAAGCCTTTTCAAAATCAATTGCTATCAAAAAAGAGTGTTCTCTGCAAAAAAAAAAAAAATGAAAGATCATGTCGTCTGTCATCCGATATTCCAAGTAGTACTTATAGTAGGCCTAATTGCAGATCATTCCATGAGATGTTAAGGACGTGACAAAATGCAAGGGGTGACCTTGCATTCTGTGTCGTCCTTAACATGTCATGAAATGATCTCTTTTCATTTCTATATAGGAGTGTATGATCAGTCTATCCAAACTATGCAATCGCAGATCATTCCATGATATGTTAAGGACGGGACAAAATGCAAGGGGGACCCTTGCATTCTGTGTCGTCCTTAACATGTTTTGAAACGACCTCTTTTCATTTCTATATAGGAGTGTATGATCAATCTATCCAAACTATGTAATGGCAGATCATTCCATGAGATGTTAAGGACGGGACAAAATGCAAGGGGGGACCCTTGCATTCTGTGTCGTCCTTTTGTCATGAAATGATCTCTTTTCATTTCTATATAGGAGTGTATGATCAGTCTATCCAAACTATGTAATCGCAGATCATTCTATGAGATGTTAAGGACGGGACAAAATGCAAACTATGTAATCGCAGATCATTCCATGAGATGTTAAGGACGGGAAAAATGCAAGGGGGACCCTTGCATTCTGTGATTACATATTTTGCAAGGGGGACCCTTGCATTCTGTGTCGTCCTTAACATGTCATGAAATGATCTCTTTTCAGGGCATATTTCCCATTTGCCTTAATTTTGCTAAAAATCACATGAAAAGTAGATTATTATATACCTCATCGATCACGGGGTGAGAAAAATTCTAGCAGCCGACATTAAAAAGGTCTTATTTGAGCGCATATCAACCAATGTGGCAGAACAAACCTAAACGTTTGGTGCATATAACGTCTAGAGTATATAGAAGGGGGTGGGGGTTAATACATTCGTTGCTAATTTCCCATTTGCTTTAAATGTGCTTTAACTCACATGAAATGTAGATTATTATATACCTCATCGAATACGGGGTGCACAAATTCTAGCAGCCGACGTTAAAAAGGTTTTATTTGAGCGCATATCAACCAATGTCCAGAACAAACCTAAACGTTAGGCGCATATAACGTCTAGAGTATATAGAAGGGGGTGTGGGTTAATACATTCGTTGCTGATTTCCCATTTGCTTTAAATGTGCTGAAACTCACATGAAATGTAAAATATAATATACCTCATCAATATGTCCAGAACAAATATTTTAGTTAGTTGCGCATAACATGTAGAGTATATCGGTGAAGGGGGTTTCGGCCTTTAATACATTCGCCGCTAATTCCCATTTGCCTTAATTTTGCTGAAACAGCTCCCATGAAATGTAGATTATTATATAGTTTAGCGAATACAGGGTGCATAAATTGTAGCAGCCGACATTAAAAAGGTCTTATTTGAGCTCAGATCAACCAATGTCCAGAACAAATATTTTAGTTAGTAGCGCATAACATGTAGAGTTTATCGGTGAAGGGGGTTTCGTTCTTTAATACATTTGCCGCTAATTCCCATTTGCTCTAAATGAGCTGAAACTCACATGAAATGTAGATTATTATATACCTCATCGAATACGGGGTATACAAATTCTAGCAGCCGACATTAAAAAGGTTTTATTTGAGCGCATATCAACCAATGTCCAAAACAAATATATTTCGTTAGGAGCGCATAACATGTAGAGTATATCGGTGAAGGGGGTTTCGGCCATTAATACATTCGCCGCTAATTTTGCTTTAATTTTGCTGAAACTCACATGAAATGTAGATTATTATATACTTCAGTGAAAACAGGGTGCAAAAATTCTAGCAGCCGACATTAAAAAGGTCTTATTTGAGCGCGTATCAACCAATGTCCAAAACAAATATTTCGTTAGTAGCGCATAACATGTCGGTGAAGTGGGTGTCGGTCTTTAATACATTCGCCGCTAATTTCCATTTGCTTTAAATGAGCTGAAACTCACATGAAATATAGATTATTATATACTTCAGCGAAAACAGGTTGCACAAATTCTAGCAGCCGACATTAAAAAGGTCTTATTTGAGCGCATATCAACCAATGTCAAAAACAAATATTTCGTTAGTAGCGCATAGTATATCGGTGAAGGGGTGGGTGTTGGTCTTTAATACATTCGCCGCTAATTCCCATTTGCTTTAAATGAGCTGAAACTCACATGAAATGTAGATTATTATTTACCTCATCGAATACGGGGTACACCAATTCTAGCAGCCGACATTAAAAAGGTCTTATTTGAGCGCATATCAACCAATGTCAAAAACAAATATTTCGTTAGTAGCGCATAGTATATCGGTGAAGGGGTGGGTGTTGGTCTTTAATACATTCGCCGCTAATTCCCATTTGCTTTAAATGAGCTGAAACTCACATGAAATGTAGATTATTATTTACCTCATCGAATACGGGGTACACCAATTCTAGCAGCCGACATTAAAAAAGGTCTTATTTGAGCGCGTATCAACCAATGTCCAAAACAAATATTTCGTTAGTAGCGCATAACTATATATCGGTGAAGGGGGTTACGGTCTTTAATACATTCGCTGCTAATTCCCATTTGCTTTAAATGAGCTGAAACTCACATGAAATGTAGATTATTATATACCTCATCGAATACGGGGTACACATATTCTAGCAGCCGACATTAGTCAGGTCAATTTATGGTTTGACCCCCCCAAAATTGCAACAAAAGGTTTTTCAACGGTTTCTAGTAGTATTCGTCCTCAGGAATAACATACTAAAAGTAGACCAAAATCGAAGCTTCAGAAAGCTTTTATTTTCAAGATGGCGTCCAAGATGGCCGCCGATACCTAAAAATGGCCATAAATCACTTATTATCCATCCCAGAGACATAATTTTGGTGTCTATCCCATGGTTTCATCAGAGAATCCATTGAGACAAGTATATCGTTTGTGATGGTCTAGGAAACCCCACAATCCAATTTAGCGAACGAAACTATGATCTAAACATACGAAACATATAATAAATGTCTAAGAATGCATCATTGAAGATATAAATCCGAAATACTACATTAGAGTGAATTTATATGCAAAACACCTGTTCGACTGCAAATGATTTCATTTATCAACAAATTTACTTTCGAGGCGTGTTCAGTGTAATTATATAGCGCCACCTCTCGGTCAAGCGGCAGCACACACCGTGATAAGGGCGGAAGGATAACACGGCTTGATTTCCAGCTGCAATTCTTTCATTTTCATTTTCTTTTGCGGTTGATAATCATATTATTCGTTCACCATGTCTGCTGATGAAGACACAGAACTTAGGGATCTTATCGCTCAAACACTTGAGAGTACTGGAGTACTTGGAAAAATAAGGGTAAGTTATCGGCGCAAGTTCAGAATCATCCAAAAAAGCGACTTTGAGTCGACCCGTAACTCCGGCGTGGAGATACCCCGGCCCTAACTCCGGGAAGCTCCAACACAGGCGCCGCAGGCGTCGGAGCTTCGGGTGGTTTCGTTGGTTTCTCGTGGGCAGGTGGGGGCTAGTAAAACAGCCGATTGGGTGATATTATCGTTAAATCTGCAAAGGGAGTACTTACAATTTTTACATCATAGGGTGCACGACTCCTCAGGGCTCAACTCCAATCACTTGAATGTATAATTTGAAGAAGTCTTTGATGGGAAAAAAAGGTTAATTCGGGGTAGATCTAGGCCTAGGAGTAGGTCTACTACACCAACGATTCTTCCATGTCGCAGCGTTGATTCAAAATAGCGATGAGAAGGTACGCATGCACGGCAGTGGCGAAGAAAATATGAATATTCATGCTATCGAGCGCCGATCGCTCGAAATCGCTGAATGTGCACGACTCGAACAAACAGAGCCCTTCTCAACCTCAACCTAGAAAATTGCTAATTAGTCTATTTCAAAAATCATTTATGAACAGTAAATTATGATAGGGAGGCCAATGCCCGGGCGTAAGGCTTCTACACCTACGATTTGTGCGCTCGTCGCCCACTTCAAAAAATTAGCAGAGGGAAAAAAATTATGTAAAAATAAAATTGATGAAAATAAGAAAAGAAAATACAATTAATTATACATTTTACAACATACCTATAATCACGGATCTGTAACAGTCTTTAACCATTTGTTGACGATCTTGCAGATTTTGACGTATTTGAATACAATAATTGGGCTAGCAGAAGACATTGGCGGATGCGCAGAACCAACTAAGAAAATCCTAGAGTAGAGGGCGTAGAGGTTTGCTCACTAAAAACCTTCTCATTGGCAGAAGTTAGACACTAAAAATATGGGATCCGTTTTGAGTAAAGAACTTTGATAGAGATCAACATTTCAGATGTTCACAATTGTCACTTCTAACCACTAGAAAATATAAAGATAAAAGATTATATCTTTTTAAATGCAGATTTTTACAAACTGAACATTCGAAGGTAGATAGAGTACGATGTTTATGTCAATCTTGCGTTGGTTTGAGCCCCATAGCTACAGCCATCTCAAAATGAGAAGAAAAAACTGTGAACAGTGATCTCATTGTTCTAGCCAAATACGGAGGTCTTGTGACATCATAATATGAATATGTATGAGCTCCGGTCATATCGCGCGCCAGACAAATCTCTCGTAGTCTCACACACAGTACCTTATTCTCACAGCACTATAGACTCGAGTGTCGAGCTCGTGCAGTAAATCAACGAAAAAAAAGATATTTCAGTAAAAAATGTCTACGTGAGCAGTCTATACTCCAATTGAGAAGTTCGGTTGAAAAGACATGATTGGATGATGTGTTGTCAAGTATAGCCGGTCGAAGAAGAAGAAGGAGAGAGAGAGAGATATCCAGGTAGCTAGGGTAGGGTACGTATGCGAGGTATAATGCATATCATTCCGGGGATTAAATAATGTGTTGTGCATTGTGCTGATTTTGGAGGTCGTTCTTGTTGGTTGTACAGTAGATCTCCGACTGAAATCATAAGGAATATACTCATGAGGAAATCAAGTTATTGGAATACACATCTAAGGTAAATATCAATGAATTATATCTATTTCTTTCCTGCCAATTTTGATATCTCTTCTTCATTTTTGAACCATCGCCTTCGGCTTGTAGTAGTAGAAGATGTAATCGTTCGCACATTGATGACTGGATTTCAGCCTGCATCGGGGCTTGCCTGTGTCGGTGTGTACCGCTTTTGAGTGATTGTACTTTCGCGCGAAGTTTTAAACTTCATCATGAACTTTGTCCGGACAATGACACGCCCATTCCCTCGAGCCTGTCTAATTATGAACGTAAATTTGCGACATGAAATATAATTGTTTCAAGGCTCTTACGTACGGATAGGCGTAGAAGGAAATGCCTTCAAAAGAGCTGGATATCTCCTATTTTATGGAACTTATGGAGTCGGCAGATGGGTGAGTTGTCTTAGTGAAATAAAATGCTTTCTTTTAATCTTTGTTTTATTATAAACAAATTAGTAATTAAAAAGTTAGATTTGGGCATTGGCCTCCCTAATTATGATACATCTTATGAAAGAGCGTTTTATCCCAAATCAATTGGTGTCATTTTTATGTGGTATGGGTTCACGCTTGGAATGAACAGGAGGCATCATTTGCGAAAGTACATTCACTCATCAGCGGCTAGCCTTGAATCGGTCGCACACACAGACACAGTACAGGCCAGGTACGGTAATTGCAAGCCGCAATCCTGAAATCGAGCCATGCTAGCCATGGAGGGACAAAACAGAGACAGAAAGCCACTCATTGTAGTCAATCAATATAGATCTAAACTCAGAAAGTGATTAAAATTAATAAGTAGGCCTACCTTATTCCAATAGTATTTCCTTATAAGTAAAGATCAATCTGATACTGCATTATCATCAGTCTGCAAGAATCTTCAACTGTGAAGGAGGTAGACTTAACCCCAAAGAAGAAGAAGAAGAAGAAGAATCAACAATAGGAATGCATGCAACGTATGTACGCAGACGTGTACTGTATTTTTTCTCTCTCTCTCGCTATACGTAACACACTCACTAACCATGTATCATACACTAAACACACACCTTCAAATCATGGCTTTCATTTCACTTCTCAATTGGAGTATAGAGTAGACTGCTCACATAGACTTTTTTTTTTACTGAAATATCTTTTTGAATACTTCTCATACATTACTGCATGACACTGGTGTCTAGTGCTGTGAGAATACTAAGGTACTATGTGTTTGACTACGCCAAATTTGTTTTGCGCGCGATGTGACCGGAGCTCATACATATTCATATATTATTTTGCAATAATCCCTATTTTGGGCTCCAACAATGATATCACTGTTCACAGTTTTTCTTCTCATTTTGAGATGGCTGTAGCTATCGGCCTCAAAGCAACGCAAGATTGACATAAACATCGTACTCTATCTACCTTCGAATGTGCAGTTTTTAAAAAATCTGTATTAAAAAGATATAATCTTTTTAGTTTATATTTTCTAGTTGTTAAAAGTGTCATTTGTGCACATCTGATATGTTAATCTCTATCAAAAGTTCTTTGACGTAAAATGGATATCATATTTTTTTTAGGCTCTACCTTCAGCCAATGAGAAGGATTTTAGTGAGCAAACCTCTGCGCCCTATAGTTTCTCTTGTATGTGCGTCATGTTCATCTGCTACCACAATTATTGGATTCAAATACGTCAAAATCTGCAAGATCGTCAACAAATGGTGAAAGATCGTTACCGATCCGTGTTTATAGTTATGTTTTGGAGTGTACAATTGTATTTATATGTTATTCAATAGAGATATATATATATTTTTTTTTTTTCTTCTGGTAATTTTTTGACTTGGACGACGAGCGCACAAATCGTAGGCGTAGAAGCCTTACGCCCGGGCATTGGCCTCCCTACCATTATGTTGTTTATGCGTGCCATACACTCCATTGCTACTGTGTTGCAGTCCTCTTATTTTCCTCTCTTCTTTTCTCTTTCTCCAAGCTCTCTATCCTCCTCTCCTCTTTGCCTATCCCTTTCTTCCTTTCTTCCATTTATATTGTATAATTGTATTTGTGTATTCGGGCGTACCAATTACAAGCTCTGCTTATCGGGTTTATATTTATGTTCCTATTTATAAATTGTATTGTTTGAACAGATGTCGAATATGTTGTCAAATTGAATGGAAGAAAATTAATGTTCATTTGAATTGAATTGAATTGAATGATTAATCCGAGAAAGTCTCATAGTCAACATGATTCATTGTCGTCAATCTTGGTTAGAGTTGATGAATATTCATTTTTTATTTTCGAACGTCCAATACTACGTACGAGTCAGCCCGGCTTGACCCAGTGATATCTGAATTTTCGTTACCGGTAATCCGATATCAAACGAGTGCTCTGTTGGCCATTGGCTATGTTTTGGTAGGTTGACCCGGAAATATATCGGCCGCCGGGTCATGTCATTACTAGTTTGAATGCACGAACGTACTGTTTCAGGGTTCTGAGATAAAAATTGGATAACTCATATAAGTAAGTCCGTAAATTTTGCATATTATAATAGGTTATCAAACTTTGATAACTGTAATTAGGAGGAAAATATACAAAGCTTTTTGTCTATCTGCTTTATAGATCAGAAAATTAGATCTAAATAAAGAAAATCGGGGGAGAAAATGTCAGGAGCCAAAATTACAAAAAGATGTTCCGAATTGGCTCAATCTATCCCCCCTGTGCGAGTCGTCTGGATTACCGTCTGTATTGGGGAATGTCAACAAATGTCAGTTTTATTAAAGAAATGACCCATATCAGAAGGTTATTTCTGTCTACCCCGGCCCCCACTCAGCAGGGCGCTTTAGCAACGCGACGGAAGGCATACACGTACGGCGCCTGTGCGCGCTTGGTGGGCGGTGCCATACTTGCTATGATTTCATATATTCAAGCTTTTATTTTATACCACAATACATGGTGTCCGTTTCTGAGAAAGACATAGGTGTGTACATGTATCTCTGTAATCTCAATGCCTCAATGGTGATCCACTTGGAATCTCACAATGTTTTAGCGTCTTTAATGAGCTTGTAAATACCACTGGTGAAGAGATTGCTGTTTTACTTGAAATATGTAAAACTTTAAAAATGCTTGAAATGCTGTGGCGAATGTGACAATTTCAGGTTTGAACGAACATTTGATAAATATTTTCAAAACAATTCATGACAGCTTCATTTTTATTAGAATTTCTTACACTTACACCTATCAGTTTTAAAGTCCACTTGATGTCAAGGGGAACTTCCCCTAGACTGCTTTGAAAAAGTTTGGCCTAAACAGACAAGACAGGAGCGAGCTTTAATTTATTTAATTTGATTATCAATCCTTACCATTCTTTTATCAAATACTTGATAAAGGCAAATATTCTGTTGTCTGTTCAAATGAACGTTATCAATGTTACCTTATTCTCTTGTTGTCTACAAACAGGCTGAGCTTCGGGCAAGTGTTTTTCTTACACTCGAAGAGCAAGATGCTGGAAGGAAGAATTCACCATTTGTAAATGAGGAGCTCAAGAAATATCTGGCAACAAAAGAAGGTAAAATTATTTTATTAGAAAGAGAGTGATTTTATAGAAGATGTGAATTTTATATGGCACTGTTTTGTTTGTTCTTTTAACATATAAACGTGTCCCCCAAGATGGTAAAAAAATACATACTTCCAAGTACATGTAATTTTAGTATCAGTACTTTTCATATTTCTGAGAAGTGCTTATTTAGAGCTTAATCTATCTCCATGTTTATTCACCAGACATGCATACTCTTAGTTTTGGGGTTGTCTGTCCGTCCCACTTTTCTTTAACCACAATTTATAACTCAAGAAACATCAAACAGATTTCAACCAAACTTGGATGAAGTAGTTAATTATTTATGAGCATGCGAGGATGAATTGATTAGATTATGGGTAGAAGTTTGCAGGGTCATGAAAGTGTTTAAAAAATACCATAAAATATGTTGTTACCACAATTATTTGAAAAGCATTAAAGTAATTCAAACTGCACTTGGATGAAGTATGACTACCGGTAGACATGCACAGATGAACTGATAATAGATTTTGGGTGTTAGAGGGCTTCTTTATTTTTGGAAATATTCTGACTCTTTAAGTGCCATTAAGCTATTTAGTTAGAGCTAATAAAAAACAGAGCCATATGTAGATGGTACTTAATCATATGTTAAGAAGAAAATGAGGAATTGGTCATCATGATTTATATTGCATATAATCAATTTCTTTAAAGCTATGGTCACAAAGGTTTGGATGAAGATAAGTTTGTATGAATCTCCATGTTTTTCCATTGTCTTCCCAAATTTCCATTGTCTGAAAATCGTTTGTATGGCGTTTGTAGCAGTTCGTAATGGCATTTGTGACCGACGCTTTTAGTTAAAGACTATAAAAGCAGCTTGGAATTATTTCCAACTTTCAAAGTCTACCCATTTAAAAAAGTTGTCTCTTGTATTCTCAAATGTGGCTCTCTCACTTCTGAACTCTTTGCTTCTGATGATCTCTCTCTCTCTCTCTCTCCCTTTCCCTCTCCCTTTCCCTCTTTCTCCCTATCTCTCTCTCTCTCTCTCCCTTTCCCTCTCCCTTTCCCTCTTTCTCCCTATCTCTCTCTCTCTCTCTCTCTCCCTTTCCCTCTCCCTTTCCCTCTTTCTCCCTATCTCTCTCTCTCTCTCTCTCCCTTTCCCTCTTTCTCTCTCTCTCTCTCCATTTGTATCTTTACCGTATATGTTTATCTGCAATCGATGTCATATTTTTCTTTCATCTTTCCTATAATTTTATTCATAGGATATCACACAGCTGCTGTTGTCAAAGAATTTCTGGAGTACTTTAATTTGGACTTCAGCTTGGCAGTATTCAACCCTGAAACAAATACTGTGAGTGATGTGCAGCAAAATGATTAGGTCACAAATTATTTATTCATTCTTTTAATGTAAGAAATAATTTGATATTATACAAATATTGCATGCTCTGGTGTTCAGAACAACAAAATATTTGAACAGAAAAATTTGGAATTTTGAGTTGACTACCGGTATGTTATGTTAAAAAAACCAAATGCATGCAATATTTGTTATATCAAATTTAGGGTCTTTTCGTTTTCCTTGGACTGGAGTGAGGCCCTCTCGATTAAATTTAGGTTGCCTTTTTCATCAGATGCGTGCAGCTAAGACAATTCTCGCTACCCTAAATAGGTACGAAAATCTCGAAATTCGCGAGACGAGGTAATTTTCACTCTCTCGGGTCGTCACTACAACTTCCGGTATAGAGTCCCATCCCGCTGGCGCTAGCGCCTGTGTTCGCTGTGCAGAGTTTTCACGCACGCTAAAATCGATGCCAATCAGTGTAATTTGTACAGATTATAATATGCAATGGAAAGCTTCGGCAGAATTAGTGACTTTAGCACAAAAGGCCGTTAAACTCTACCGTGAAAGAGAGGGTTGTGATCACGAACGCCTGCACAGGAAGCTGTAATGTCGAAAAGCTATCCCATAATGCAATGCGCGTTTTCAGGATTTTCCCCGGATCTCGGCAGAATCGCTATTGGGGTAGCGAGAATTCTAACAATGTATACATAGCATTATGTGCAGAGAAGAGAGGTGTGCAGTCTAATTCACTTTTGTACGCGTTTTACCATGCAAAAAATATTGTTACATTTCAACTTCTCTGCATCTGCATCATATTTCATCACCATTAATGAATTCACTTTTATTCAAACCTGACCACATTTGGGCTCTGAGCTTTTGTGAAGAAGTTAATCATCATGAAACAATGATTTTCTTTTCTGCGACTATTATGTTTGTATTTTTAAAGGGCAATCAAACCCTTGTAAAGAAGTTCATGTGTATAAAAGCAGAAAAATAAGAGAAACAGAATGGCAAAAGTTTGAGATAAATGGGATCAATGATAAGAGAGTTATGAATGTTTGAAATGCGAGATCATTACAGCTACCGGTATGCGAATCTCAAATTGGCAATTATTTCACTGGATTGTGACGTAGTCATGAAGAACTTTCCTGTTTGTCATGTACAAAAATACACCTTTGACTAACATCTGATTTTCTCCGAAGTGCCTTCTCCCTTGGGGCACTATTCCAATATTGTTCATTATTATCATACATTGTAGATCCTCTAAAAAGAAAAAAAATCTTTCTTAATAATGCATTTCGGAAAAAAGAACTTACATATTTCAGTCAGTATGTGTGTTGGATCAAATGGAAAAGTTCTGATTCTGTTCTGATCCTGGTCCTGATCCTCAAGAGGGATATATACATGTAGATGACCAATAAGAACGTTATCGTTCAAGAGAGAGTGTTTGTTGCATCTAGAACATTTTAGAATTGAGTCCCATCACATTGCAGTTATGGGGAGGGACTATGCATATATTGCCCCTTTGGATTGCTTCCCAGAGTCTGGTTTTGAAGGTTTCAACTGAGTTGCAGGCAATGATACTGGGGGAATAAATTCCAGGCCCGAATGGTTCTTGGAATGAAGGTGAGTCAATAAATATCCGTTTTGCATGTTATGTTAGAGAAGGAGAGATTATGATGTCCCTTGACACTATGAACATGACTGACAAAGAAAACGGACAAATTATACAGTTCCTCAGGTAGACAAAGGAACATCCTTTCACTGCTATTATGTAAAAATGTGTAGAACAGGTGTCACATGCAATGCATATTCACCTTTTTACATAATAGCAGTGAAGGGATGTTTCTTTGTCTACCTGAGGAACTGTATATTTGTCCGCTTTCTTTGTCAGTCATGTTCATAGTGTGAGTATCTTCAGGGTTGTGTGATGTATTCAGGTCTGGGTATGGTTACTTGGTCATTGATGGATTTGAAGAAGAGCGAGTGTCGAGCCACAAAATGTTGACTCTGTAGCGGTTGCCATTTTAGATCACTCTTCAGGTCTGATACTAGACGTCTATTCCATATTTGCCAGTGACAAATCTAGCCCCTCTGTTCTGGACTCCCTCTAGTTTGTTGATATGTTTAGTATAAAGTGGCATATTCTAGATGAGGCCTTACTAGACAGGTGAATGCAGCTTCTCTGATCTTCTTGGTAGAGAAGCCAGACAGGTTACGACGAATCATCCAGAGCATACAGTTTGCCTTTTTGACTACCTGATCCACTTGGTTCTCTCAGGATAAGTTGTTGGTTAGTTCCACTCCGAGGTAGGGATGGTGGTTTACCTCCTTGAGGGTAGTACTGTTTATGTACATGTAGTATGCTTGGTTTATGAGATTACGTGTCCTCCTGGACGTTGAATTTCATGTGCCAGTGCTACATCCCAGTGACATTACCGTTTCAGCCAATTTGAAGTTCCCTTATGCATAGGGGTTACAACTTTTAAAAGAGATTTTATTTTTATTAAAACTCTTAACAATTGCATATAAAATGTAAACACAATGATGGTCCCATGTATTTGCAAAATAGAATTTCAAGTCGTCAACCAACTTGCAATCTCCGTTCATCTTCAAAACATAATGGGCACCATGATTTTCAGTATGTCATTCCAGCACTATGGAACAATCTCCAAGGCCCGAATTCACAAAGGAGGTTTGTCGACAAACCTAGGTTTATGTGCGTCATATGACGCGCGTTTTTACAAACCTTGGTCTGTAAAAATGCGTCATATGACGCACATAAACCTAGGTTTGTCGACAAACCTCCTTTCTGAATTCAGGCCCAATAGTCTCAAAACTTCTGTCCTTCATTACAATCGTTTAAATCCAACTTAAAAACATATCTGTTTCGATCATGGCATTCTTAAATCATAAAGTAAAAATATAAATTTTGTAATTGATTTGATAATTGTATGTCATAAGCGGTGAATGCTCAATATTTTTCATGTCTTTCTTCTTCTCTCTCTCTCTCTCTCTCTCTCTCTCTCTCTCTCTCTCTCTCTTCTAAGCGCATAGAGACAATTATGTAATATGTGCTATACAAGAATTGAGCATTATTATTATTATTATCATTATTAATACTGTCACCGGTCTGCTTCTCTGATTAATTTTGCATTCTTTTAGAGTTGTTTGATCTTCAGGTTGGATTTCCCTTTCATCTTTTATTTTGTTAACAGAGTGATACGTATGACGGGAGGGAGTCCCTCGCCAGTGAGTTGAATATTGCTGATACTGAGAAGACGAGGGAAAAGCCCCTTCTCTATGAGATACTGAGGAGAAGTCAAGACACAGGGGACCCAAAGGGTAGACCACGCTCCAGTTCCGCAATTGAAGTAAGTTGGATGCGATCTATAGGAGTAAATTAGAAAGAATAAAGAAACATGCTTTTAACCAATTGTGTCAAAAAACTTTGAAAGGATTTAGGAAATATAATTGTATGCCTCTACCCAATAAAGGTTGTACTGGAGGCGATATGTTTTCGGGTTGTCCATCCGTCTCGCTTTCTGGTTATCACAATATCTCAAACTGCTTGAAGCATTTACTTCAAACTTGGAAGACGATCTGATTAGAGTCTGGAGTAAGTAGGTCAAAGCTTAAAGTAGCTTGGCGAAGAAATTTCACATAATCACTAGAAATGGGCAAACATGTCCGGATAGCGTAGACCAATTGAACACACACATTCTGCTCTAAAGTCTTGTAAATATAAATGAAACGCGGTAAGAAGCTTTTTCCAAGAACCTTCTCAGAACTTCTATTCCTGGCTGAACATTTTGTTCTCACAGTAGGTCGATTATGACGTCGCTGGTTGGGCACGATCGCAATTCTAGGCCTCAAGCTCGCCTCTCGCACAGCTCGCGTGCAGTATTTTGCATAGGCCTTTACGTATACATTATCCAGACTTTGCATGCTTCATTTCCTGACGAGAAAGTGGAATAACAATCTCTAGAAATCATGTTATTACATTATAATATAAAGCAAATTTATGTAATATAATACGAGGGGTGAATCGTGCAATTCGATTCGTCCAAATACCCTTCTGTTCTGTGTAATTTGCTGAGATGTTGTGTATTTGTTCGGTCATCATGTCTTGGCGTGATAGTGATTGCTGTTGATTATAAAATGTCTCGCCCAGTCACCCCGGCCAGTGACAGGGTGCATGACAGATCGATCGCCAGTTGAGCGGGGCCGGGGGAGCTGAGCGGCAGCTCAGCCAGCTCGCGCTGATATGCTATCACTTGACGTGCACCGACGCCGTCTTCTCCGACTTGTTCTCTTTCTTACATCTATCCTACATCATCATCATCGTCACTATCACTACCAGTACCACTGCCACTATATAGTTGTGGAGCTGTGATCATCAACTTCGAATTCTAAATCGAGTAAAACTTTAGCTTCTTCGAGCTCAGACATTTTGATCAGATATTTAGCGTTCGAGTGGCGTTTGTATACATATAATGCGCAGGCGAGAGTTGTGTGAGAGCTCTTGGGAGCACTCTCGCGCTCATGTGCCCAACCTCATACGTCACAAATCGTACGTCACAATAGCAGGCCGATCAAGGGCGGAATAATCGGGTAGTAATTTCACCACTTTTAATAGCGATAAGTCAATTCTATATTTTTTTTGAAAACTAAATATGAACCATTAGAAAGATTGTAACATTAACTTTGCAATGATACCAACATTATTAAGGATAAAAGCCTTTTGAAACCTTCACTCAGCTACTTTAAGGTCATAAAGGTTAATTTGTATGAAGTAACATGTATTAGCCTCATTATTCCAATATCTCAAGAATCACTAAAGGTATGAGCTTCAAACAGGGTGATAGTTTACTTCACCATAAGAAGACAATCCTTTAATAAACTTAGCATTGATGGTAACTGTAACTTCCATGGAAACCTTGATTTGATTGGCTAATTAGTGATGTTGCCATTGTTGTTAATATTGAAGGCAAAATTTCCAGTACACTTCATATGATGGGTTTTTTCTGTGTTTTTCTGTGTTCATTTTTTCTTTGATTTCTGTCGGGGGAGGAAGGCAGACTGCCCCCCCCCCACCCCTTAAAAAATGCTAGTAGTAAGCAAATAACTACCGTTGGTGAAGGTGATGGGACAAACTATCCCTTCCGAGGCGATCTGGATGTAGCTATCTTTCCGAAGCGAAGCTGAGGAAACTTAGCGTATACATTCTGATCAACAAGGAAGTGATAGTTTGCCATCGCTTGAAACCAAAAGGTGATTATTCGCTTTATATTTCACATCTAAAACATATTTCACATCTAAAATCTAAAACTACAAAAAGAAAAGGACATGTATGCATCTACATAAAAGACACCAGGCCCAAATTCACACCAAAAAAAGTTAAAAGTTTAACCCAACCCCTTGAGGGTACGGTGCGCGCATGTGTTTGCTTTAATTGCGCTCATTGGTAATGCGCGCTTCATTGCGCCTGTTTTAGTGCGCTTTTGGATAATCTTCAGTGAAAGTGTGTTGCCCTTTGTAGATAGTACCTCTATCTTCAGTGAAAGTGCGTTGCACTGTGTAGACAGTAGTCTACACTGTGTAGTCTACACTGTGTAGATACACAGTGTAACAAAGTTTTTGCTTCTCCCATCAATAATGGGCGAACTATCTTTCATCATGTGATTTACTTTTGACCAATCGTAGAACAAGATTCTTAGTATGTGGAATATAATAACATTTAATTGAAAATCAGAGTTTAAATTTTAAAATCATTTTAGCCCTTTACAATATATCCATAACATATATGATTTTGTTTCTAATTTCCAGGAAGAAACTGTTGCTATCCCGAAGGTACATTAATATCATATTTTTTCTGTTGTTGCTTGAATTTGAATGTTGTACATGTATATATATGCAAATAAATGTGTTTGCTTCTGCATGTTCATTGCACATTTTGTTACACATAGACGGAGGCATTATAACATGTTTTCTGTCTGTCCGTACGTCCCGTTGTCGTGATCGCGTTATCTCAAGAGTTATCGTAAGAGGTGATTGATGGATTACCCCCAAATGAATATATCTTGCAGAGCTAATGACCTGATTGATTTTGGGGTCATGAGCTCAAAGGTCACAGGGCTTATTATGTATGCAAAAATAGCTTGTGATCGCGTTATCTCAAGAACTGATTGATGGATTACCGCCAATGAAGTGATTATATTTTGGGTTCATGAGGTCAAAGTTCATGGGGCTCATTATGTATGCAAAAATAGCTTGTGATGCATTGTCAATACTGACGGATATCAAACTCTGGAAATGTATGTATCTTGCAGAGTCGATGAACTGATTTGATTTTAGGGTCATGAGGTCAAAGTTCAAAGGGTCATACATGTATATGAAAACTAGCTTTTAATCACGATATTCTGAGAACTTGTTAATAGATTACAATCAAACTTGAATTCTTAAAATTGGTTCTGTTTTGGTTTGTAAAATCACTCTATGGCGGAGGCATCATTTTCGACTGCCTGCAGTTGAACGAACATCCATCTAGTTTATTTGTTATGATATGTGTGATTCAAAGCATGATTTCCATAATTTACTAATACACAGTATGCATGTTCTGTCATCATTGAAAAAAAAATCTAAAGAGAGAAGAAAACCAAGATGACAACACTGGGTAGTAATTCAGAGTTCCCTGCTATCATATATAATCGGGGAAACCTGGAAATTAGTCCCCCTTCTCAAGTTGGAGAAAAGTCAGGGAAAATGAGGAATGTGATTGTCCCCCAAAAGAAAGTAGTGAGCAGTCATTGTATTGTCCTGTGTCTGTCCAAACAGTGTATCTATTGCCAAGGTTGATATGTACAGGGGGTCAGGGGCGGCGATTTCTCTTCATGACCGGGGGGGGGGGGGGGGGGGGGGGACGAAATCCAAGGGACGGGGTGCAGTGGCATAATGGGCAAAAAAAAAAATCTGCACCCCCTCTCTTACATGGTACATGCAGGCCCAGCGGAACGTTTTTTCAAAGCGGGGGGAGGGGGGGGGGGGGGGCTAAAGAATTTTTGATCAGGTAGAGCAAAGCGAGCGAAGCAAGTGGAGTGTAAGTTGGAATGGAGTCTAGGGGCATAGCGCAGGGGTTTTAGGCATTTAATAATGGTCAGATGAGCATCTAGGGGCCCACTTTAGGGGCTCTTGTTACTTTTCAGGGGGCAGAGCCCCGGAAGCTCAGGGGTTTAGGCATTTAATTACGGTCAGAAGAGCAACCAGGGACCCGCCTTGGGGTCCTTGGTGGGGTACAGGGGGCAGAGCCCCCGGAAGCTCAGGGAAAAACCATGCCATTTCAGCAACATTTGTAAATCACTAGTATCGAATTAGAAATGAACCGCCTTTGAATTTTATTAGGGGGGAAACTGCCACCAAGCCCCCCCCCCCCCCCATCATTACGCCAGTGCGATAGAGCATAGTGAACGAGAGTGGTGAAGGTAACGGAAGTGACTACCCCCTGACAGGTTTTTGAAGTTTTGTTGTATTAACAAATTACATTCCTAAGCAAAACAATAGTATAAAAACAAGCAATATACCTTTTTCACACTTCACTTT
Source organism: Strongylocentrotus purpuratus (assembly GCF_000002235.5). NCBI lineage: Eukaryota > Metazoa > Echinodermata > Echinoidea > Camarodonta > Strongylocentrotidae > Strongylocentrotus > Strongylocentrotus purpuratus. Next base: position 23,355,699 of record NW_022145599.1, on the reverse strand, counting down.
TCTACAATATTTACTTGTACAGTTGAAGAATATTATGCAAGGGAGCAAGAAGATTTTGCACTTTTTTCATCTAAACGCTGCACTCATGGGCCGTCCAGAGCCTTAAAGCTTATTGCAGTCTTTAGTCAGTATTTGTTATACACTTTTTGTTTGCACTATTCCCCCCGGGATCGCCGCCCCTGTAGGGGGTACATAAAATGCCTCCTTGAATGATAATAGAATTTTGAAACTCTGTCAAGAAAAAGTCAGGGAATTTTGTTTTTTGGGAACGCTGGGAATTTTCTTCTTTGGGAATCAGTAGTATAGGGAGAGAAGTGAAAGAGCAAGGAATATCTTTGCACATGATGACGTATTTAAACATATCCTTAAACATTTATACATGTACGCATTCCTACAATCATACCACTTTTCTAGAATATTTTGTCAATACTTTATTGAGCAGCATTTCACAAGTTGTATTTCCCTATGATGATTAATAGATATCAGGGCCCCATCTTATAAAGAGTTACGATTGAAAGTCCTCCAATCAATCGCAAGTTTGCAGTCTCCTATCTCTTATGTAAATAATTACGATTGATATCAATTATCAATCACAAACAAGTTGCGATTGATATCAACTCTTTATAAGACGGGCCCCAGATCAGTTGCATTTACATGTACAGTTCATGTTTGTTCAAAATTTGACAAAATTTCAATTTTAGTTTTATATTTGCCATTCTTATAAAAAGCTTGTTGCACAATGTGCATCAACATAAAGATGCAATTTCTATTTCTTGCATAAGTTTTGTTTCATGACTTTTCTTTACATGCAGCACAACTTTTTATAATTTCTTCTTCTTTTCAGGGGGTTGTTGTTGAAAAGAACAATAATTTGAGTCTTTATTGTGGGAATTTGTAATTGTTCCATGTGCTTGATAGCTATTTAGGATCTATGCTTTCACTGTTGGCAACATGATCCCGTTATTGATATTAATGATTTGCATTATAATTTCTTTTATCATTGTTAGTTATATTTAAATAAGTTCTCTATGCTAGATTTGTTCCTTTATTTCATGCCTAGATATTGTCTCTTCTAGGCTTCTGCTCGCATCTTCATACACAGTAAAACAAGAAACTATGGCCAACGTACATATAAATGTTGCCAATTCTATGACTTTTTCAGGTTTGCACTTTTGCGGCCAATAAGGATGCTGCTAGCGCTATGATAATGCCACAGATAATTAATTATAAACACTGACTGCTTATCCCCATGGCTTCTTGGTTTCTAGAAAATTGCGCCATCCCTATTTTTTTTTTAAAAGTGCTGCCAGAGCCAGAGCATTCTGGCTGCTAGAGAAAGTAGAGCACAAATGCAGATCTTCAGTTTTTGTCCTAAGAAGTTTTGATGGTCGTCATATTGAGAAAAGTTTTATCTTAAAAATTGGCTCACCTCCGATTCATTTGTACCATGTATCAAAATTGTTCGAGACGTCCCAAAGATGTTGTGATGCTTGTGAGATAAAGAAGGATTTCATTAAATGAAAGATGACTAACCTCCGGTTCTTTTGCCTTCCAAAATTCTTGAAGACGGCACGATGCGCTTACGATTGTCATTAAATATCCTGTCATCTGAACCCCCTGTTGATATTTTTATTCATGCACATGCTGATTTGCTGAACACAATTCAAACCATAGTTCAGTAATATTTTAACCTTGCGGAACTGAACACAAACATAGCAGTTGATTAAGCACAAGGTCGGACTAACAGCCCCCCCCCCCCCTCCCCAGTTCAGTGCACCATGCCTTTTTATGCCTCTGTTAGGAAGTGGCCAGAGGCATTATGTTTTCGGGTTGTCCGTCCGTACGTCCCGCTCTCGTGATCGTGTTATCTCAAGAACCGACTGATGGATTCCTACCAAACTTTGGTCATGTATGTAACTTGCAGAGCCAATAAATTGATTATATTTTGGGGTTACGAGGTCAAAGTTCAGAGGTCACAGGGCTCATTATGTATGCAAAAATAGCTCGTGATCGCGTTATCACAAGAACTGATGGATCCCTGCTGAACTTAGGTCATGTATGTATCTTGCAGAGCCAATTAATTGAATATATTTTGGAGTCACGAGGTAATAGGTCAAAGGTCACAGGGCTCATTATGTATGCAAAAATAGCTTGTGATCACATTATCATTAGAACGGATGGACATATTACCATGAAAGTCAGGACATGTATGTATCTTGCTTAGGCAATGAACTGATTAGATATTGGGGTCATGAGGTCAAAGATCAAAGGGTCATACATGTATATGAGAAATAGCTTGTAATGGATTACAATCGAACTTGAATTTGAAAAATTTCTTCTTTTTTGGTTTGTAAAATTGCTCTATGACAGAGACATCATTTTTGACTGCGCGCAGTCGAAGTTCCATTTAGTTAATATTAATCGTGAGAGCCCTGGACGCAAGACTAAGATTTTGCAATTCACATTTAGGGAGATGTGAGTTGGTCTAGCGCCGCACGTTCAATGGGTCAGCTCTATGTCTTCATCTACAAACTGACTCGGGGGAACCCCGGTTCGAAACTGATTCATGTCTTTCGGATGGTGACGTTAAACTCGGTCCCTAGGCGTAAATAATCATATCTGATTGATACACGTCTGTAAAAACCCAATTACACACACACACAAGTTCTGGATGGGAAAAGGGCAGTCCTTGATAATTTGTGAGAGTATCTGGTTTTACAGTATTCACAAATAAATGCATATTTGTCATTCAACATTACACTGTACATGTAGGTACAAAATTTGTTGTCATGATGTATTTGAGTTTGAAAATATCCATTTGAATATGCAAAATTGCTTGAGGATTCACAAGACCGACATGTCAGTTTTGTGGGTATTCTCAAAACTTTTCTGCCACATTTCTCCAATTTTGATAAATGGAAAATAATGTTTTTTTATAAAATTCAACTTGTTTAAGAAACAAAAATCATGTTTTTTACTTCAAATTGTGATGTTAATGATTAATCCCTATTCAATTGAAATTGTATTATGATGTAGATAATTTCTCTTTCACATGATACTGCAACACATGCAACCAACTCAAAAACTAAGCATGATATATAATAATAATAATAATAATATTTAATTTGTATATAGCGCTTAATACAAATGTCTCTAAGCGCTATATGACTTTGGCTCTCCAGTTAGTATGTGTAAAGCCACTACTGATAGTTATTAATGTATATACCATTCTCTTTTATACTTGCAGGATCTGACCGCTTCACAGATTGCAGATGCCAAGGCTAAATTTGAGAAATATGACCTGGTAATGACTAGTATTTGTTATAAGTTCTTTATGGCATTAGTAGTATGTTAGTGTATATTTTGAAATATTTTGTATTCTATTCTATTGTCTTATACATTGTCTGTGACTTAGACTTTGCTGTTGATCTTTTTTCTATTATCACACTAACAGGGGCAGTGTTAGGGGGTGGGGGTCCAAATTCATATAGGCTATGTTTTGTTTGCCTTGCCCTAAGGAAATATGTTGACGTTTTTCTCTTCTTTTTTTCTTGTTGAAAGAAATTTTAGAATGTCTGTCATCAAATTTAAAATTTGGATGTTAATTTTACTTGTTCGAAATTTTCTGCTAGCTTGCAGAAACATCAGGTCTGACACGCCTCCTTTGCATTTCTTAATGAAAAATAAATTGGTGAAATTTCTTTGTGTCTTGTTGGAAACCTAAAGTAGAAGAATACAAATTTTGCTTTTGTGAACATGCACTTGCTTCTTGAGGCTCTAGGTGAAGAGTAGATTATTAATTTCTATTTCTATTTACATTATTACCTGACCTTAATGTATTATTGATCTTTTCCAGGATAAGAGTGGATCCATTGACAAAAATGAACTCAGGAATCTGTTTGTCGACATGTTTCCAAACTTCCACAGGTAAGTAGTTTAAATAGATATAAAGATGTGTTCCTTTTGTTTGCAAGGAAAATGATTTGATTGTGGATTTTATTATATGGAAAAATTGATTATGAATCGTTGCCGGCTACAGAATTACAGACTTTTTGTACTGACCTTTATATGCAGTTATCTTAATTCCTACAATTATGTGGTTGGCATCAACTACAATATGTAAATGGGGATGTGTTTAGGCCAGAGTCTTAACAGTTCCCCTCATGGTCTCCAGCCGTCACACTGAAACCCAGATTTATATCTTTTATTTTAGGTATTTCAAAATCTCAAAATTTTGCAACACAGAACTTAAAATATACGATTCACAAACCTGATTTCAATTTAATTGAACTTAAATGCTGTAGATATAGATATCTTTCAGATGTCAATGATATGATAGGTCTGTATTAGGGCTCTAAAATTGAGGTTGCGGTGAAGTATTCAAGATTAGGGATACCGAGCGGTTCATAATACAAAAGACAAAATATGACTCACTGACGACTGAGCAAGTTATGTTAGGCTACTTCACACAAAACTAGAATGCTGATCACACTATTGAAATAACAATATAATGAACATTAATTGTCAAAATATCCACAAAATTATAGCTTAGGTACCTTAACCTAAGAACAGGATCTTCCAATGAGCGAGTGAGTTTCTTGTACAAGGAATTCGCCTAAGGGGGAGCAAAAGCTCACTCTCTGAAAGACAGAAACGTCTTTTTCGATTTGGAATCCTACTGCCTCGCTAAAATTACATAGCTTCCTTTACAACTATTTGATAAGTTTGTTTGTTCTTTGCTTTATTAAATCATGTTGTATCATATGCACTTCTTTAGACATGGGACTATAGTGCAATACTTCGGGGGCATAGCTAGATAACTGGTTTATTAACGATCAAAATCATTGAAAATAACAAATAATTGTGTTTATGAAATTAACAATGTCAGTAAATTGTTAGTAGTCATTTTCTGCAGCTTATTATTTTAAAGAATTAATTAGGAAGGAAAGGATGAACAGGTTGAATATTAGTTGGATCAGTTCATTACGTTAAGGCGTTAGTTTAAAGCCTCTCTTCTTATAATGAAGCAATTTATACAATTTATATAATAAAGCAATTTATACCAAGGAGAGTACCACTGTCATTTAATATATAATATATAGCGAAACATAATTAATACTCAATTGTTATAGCTGAGCATCACAGTTCGTTGTACCTTCCACTGCCTTTAAAAAAGCAACCACCTTTCCTATATATTCCTCGTTTCCTAGTAAATGACCTAGATTTTGATTTTTGCTCTTTAGTGCTCTGGACATTCTCCTTCTTTGTCTTTCATATTTTGGGCATGATAATGAAAATTGCTCAATTGTTTCTATCGTCTGGCATTCTACACATAGTCCAGTGTCGTGTTTTCTAATTAGATATTTAAAGTAATTCAGGTTACATTTACCAAGTCTCCTTTAGGTTCAAACCTTTGATTTTAAAAACATTATTTACATTTTTATTGATGCTATACAAGTGTCTTAATTTCTCTGCTTTATCCCAGAGGCTTTGGTACATGGATTTGTAGTAATGGTCTGATTCTCTTATGAACTCACTTTTGCTTTGGTTTACTATGATATCTGTGTGTTGTTTTTTCGAAGCTTGTTTATCCAACCAACAAATCAGCTCGTTCGTTTCCTGCTAGGCCGCAGTGGGCTGGTACCCATTCAAGGTTTACATCAATCCAGAAGGAGTTTATAGCCAGTAATTGTTTGTATATCTCAACCTTTATGCTGGATTCTTTCACATTCTTGATGGCTTCTAAAGCGGAGACTGATCTGTCAAAATCACAACTGCAATTGAATGATATTCATCTATCCATTCAAGTGCCATTAATATAGCTACCAGTTCTGCTCTCATGATGGATAGATGTTTTAAAGCATTTACTTAAGCTTGGCTTTGAGATATAGAAAGCTGCTCCCGTATACCCTTCCTGTTGTTTTGAATCCTCTGTATAGATTCTTAAACAGTGATTCCATTTTTATGCCTCCGTTACGAAGTAGCCAGAGGCATTATGTTTTCGGGTTGTCCGTCCGTCCGTACGTCCCGTTCTCGTGATCGCGTTATCTCAAGAACCAATTGATGGATTCCTGCCAAACTTATGTCATGTATGTATCTTGCAGAGCCGATGAACTGATTAGATTTTGGGGTCATGAGGTCAAAGACAAAGTTCAAAAGTCACAGTGCTCATTATGTATGCAAAAATAGCTTGTGATCGCGTTATTCCAAGAACCGATTGATAGATTCCTGCTCAAATTAGTATGTATCTTGCAGAGCCAATGAATTGATCAGATTTTGGGGTCACGAGTTCAAAGATAAAAGGGTCATACATGTATATGAAAAATAGCTTGTAATCACGATATTCTGAGAACCTGTTAATGGATTACAATTAAACTTGAATTTGAAAAATTGCTTCTGTTTTGGTTTGTGAAAACGCTCTATGGTGGAGGCATCATTTTCGACTGCATACAGTCGGAAGTTCCATCTACCTGTAGTTTCTTAATGACCTCTACAGCATTATTTTTTATTCTATCGATGGAGAAAAATTCTTAAAAACAAAATCCTTTATTTCTGTAGATACTCATGGCATCTTATAGTGCCAATAAGGTGTAATCGTCATGCATTCAGTGAGTTTTTCAATATTCCCTATTTCCAAGTTTCTCAATCTTTTGACGAAAGGACCTTGGTCTATTTTCCATGAGTACCTTTCATATTGGTAATGACTTTTTTGGTCGTATGGTTACTGTTAGCTGCATGTAAATAATAATGATATTTATCAATAAACATATTCTTCTTGAGTTGCAATGACATTTCCTCGCATTCAACTTGTAAAGCTTGTAAAGAAGTTAGATGAACTCCTCCAGTAATAACTTTAAGAGCCTGGAATTGTATGGTGTCTAATATCTTTTTAAGAGAATTACTCGTGCCATCATAAGCTTCACTTCCATAATCTAAACACAGAGCGGATTAAGCCTTTATGAACAAGGTGAAGTATTTCTGAGTTATTGCTCCATTTCGTACCAGCAATACAGGTACACCTCATAAGATTAAGTCTTTTTTTGCATCTTATTGAAATTTCATTTTTATATGTTTACTCGACGTCAATCTCGAGTCGAACCATACTCCAAGGAATTTGTATTCTTTTTCTAATTGAATACTTTTACTATATATCTGTAAATCAATATTTTTCTTTCTGCCAAATACTACGGCTCTGCTCGATTTTGAGGATGAAAGATGCATGCCCCATCTATAACACCACTTTTCAATTAAGCCTAGAGCCGCTTTTTTTTTTTTTTTTTTTTTTACATATGTCAAATTTCGGTGCGAAAACCAAATACATACATCATCAGCATACAATGATATTTCTACAGTATCCTGAATTTGTAATACAATTAATTTAATTATTTAATTAAAAATAACAATACATGGGCCTGCTGGTTGTGCGTAATATAATCAACACAAAAATTCCAACAAAAAAGCCAACATGGGCATTGGCTGAAATACGACGTAAAATGCGCTATTTCTTTTTTTCAACGGCTTTTCAAATTATTGAATATTTGTAGTGGTCGGTACACAAGTATTATAAATCACTATATTTATGGATATTTCAGCCGTCCCCGAACCGATTTTGATCAAAAAAAGATGGTTTTGTCATTTAAATTGTATGTTCTTTCAAATTTGACACTCAGATTTTCATTATCTCACAAAAAATTATTTTGTGTAGTGCCCTCTGCAACAGAACTCAATTATCCCTTTAATAGCCGGAAGATATGTTAAAAAGGGCGGCACTATCGAACTACTGTTCCCATTAGGAAAGTGTTTCTTTGATACCGGTTTCCCAATTATTAAAATGGCGAGATCAAAATTATGTCGAAACAATACATAGGAAGTTATAGAGGGATTTGATTCACTAACAAACCATTGCAAAGAGCTTTTGAAAATAAGAGACAATAGATTGCGCACCATTGAAATAGAGCTTTAGAAATAATTAGGTCTACTTTTTGCTGTATGGTACCATGATACTCGTTTGCACCACTAACTTATTGAATATACATGTACAAGAATTTGGATATTGAATTAGGCATTTGAACAATGCCAAGAACTATTGGAGGTATAAACTTCAAAAAAGGTGTGTGTGCATGTAACCACAGAGGAAGAAGATCTGATTTTTTGTGTAAATATGTGAAAGGTCAAAGGTTGTAATTTTCATGAAATCTCAGGTTTTTAGCCCTGATATCGCAAAGTACATGTATCAAGTATGATTTTGAGCCATGAACTAGGGTGGTGCACACTAATACCAATAAGTGTGTGTCACCATAGTGACACAAATTGATTATATTTTGGGTAAAAGAACGTCAAATGTCTTTTAGTTCTCATCAACATCATGATATTCCAAGAATAATTCAAGCTATGATCTTAACTGAATTTGGGCGGAGGCATATTGGAGATGCAGTCCCATTTGTCTTGTTTTATCATCCTTTTGCTCTCAAAGATAGTCTTTTGATTATCTCTTTCTGCTCTGATATTTTCACTCTTCCCCCTCCCATATTTTCCTTGTGTTTCGTTGTCATAGTGTTATATCTTTCTGTCATTATTTTCATTTTTTTCATTTTTATACTAACAGGAACATGCTAGAAAGATATGTTCAAGATGAATTTCAAGCAGGAGACAAGGATTTCAGCAGTGGTAAGAAAATATCAGACAACATTAGCTGATTTGATTTATAAACAAATTTATGCTTCCTGTGTAATGATTTAGCCTGAAAAATAATATTTTAATGATACGGGATGGCAGCCATTTTAGATTTTCGCAACTAACATGTGTGCCCATAACATATCACAGGGTCTCCTTGGCTAATATTTATATATAAAGTAGATCATAAACAATGTACATGCCAAATTAGGTGCTCTTGTCCACTCTGTCTCAATATTTTCCCTAACCCACCCCACTAGGAGCAACTATTGTACCAAGCTTGCTTATAATTTTTGTTAATTGGTATCAACACATTGATCAATTGTCTTCTTTGAATTTCTTTCCTATTCTTTTTTTTTATCTTTCATTTTATATTTATATTTTATTAGTATTACATTTTGTCTTCCTGTGCTTTACTTTGACAAGTTTCTTGCCACGATTGAGTGCTTGTTTGTCATTGGCATGATTTCACAGACCAACACTAACTATTAATTTTAATCTTGAATTTCTTGATCCATCTTGCCTACTAGTGATTGATTTTGACGAGTTTCTCGCCATGTATCGGAGGCTGTTTGTCAATTGTCGTAGCGTTGTATCGCATGATATCTCAGACATGGTTCCAACATCACCTAAGAAACTCAGAGTATGTTCTACTTCTCTTTTCATTTTCCATTTTGATTTACCATTTTGATTTACAAATTCATTTGAATACAGCTAGGTTTTATTTGAGTAGGGAGTGATTTGATTTTGTTGCTTATACATCAACAAACATGTAATATTGAAAATTCTTTTAAAGATACTACCGGTATGTCCCATTTGCAGGCCCAAAAAATGAAAAGGTTAAATTCCAACGCATTTGAAAGATAATACTAATTTAGAACTTCCCTCAAAACGAAAGGGCTTGAAAATGTCTTTAAGTGGGAAAATAACGACCTTTGGTTGTCAAATCGACTTAAGGGGTGCAATCACTAAAGTAATTGTCCGAATGGTCCTACATTTTGTGCTGCGCAACGATTCAATCAGTTTAAATTTTGGCCATTACAAGAATTTGGCTATTGATGTAGACAAATGCTCATGTACCCTTTACAGCTCATTTTTTTGTATGTTATTACCAAAGTCAGTCAGTCACTCAATAGTGTCTCACAGTGAAGTCTAGAAAGTAAACTGGTTTCCTTGCATAATTTAAATATAAGAACACTGCTAACGTTTAAATTTCACAGATAGGACATACGTGACATGTTCATAATTCCTGCAAAGTTCTACAGAATTTGATGTTGGCTGCAAATAGGACATGGTACCTTTAATGTAGGGGGCTATTAAGTTGATTCATTAATTTGTATAATAGAACTTTGACTTTAATGAGTTATCATTGGTTGAAAAATGGTTGCACATTCTCTAATCAATTGTGATATATTGCATTGGCCTATTTTCTAGATACAAAGTTGAGATTTACAACAAAAACTTAGTTTGCGATGGATGTCAAATCAAACTCTTATTTCTGATACATATATATGTATATATATATGTATATATATAGATGTGTGAATGTATGGTAATCATATTAGAGTAATAAAGTATAAATCATAGACTACGGACATATAAGCCTTGTTTTTCGATGAATATTACTGCTTTTTCAGAATTTCCTTGAAAATGTTATGGTCCATTAAGAGCCAGAAGGGGCAAACTTGTGCACTATATTAAATACAAAGGGGACGTTACATCCTGCTATGACCCCGAGGCGCACCGAGGGGTCATCGGCAGGATGTAACGTCCTCATGAACCAGTCTAGAAACAGCTATTTTTCGAATATTAAAGCAGTCCATATATCTTTTATATACCGAATTCATTAAAAAATCTACAAAGAATTCTTACCTTATCCTTTTCTTGAGTAAAGAATGGTTAAAACATCACAGGATATCTGAGACACTGTCTTAAAATCTTTGCTGGAAAGTTGCCTGAATGTTACGATGATTCGAGAATCGCATACACACTGCACTGTATTTTGTATCTGCGCTCGCACAAATAAACTTTTTACACTTAAACAAAGGGGATCTCAGCAATTAAAAAACCTAAAATGTAGAGACCAAATCGCACAAACACTGTATGGTGTCCGCGCTCGCTCATAGAAAAATTTTACATGTAAACCAATGGGGATCTCAGCAAAATTTATTTATGCGGCCTGTAGCCCAAGGAAAAGGGCATCTTTAAAGAAAACTATTGACCGGTAGGCGGGAATTTTTAAAAAAACTATTGACAGGCATGGCTTAAATCACGACTCCAAGTTTGACTAGTCAGATGACTAGATTTATTCAACATACTAATGGGAGATATAAAATAACAATTATGATTGATATCAGCTACTGAACTTGTTTTTTTTTATAATAGCAAGGTCGTGTATTCAACAAGACAGAGAGATAATTTTAAGTTTGGGGTTAAAAATATATATTTTTAATGTATTTAAAAACAATAGAAGGTCATGGATTATCAGTACATCTATGCATGCCTTCTAAAGTGGACTTTAGAAAAATATGTACTGGAACATTAACATGTACATGTGGGCCCACATGTAGTTCTGTTATCAAGCTTTTGAGAATTATTGTGTAAAGTATCTAAATCCTAGCGTTTTGCCTTTTACAATCCCTTTATTCTACTCAGCAACATAATACAAATTCACAAGGAGACCAGAAGAAAACAGAAGACAGCTTGAGAAAGCTAGAGGATGACATCTTCTCTCCACTAGGCAACAGAGGGCAGCGTTCAACAAAGTCTGGTAGTCACAGTGACGACAGTGATGCATTTTTTGATGATCCACTACCCGTTGGTGGCAATGCATTCGGGAGCAGGTGAAATATGACATTAAAGTCAATCTCGTTTATCTGTAGCAGGGCCCTCACTGAATTTTAGAGTAAATAAAGATAATCATTAGATTTTACATAAAGGTCAGAATAATGTAGGTTACTGCTTATTTCGAGCATTGTCTTCATAAATCTGAAGTTTTAAGAAGAAATCAGTGTGATTGTTAACATTTTTAGATGAGTTTCAATATGTTATTGTATTGGACCAGCAGAAAATAAGAAGAGAGAGAAAAGAAAAGAAAGAAAAGTGAAACTCGGATGAAAACTTTGTTTTTAAGTATAGCTGTAAACAGGTTGCCTCTATTTTGATGTGGTCATGGTGAAATTCCCAGCCAATTCTGGAGGCCTACATACTACAAAGTTTTGGTATGGGGTCATGAATTTAGTTTGAATGAACATATTGGAAGCATATGTGATTTTATAATATTTGATGATCGTTGTCGCGGTTGAAGTCTAAAGTGATGAAATTGTAAATAATAAATTCTTTATGTTGTATAGCACCCTCTCAAGACTGATGTTACTTTGGCTTTAAACAATATTTCTTGACAACAATCAACCAATTAGCTATTCCCTTTTGAAAAATATATATCAGAACTGCATATTATGACATTTCATGGTCGCAGCTACTATGGAATGGCCTAAATCGCTATTTGAAATTTACCGGGAGCACTGGTAAATTTTTGATTATTCAATATCTCAAGAGCAGAAGTGTTTTAGGGGCTAAATTTTCTAGTCCTTATAATTCATCCACAGGAGCATCCACTTTTCAAAATTTCCCCAAAGTTTGCATTACCTTTAATACACAGGCATTGATATACATGTAATTTGTATTGTAGCATTTCTTAATGATTATACATACAAGCAATTTTCAATTTTCTTTACCACTAACATGACTGACATAAAGCTTACACATGTATTTTTACTTAGCAGGAATCAGAAACAAGCCCCGCCCTCCTCTCCACCCAGGAGCCCTACCAAACCAAGCTCTCTCAGCTCACTCAACAATGCCCCACCCCTTGGAGGTGGGGGTGGTCTGGGAGCACTCCCTCCCCTCAATGTAGGAGCTGGAGCAAAAGGTACATGTATGTCTTTATAGCCTCACTTTTGTTTTCTGTGTTTGAACAATCTCAGGTAGCCCAGTTGGTGTATTCATTACATGAAAAGTGAAGACATTTTTTGGGTGGTCGTAGTAAACCTAGTAAACCTTATTAACGCTTCAGTATTGATTGCCAATGCCTGTACTGTTAGTTTGTCAACGGTAATACAAATGGCATGATATAAACTCTTCATCAATTTTTTTTCATAGAATATATCTTGTGTCGGGGTACTTGTACTTGTAATCCAACATTTTTATGTCTCTGTTACGAAGTAGCTGGAGGCATTATGTTTTCAGGTTGTCTGTCCATTTGTACGTCCCGTTCTCGTGATCGCGTTATCTCAAGAACAGAGCTAATAAATTGATTAGATTTGGGGGGTCATGAGGTCAAAGGTCACAGTGTTCATCATGCATGCAAAAATAGCTTATGATCTCAAGTACTGATTGATGGATTCCTGCCAAACTTGGGTCATATACCGTATGTATCTTGCAGAGCCAATAAAGTGATTAGATTTTGGTGTCACGAGGTCAAATTTCAAAGTTAACATGGCTCATTATGTATGCATAAATAGCTCGTGATCGCATCATTAGAACCGATGGACAGATTACCATCAAACGCAGGACATGTATGTGTCTTGCTGAGCCAATGAACTAATCAGATTTGGGGATCATGAGGTCAAAGGTCATGGGGCTCATTATATATGCAAAAATAGCTTGTGATCGCATTATTATTAGAACTGATGGACGGATTACCATCAAACTCAAGACATGTATGTATCTTGCAAAGCCAATGAACTGATTAGATTTTAGGATCATGAGGTCAAAGATACAAAAGGGTCATACATGTATATGAAAAATAGCTTGTAATCACGATATTCTGAATACTTGTTAATGGATTACAATTAAACTTGAATTTGAAAAATTACTTCTGTTTTGGTTTGTGATATCGCTCTATGGCGGAGGCATCATTTTCGACTGCATGCAGTCGAAGTATCTAGTTTTTTTTTACTGCACACCCCTCCATTCCTAACATACACCTTGAAAAAAGCTCAGGGCTTTACATGCATACATGTACACTACATGTATCTCTTGTTTGTTATCCGCTCGCCGACGAAGTCGAAGGGGATATACAAAGCTGCCAACTAGTACGGATTTCCCGTAATTGGTACGGAAATTAACGGCCATGACGGAATGTTGTCTCAAATTACGGATTTTTTTTTTTTTTTTTTTTTTTTTTTTTTTTAAATATGATTTATCCTAACGAGTGCTGTGAAGTATGGCGGCCTCCAACACTCGCTGAGAAAGACGGAAAAGTATCAAGTATTCTCTTAATAGGAGCCATTTTTCATGGAAAACTGTGTTGTGATGACCTGAAACTCAATATTTAACAACTTTGTGTGAGTAAAGTCACCAAAAATTTCAGATAATCATGCGTCCGCGCAGTGTTGGCGTGCGTTTTTTTTTAGATTCATAGCGCAGCATAGGAAATTACTGATTTACACCTAAAATTACTGATTTTGAGCCTTGTGATTACTGATTTTCTGTTCTGGAGGTTGGCAGCTCTGGATATAGTAACACTGCCGTCCGTCCTTCCTTCCTTCTGTCCGTGCGTCCGTAACAAATTTGGTTTCCTATCGATAACTTCAGTAACGTTTGACGGATTTTATTGAAATTTGATAAAAAGGTACATGGACAGCCTAAGTTTGATTTCTGAGTATGTAGGTCAAAGGTGAAAGGTCGTAGCTCATTAAATATGCAAAACCACCTAATTATATATGTGAAAATTTGGTTAACTTCCTTGCCTAGTAATATAATAGTATAGTCCAATGGAGGTAACTTGTTCTGATGTATATAGGCCATTTGTACCCTGCGAGGGGATGCTACGCTTTGCATTGAATTGTTGTTGTGGTTACAGTTTCCCGCAGCCCAGACTGGGGTGATCTGGATGAGATAGACAGTAAGATTGCCAAGATGGGTTTCGACTCGTCGCAGAAGAGTGAGTCTTCTATCAAATCTGGTGGCAGGAGTGAAGCCAGTTATGAAGACGACTTCCAAAGGTAAGAATTGGTGCAATCAGATACATTTCTGTGGATTTTATTTTGTCAAAGATTTAGGATGAGGATTATTGTTGTCCAAGGAGTCCCACCCAGTACGAACCTATGAGCCTAGCCTCTTTGGCTCTGCCTCAACTGTCTTAGGGGTTGGACGATGCAAAGCTCTAATGCAGATGTGTGGGAAGAAGACAAAGAAGAAGAGGGCGAGATTACATGTTAGTTTTGTGGTATGGTTAAGAGATGGTATACTGTTAGGTTTAGAGTTGAAGAAAGTAATTATTTGGTTATGGTAAGGTCATGAACCGATTAGATTCTGTGTGTAATTGGTCAAAGTCCACAGGGTCGTAAAAGTGTTTTAAAATACCAGAAATACCAAAATTAAATAAAAAGCATTTGGTTTTGTGAGGTCAAATATTAAAGGTTACAGGAGGCATTTAAGTGATACAGTCTTATAATAATCTTTTTTTTTATTATTTAAAAAAAGAAAATTTTTGTAGGAGCTACCATTCTCTTTTTTCATTGGGTTAGGGACATCCAATTGTGATAAAGTAATATTTCATTTTTAAGCTGCAAATCTCATCCTTATGTCCAAAATGTTTCTGGTAACCTTTTTGGAGGTTCTGTGGTACCTGGTCACGTTTTGTTTCTTCTAATTATACTGATAATTTTACTTCTGGTTTTCACTATGTAGTTCGCAGGACAGTCCTAGCCAGACACCAAGGGGAAGCAACAGCCAGCGTAGCAACACAGCCAGTATCACAGAGGAGATCTCTGAAGAAATATCTGGTGATGACAGTTTCCTAGCAAGCAGTCAGGATAATGTGAGGCATCTTCTTTTAGGGAATAAATCACTCCTCGGTATATTTTGTGTATTGTTTAAATTGACAACAGACTTTAAATGCCCTTTTCTCTAAAGTAACATTCTTTGGGACTGGACATTCTCCTTTTTCAATTGGTAAGGAACATCCAATTGTGATGAGTTATATATCATTTTGAAGCTGAGAATCTGCTCTTTTAGAATCGGACCTAAACTGAAAGATCATATTTGGCGACGTTTTGTGATGCCGGGTCACATTCGGTGTATAGTTGTCCAATATCCATTTGGTCTAACATGCATTTAGGCTAAAATAATTTCATCTAATATTTACTAAGTCTCGTCATCACTACCTTGTCCGTTGACCATTTTCTCTTAATTATTATATAACTATTTCATTTAATGCCCATTGGATAATACTCATTTTATCCATTATTTTAGTTTGCTATCTATTTGTCCTATAAGTTATACTTATAAGTAGTAATTTTAATTGTAACTGATTTAAACTTATGTAATTGTGAAAATATTTTGAATTTTTTGATGCTGCTAATCTTTAAAAAAAAAAAAATTGTCTAAATTTAGCTTTTTAATCTGCTGGGTAGTGTCAGAATTTTTAAATGGCATTTTGCAGGTTTAACAATACAGAAATAGCCCTTTCAGTGGATTCTAAATTTTAAGGCTATGCTGGTTACCCTGCAAATATGATTGTTGATAGGTTGTCAAAAAATACTTTTCTTTGCATCGTCACAGTATTTTAATGAATTTCAGGTTAATTATAAAGTTGCTAGACACAAGCTACTGTGTGGCCACTGAACAAGATGAATCTGATAGGCTACTGTACAAAGGCCCAGGCATATAATAGCCTTAAAGCCTATCTGCACTAGTTTGGCCAGGAGGGATTAGACCTCCCTGCGTGGTCACTGACAGGTGGTTATCTCATCAAATCAGATATCAATTAACATAAGAAAAAGGGGACCATGGGGGATCAACATGTACCGCTTAGGCATTGTTGGCTATATAGAGGGTGCAAGTAGATGGAATGTGTATAGACCAAATAAAATTGAATTATGGATTGAATTATACCTAGACCAAATGGTTTTTGGATTACTGGTAAGACAAAATGGCAATTGGCCAATAAAACTATTCGATCAAATGGCAATAAACCTATCAAAATGGCTTTAGACACAGATAACAAATAAACAGAGAAGTTACCAAAAAAAGAATTACAAATGCAGGCTATTCTTGATGACGAAATTTGCTAAAATCATCAAATACTCGATTTGCACTAGTGGACTGCGACGTATGCGGTCATTTTTTAAGCAGTGTGCATGCGCATCGACGAGCTCATTGTTCAAACGCGTTCCCCCTTATTTTGCAGTCGTTTGAAATCTGTCACAAAATGGACCCAATTAATCTTATTCTGCAAGCGAAGAGTTGCGGAAGCCTAAGCTCTCTAAAATTAACACATTCTCTCGTCTGTAATTTCCCTTATAAATTGTTGCAGATTAATCCATAAAATGAACACAGTTTATTCATGCATCGCCAATTTGTTGCAGCATACTTATCAAGGACAGTCCCATGCACCGAATTCGTTGTTGGATCTTTAGCTTTTCGATCAAATTTTGTGCAAACACTAACATTGTGCATGACGTCACTGAGCGAGCATTGCCGTCGTGTGAAAACGAAAAAGTAATGAACTACAGTCAGCGTGCCTTATAAACCCTGCTTAAAAATGACTGCATACGTAGCAGTCCACTAGTGAACGTGCAAATCGAAAAGTCCCTAATGAACAAGTATAGTAGGCATGTATAGCAAAACCTGTTTCAGCAAACACCTCTCTATTATAAACACATTATTGGTGTCCCTTGAATAGTGTTTGCGTAGAAATGTGTACTAAAGGAACCTGTACATTAAAAATTAACTCCATACAAAGATTGTATTCCTTGAGTGGTCTTTATGTGCAGGTTTAATTATATCCCCCGGCAGTATGCCGGTGGGGTACTTTGGATTCAGCAGTGTTACGCCGCTGCCGCCGCGTCCTTGAATTGAATTGAATTGATTTATTGTCCAAAACAAATGGAAATTCATTGTTCACTGGTACATGTGTGTTACAGAGAAATGTAAAAAATTAGACAGATTATAAAACATAATAACAACATAACATCAATGGCGTTTCATCTAAGAAATCATATTCTAACTGCCACATTCCTTGATGGATTTCTTTCAAATTTAGTATGGAGGTGTATAGTGGTATAATATACACACCTATATCTTTTGGTAATGCTACCACCAGTGTTTGTCTATTATAGGGTCAAAGGTCATATTTTGGTGATTGTCTAGTGTGCGCTGTGCTCTGCAGGTCAAATTTTGAATGGAGATGTATTTTGTATTGTATTTATTCAACTTCATTGATGTACATCGATATTCTGTTTATGAACATATAAATCAATTTACAATGTAATGTAACAAATCAATATTCTGTTTGGAAACATATATACTGTTTCAATCAATTTACAATGCAGTGTTTATAGCAAAACAGAAGGAAAATTATATCCAGCAGAATCAGTCTTTTTTTTCTTTTTGTAATAACATGACATAATGCATATAGTAATATAATGTATCCAAAGATTTAGATGTACATGTATCTTGGTACAATCTACACATCTACACTTTTGGGCGATGCTGCCCTCATTGTTCCATCTTTTACATGGTCAAAGGTCATATGTCTTTTATGCGCTCTAACTGCCACATTTCTTGACAGATTTCTTTGAAATGTTTTATGGAGGTGTGTCTTGGTACAATCTACACATCTGTAGTGATTGGTGGTGCTGCTGCCACCTGTGTCCCGTCTGTTAAAGGGTCAAAGGTGTCTTTAGTGTGCTCTAACTGCCACATTTCTTGACAGATTTCTTCCAAATTTTCTAAAGAAATGCATTATACTCTAATCTACACACATATTGTTTTGGTGATGCTGCTCCTAGTCTTGACAATAGTCCGAGCCACTAGTGGCGATCTCTACGTCATCTTCTTGTTTCAGGGAGGGGAGAGGGGATCTTTGTCCCTCCTTCGAACATATGGATGACACAAAATCGCTGCCACTGCCGAGGGATACATTCGCATTGCACGGCAATACAGATTGCAATATTTCTAGTTTGATACACCAGTCCTTTTATCACTAGGCGTTGTGGCATGCGCCTGTAATCCAGCTAACAGTGGAAGTTACAAACTGATTCAGCCGAGGACGCAGGTTCAAAACTGAGTCACGGCTTTTGGATGTTGACGTTTAAAGGTCGTCCCCCAAACGTAAATAATCATATCTGATTGATACACGTCCGTAAAATCTCAATACACACACCCTGCTAGGAAACATAATGAATCAAACTTTCTGTATTACAGCTTGATGACCAAACGTCAGACCACACCGTGTCGCAGCTGAGCCAGAGTGGTCCCTTTGATTATATGGAGGAAGTACGCTCACCGACCGGCTTATGACAGTCAAAACCAGGAGACAACGACCATAAGGACAGCAAAACCAATGGCAATGGTGTCTTTGGATGGCCAGTGTAGAGCTGATTGTTTTGCAATTCTTTATAGTGAACTGTTGAAGTGAAAGCCGCATAACTTTTTGCCAGATTTATTACTCAGATTTAGTTCAACTACGGTATGTACTGAGTGGCAATTGTCAACCTCTTCATCCTGTACATGTCTCTCTAATTCTTCGTTGTAATTAGAAAAATGAAAATTAGTATGTATGAAATTTATTTTACATATTAATTTCATGAAAAAATGTATATATTATTTATTTATTGCGTTATATAATGACACTAACGTATAATGAACTTACAGAGTTAACACGTGGCCTTCCATAAATCATTGGTCTACGTTTTAGGCCAGGTTTCACTTATGCTACTTCCAGGAATATTTGTCAGTACAGGCAGCCAAATATCTGCAAGTATAGGATAGGTTAGTATATAGTTTTGTACGTAAAGTAAGGTAATCTTTGTGTACAGGGGGGTTTCGAGATAAAGCAGCAATATAGGTTTTTTTAATATCTACTTTTGAAAAATATACATGACTGTGTGGATATCGGCTGTATAGGAGGGTATATTTAAGATGAACCATTTTGTATGACAAACTTTTAGTGTCTTCTCTATCCTTTCACTGCACTGTCAGCACCTTCTTATGTACTAGTAACACGGCTGTCGTTGAGACATAACGTCTTCCCATCAAAATATAGTTTTATTGACAAGCTTGTCAACAGAAGCCCTGTATGTACTAGTGCACTACAAGTGTTCATATGACTGATATGGATCTGTAAGTACAGTGAAACCCGCATCAGCAACAGCCTGTCTACAAAGACCACTGTCTATAATGACTATTATCAACTTTCAGAGATCTATTTATTTTATATTGTTTTAATAATTTAAGACGAATAGTCCTTATTGTTGTTTACAACTTTTGTTTCTAAATGCCTGTGTAATGAAACCCCAGACAAGTAGATGTAGGAAAGCAAATAATCATCAACATCCATGTTTCCAAAAGCCTGTTCAAATTAATTTTTCCCTTGCCAGAAAAGTGTGCCGTTAAATAAAGATCAAAGCCTATTAACAAATACATATTCAAAAAAAAATTCAACTTTTACTTGTTCAACTTTTGTTGAAAGTCATTTGGAAAGATGATGTGATGCAAGATTTATAGGTGGCCAAATTTGATTAAATTTCCTTAAAATTACTCCTCTGCTGTGAAGATACCACCATTTTTATCGCCAAAAAGAATAGAATCATAGATAACTATTCTGCTGAAATACATTCATGTTCATGGCATAAATGGAATTTGGTCCAAGGATCAAACAATGAAGTATGTGTGGTTTCATATAATAATATTGTGTCAAAATATACGGGGTGTCTAAAAAAATTCAAACAAGATTTTGAATGGCAATGTACAACACCATTCTCAAAGAAATTTCTTAAATTATATTGTAGCAGAATCCCTTCGTTTTACTGTGGATTTTATGACTATTTAAGCTAAAACAACAAAATTATTCTTGTTTTTGTAAGAGTAGCATTTTTAGCTCATCCGGGCCCCTAGTTGTATTAGGGCCCCTTTTAGTTCTTATATGTATCTATTATACCGTCCTATTTGCTGAATTTGTCACTCTTGGTTGATGACACTGTTGTTTTACATTCGCACACAAATATTTCTACTCATTTATCTACAATGAATAAAGAATTACAAATGTTAAATTACTGTCAAATGTAACAAGCTATTTTTGAACTTTAAGAGAACAAAGTTTCTACTTTTCCATTCTAAAAGAAAAAGAGTTTCATCAAATATTGACCTGACAAGAATTAAAAATACTATTATTCAGGCCTGATAAAAACCCGATTTAAATCGGTTTCCCGATTTTTTTTATTTTTCCCGATTTTTTCCCGATTTTTTTTTTCTTCCCGATTTAAAAAAAAAAAAAAAAAAAAAAAAAAAAGTTTTTTTTTTTTTTTTTTTTTTTTTTTTACCAGATTTTTTTTCTTCTTCCCTTTTTTATCCTGATTTTCCTGATTCCCCCCTTATTTTCTCTATTCTTCCCTATTTTGCCCTATTTTTTTCTCCCAATTTTCTTACTCGAAAGGGGGGAATGTTGTTAGATGCCGTTTTTTCCCCGCGAATCGCCTTTTTTTTTTTACTCAAGGGGGGCGTGGTTGAGGGGAAAACAAAAAACCTATTTTTTTTTTAGTGCTCACTATCACCCCTGATTATTGAAAGAACTGGATCAGTATTTTCATAGTGTAATATGCTTTTTCATGAGTCACTGTACCGGAAGATATTACATTGCTTAAATATCCTCTAAGCTTTTCAGAAGTATAGTGTTATCCAAACGCAAATATTTTCTACCCTGCGAAGTAATGATCAATATTTATAATGCTTCCATTTTTAATACCACACCTCAATAATTGTAAATCATTTATCTGGCAAAAACATGTCAAACACTATTTGGCAGTTCTAAACATGGTTTCGCCAATAAAATTAAGGTGTTAAATCTCCCTTTTAAATAATGGTATAGTCTCCTAATTGGACGATACCATTATGTAAAGGGGGGTTTTGCCTTTTGGTTAAAAAAAAAGAAAGAAAAAAACGCCTCAAATGGCGCTATTTGAGCGATTTGGCAATTTATATGCGCAATTTGAGAGTTCAACACATCGTTTTCCAATTTGCAAAAAAACCAAAGATGAGAGACATAAACAGATGACAACAGAGGAGACAATACCATTCTTCTTAGAGAAGATATTTGCACTAACAAAAACGCCTCAAATGGCGCTATTTGAGCGATTTGACAGTTTATATGCGCGATTTGAGAGTTTCCAGTTTGCAAAAAAAAACAAAGGATGAGAGACATAAACCGATGACGAAACAGGTAAAGTAGCTTGAGC
The DNA here is from genome assembly GCF_000002235.5 of Strongylocentrotus purpuratus. Taxonomy (NCBI): domain Eukaryota; kingdom Metazoa; phylum Echinodermata; class Echinoidea; order Camarodonta; family Strongylocentrotidae; genus Strongylocentrotus; species Strongylocentrotus purpuratus. The sequence goes on along the minus strand of NW_022145599.1, from coordinate 23,333,782 downwards.
GCTACGCAATAATATCATTTAGGATACAATACCATTCTTAAGGGAAGATATTTGCAATTTGGATGAAAAACTATCAAAAACGCCTTAAATGACGCTATTTGAGCGACTTGACAGTTCTTAACGTGGTTTCGCCATTTTTACACATAAACCAATAACATTAATGTGTAAATCTCCCCTATAAAGTAATGGAATAGTCTTCTTATTGATATAAACGGACGATACCATTATTTATAGGGGGTTTTGCCATTTTGATAAAAAGCTAACGAAAACACCTCAAAAAGCGCCTATATACACTATTTGGCAGTTCTAAACATGGTTTCGCCATTTTTACACAAACCTAGAATCGGACGCATTAACCAATAAACTTAACGTGTAAATCTCCCCTATAAATAATGGAATAATCTTCTTATTGATATAAACGGACGATACCATTATTTATAGGGGGGTTTGCCATTTTGATTAAAAAAACTAACGAAAACACCTCAAAAAAGCGCCTATATACACTATTTGGCAGTAACATGGTTTCGCGCCATTTTCACACAAACCTAGAATCGGACGCATTAACCAATAAAATGGACGTGTAAATCTCCCCTATAAAATAATGGAATAGTCTTCTTATTGATATAAACGGACGATACCATTATTTATAGGGGGTTTTGCCATTTGGATAAAAACTAACGAAAACGCCTCAAAAAGCGCCACTATACACTATTTGGCAGTTCTAAACATGGTTTCGCCATTTTCAAACACACCTAGAATCGGACGCATTAACCAATAAAATTATGTTAAGGACGGGACAAAATGCAAGGGGGACCCTTGCATACTGTGATTACATAGCTTGCAAGGGGGGACCCTTGCATTCTGTGTCGTCCTTAACATGTCATGAAATGATCTATTTTCATTTATATATAGGATCAGTCTATCCAAACTATGTAATCGCAGATCATTCCTTGAGATGTTAAGGACGGGACAAAATGCAAGGGGGGACCCTTGCATTCGGTGTCGTCCTTAACATGTCATGAAATGATCTCTTTTCATTTCTATATAGGAGTGTATGATCAGTCTATCCAAACTATATAATCGCAGATCATTCCTTGAGATGTTAAGGACGGGACAAAATGCAAAGGGGGACCCTTGCGTTCTGTGATTTCATAGTTTGCAAGTGGGACCCTTGCATTCTGTGCCGTCCTTAACATGTCATGAAATGATCTATTTTCATTTCTATATAGGAGTGTATGATCAGTCTATCCAAACTATGTAATCGCAGATCATTCCATGAGATGTTAAGGACGGGACAAAATGCAAGAGGGGACCCTTGCATTCTGTGATTACATAGTTTGCAAGGGGGACCCTTGCATTCTGTGTCGTCCTTAACATGTCATGAAATGATCTCTTTTCATTTCTATATATAGGAGTGTATGATCAGTTTATCCAAACTATGTTATCGCAGATCATCCATGAGATGTTAAGGACGGGACAAAATGCAAGGGGGGACCCTTGCATTCTGTGTCATCCTTAACATGTCATGAAATGATCTCTTTTCATTTCTATATAGGAGTGTATGATCAGTCTATCCAAACTATATAATCGCAGATCATTCCTTGAGATGTTAAGGACGGGACAAAATGCAAAGGGGGACCCTTGCGTTCTGTGATTACATATAGTTTGCAAGTGGGACCCTTGCATTCTGTGTCGTCCTTAACATGTCATGAAATGATCTATTTTCATTTCTATATAGGAGTGTATGATCAGTCTATCCAAACTATGTAATCGCAGATCATTCCATGAGATGTTAAGGACGGGACAAAATGCAAGGGGGGACCCTTGCATTCTGTGATTACATAGTTTGCAAGGGGGTCCCTTGCATTCTGTGTCGTCCTTAACATGTTATGAAATGATCTATTTTCATTTCTATATAGGAGTGTATGATCAGTTTATCCAAACTATGTTATCGCAGATCATTCCATGAGATGTTAAATGACGGGACAAAATGCAAGGGGGGACCCTTGCATTCTGTGATTACATAGTTTGCAAGGGGGACCCTTGCATTCTGTGTCGTCCTTAACATGTCATGAAATGATCTCTTTTCATTTCTATATAGGAGTGTATGATCAGTCTTTTAGCCCAAACTGAAAACAACCAACAATTTCAGGTACAATGTTTTTGTATTCTCTTTAAAAGTATCTTATAATCTACGTTTAGCAACGAAATCGGTCGGTAGGCTAATTCTTCACAAGCTTGGATCTTTGCCATCTTTAAAGGTAGTACTGCTTGCCTTTGAGAGGCTCATAATTACGCTCGTTGAAGAGCTTCATTAAAACTGGCCGAAATTTCTGATAAAATTCTACACTTAAACCATCTTTTCCTGGAGATTTTTAAAGTTTCATATCTTTTAGTAGTGTTATGCATTCCCTTTCTTCGATTGTTTCCTCACATGATTCTCGTGATACAATTATCGTTCAATTTGGCAGGGTATTAGGAAAGAAGGTTAGTATAAAAAGTGTCATCTTGTATAGAATCTATTTGCTTTATAATAGCTGCCTATAGAATGATTTTATTCCTTCAATAATTTCATTTTCGTTAAAAGTGGTATTTCCATTTATATTTAATTTCTGTATTATACTTTTTTTTCTATTTGATTCCACTAACTGTTTGAAGAATACTGTATTCTTTTCTCTACATTCTGTTGTGTAGTATTGTCCCAAAACCCAGTGGGTTATATAGTACCCTCATAATTATTTGAGATGCACTTAAAAGCAAAGTTTATATCTTTATAATCCTTCCCAATAGAAAGACCAAGTGCATTCACAATCCCCTTCCCAGGAAAGACCACCTCTGTTATGTTTATAAGCCTCATACATAAAACTACGAAGTAGTCCATTGTTTGGCGGCTCTCATTCATGCCTTTGTCCCTTTGACAGAATGTAACCTACCCTCATATTACTTGTATCCTTCTGGATAAATATAGCTTTCTGAGGAGAGTTGAGTTTTGATCACGATTAGATCAAGACCCTCTTTCTAGCTGGCTCTCTCTTCATCCTGTGTTTTACATAATTATGTGGAAGTTTGTATGATGTGACCGATTTGAGTCTCCAAAGTTTGAAGATAATAAATACTCTTGATATGACTCAGGAATTACAAGTCTCTCCTTGCTTCTTCATAATATTTATGTACCTCTCCTACTGCCTATAACCAAATACACCGATCCCAACACGACAATTCATACCGAGTTTGATTTACGTTCAGACCTTCATTGATGTAATAATATCGTAAAGTAAACTTGTTGTTTCTTAGTTTTCAATTTTTCAAAAATCTTTTGTGGATTATGTGTCCGTTGCCAATCGACAATCACTTTAGCCCCCCTTGGACCTTGGTTTAGGTGGCTATAATAATTTCAAAATCTTTCTGTGATATGAAACAAACCTCACAGCCCTCCTACCCAAAGAAGAGTACATGCAACCAATAATAAGAAAGAAAAACAAAAGAAAAACAAAACTATATACAACCACAAAACAAAGTACCAAACCTTACAAATAAAAGAAAACCGTCCGTCACTAAGTATTTAGTCTCCTGATAGCAAGACCTTTCCAAGCACTTTGAATATCGAATTTCTAACTTCACTCCGCTAATCATATCATTGATCAAGCGTTTCATATATTTTAAAGAAAGAAAATACAGGGGGGGCAATGTGATTGTTATTGTAATTGAAAAATGAAAATATGATTGTTCCCATCCCTGCTAATTCATGGTTGTATCGCAGGCGGTTGGTTGTAAAAGTTCTGAAATGTTTTTTTATATTATCTTAAACCATGGACTATATAGCCTTAAAGATATATAGACCGATGAGTGGTAAAATTGCGGTTCAAGGGTGTTGGGTGCAAAATATCAATTCAATATTGTTTAAATATTGCCTTCAGAGGTAAGAGGTTTAGATGATGGCAATACATCAATCTAAATTCACAACAAAGCATAAATATATGCCCAAATGTTAAATCAGTTAAGTGCATTCGCGATATCTGTTCAGGCCGGATCGACATGATAATTTACCCTTGAAAATGGTTTCTCATTGAATCATGTAGTAAAGGAATCTGTCTAGACCACCTGTCCGAAGGCCACTTTTTTGTGTTTCCCTTAATGGTCGCTATAGACAGGTTTGAGTGTATATCAATTAGTAGGCGGTTTCCAGGCAACATTTGTATCATCACGTATTTAGTCAAAACATATTCTTTCACATGATAATTGGTAATCACAGCTTCCTTTTGAGAGGGGCGTTTCCAAAACGCTCTAGAATTTCGACCAATACCCAGACATTCGTTGATGTATATTTTATTTGATGGTTCTTTTGTCAACTCAATTGTGTAAATCCCGTTCATGTGTCTTTCTGGAAATAAAATAATTACATAATTCTTTCCATTAAAAAAAAAATATATAGACCCTATCATTGATCGAGCGATATATAGCACCGAATTAATTATGCACCGCCTATATACCGAGAGCACTGCAGCATCTGCATGCACGTTAATTAAGTAAACAAGTGCACTCCATGCTTCAGACGAGTGGGACTGAGTGTTGTGGGGACTTTGGTCATTTTTTAAAACAATTTTTTTTTCTCATTCTTGCACGACTCCAAGTTTGCTTAAATAATTCATGATATCTTTTCCTAGAGAAAAAAGGAAACAAGATGGTGAATCCCGATAGTTTCTTTTTTAAATACGGTTTGTCAGCATGTGCTGCGACGGTAGCAGAAACAGGTGAGCCAAACTTGTGCGGCAGCCCGGTTGCACTCCCGCTGAGCTAGGCGAGATCAGGAGGCCAATGTCCCTATCTCTCCACGCGCGCTGCCACAGCCATACATAGGGAACCACATCACGAGTATTTACTATTAATATGGGCGACTGCACTGTATGTTATGGATGATTTTGTTTTGTTGAAATTATATGATTTTGGTACAGCAGACTATTCAGAAGGTCTATGATGTGTGAGATGATAGGGATAGGGAATATTCATTAAATGTCCAAATAAAGATCATGAGTTAAAAGTCGTTAATAGACCTACCTGTTTTGTGTCAATTTATTTGTTATTTTTGGAACTATATTTCGGAATAACTTTGATATTAGTATACACTTTTTCACAGGTTTCACAGCGAACCGCTGCACAATACAACTTAGGAGTGCATACCGATGGTGGGTTAATTGCGGGCGGGCGCGCGCCTGTGTGAAGTTATCTACCGTAATGAGGATCTGTAACAGATAACTTCACACAGTTTGCCATGAAACCTGTGAAACATATGGAAAACTTACGCGCATCTGCTCTGCGCCTCGTCGCTTATCCTGTTAAGCATGGGGAACGTACACCAAAAAAGCCATATTTTGATATAATTGCTGGTATTACGGGAAAATGGAAATTTAAAAAAAAAAATCTTCGGACGGTTTCTTATAATTTGAAATGTCATCTTAAAAATAATACTAATTTTGGGATTATTCTTTCAGGGGAAACGGTTGCCATTTTCCCCTAAAAGTTTTGACTTTTTCAGCCTGCCTATGGAGATTGCACTGTTTTTCCCCTTTTTTGTCAGGTTTCGCTCAGTCAACCAGTCGGCAAATCTTACACGAGTGACATATAAAAAATCTTCGGACGGATTCAGAAACCTTGACATCCCACCTTTACGTTGGTATACCGATTGTTTTCATTTGTGGAGGGGAAACGGTTGCCATTTTCCAACCAATAAAAAGTAGCTTTTCATAGTAAACCAAGGTGACTGGGATAGTGTAGCGCTATAGCTACTCACAACGAGTGCGCCCGTACCGTACAAACAATGCACAGTTATAGCTTCCGTGCATTCGCTGTAGAGGTCAGTGTGTGTATTTAACGCAGTGCGTACATAGTGTGTGCGTTGCGCTCAAAATCTCGGAGACCGCATCATGTCGATGCATGCGCACCCGAATGGGTCATTGCACTCCAACTAGAGGGAAGTCAGTATAATCATTGGCAGAGGGAATGAGTTCGATTTTGTCTACGGTGTGATGGCAAGCCTCTGCTGGTGTAGTCTACCGTAATTTTGCATGTATTTAACTAGGTGAGTTTCATTTCTAATTCTAGTTTGTTAGTGTTAGTAAGTAGTCAACGAGAGCAAGCGCTCGCACCCCCGCTTTGTCGCATTGGACTAGTCCGATCAGTGTACTTTCACGCAAGAGTGCACTTGAGCGCTCTCTCTTCGTGAAAGTGGTTGTTTAGTGCTGTATTCTTTTATGCGCGTTTAGGGCTAAAAGTTTTCCATATGAAGAGTATACTAATATACTCCAAAAATAACAAGAAAATTGATTGAAACAGGTAATTAACATAATGACTTTTAGCTCATATGATCTTTATTTGGACATTTAATGAATATTTACTTCATTTTGGGTATGTTTTAGTGGTATCTCCACGCCGGAGTTACGGGTCAAATTTTGGATAGGCTTCTGAACAAGCGCCGTTTGTTTCTTCTTCTTCTTCCAGTGCAAGTACAGTCCTCTAGGTAGAGTATTTTCATACTGTTGTGTAGTGCTGTGAACAAGTGTGCCATGCTGCATCGTGTGAGCCTCAAAAAAAGAGGTCCCAAACGATTTTAGAATTGAGTAGTAAAAGGTGTTCATTGTGCAAGTAAAAATAACTCCTTCTCCAGCTAGTTTGATGCAGAGTTACCCCAACCAGCTGCCTCTTATACTGTTCCAGAGAAGAAGCTGCCGTCACAGTGGTAGGGAGCTGGTGTGTACGTTGGTCTTCTTGCACGTGTTGTCTACATGTGTCTTCCAGCTTAGCTTGGAGTTGATGTGTACTCCAAGGTATTTGGCATTGTTTACAGTTGGAAGCTCAACTCCATGGAGTAAGTAAGGTGAACGTATGACATTTTCCACCTTGTTGGTCACTCTGATGACTTCACACTTGCTTGGGTTGTAGATGGTTAAGGTCTTCTTGGAGTGTGTCTGCGTCGGCTTGTGAGTTAATGTGTCGGTATAGTAGACAATCATCAGCAAACATCCGAGCTTCTGAACGGACACAGTTTGGCAGATCAAGAAGAGAAGAGAAGAGAAGAGAAGAGAAGGGGGCCGAGGACAGTCCCTTGGGGTGCCCCTGAGGTCACATCTGCCGGAATAGAACTTGTTCCATCCAGTACAACCTGTTGTACACGATCTGTGAGAAAGGCTTTGATCCAACAGAGGAGGTTACCCTAGACACCATAGAAGGCTAGTTTTCTCAGGAGTCTTTCATGTGGTACTTTGTCAAATGCCTTTGAAAAAATCTAACAGCACTGCATCGATCTGCTTATTGTCCAGTAAAAGCATGGCCCGAATAAAAGTAATACGGCTTGCACATGCAACGGGGGGGGGGGGGGGGGGGGGGGGGGAGAGAATCTATACTACTACAGTTAAACCTGTGTTAACGACCACCTGTCTGTAACAACCACTTAAATTTCACCGTGAGATTTCATGTACTGTAGTTAAGAACCTGTACACAACGACCACCTCGTCGCCTGGCTGGCAGGTCAATTTCAGGTCAATAATGAAACTTTAAGTAGAAGGGCGTTAGCACTAAATCGCCTCAAACTATTATAAAACTAACTAATTTCCAAGAAAAAAAATTATAGTCGTGTTCTACTACAACATTTCTATTACGGTAGTCGTTTATGTTTTAAACCAATTTTCGGGACGGAAAGCAATTTAAATATAAAACAAATCTTTAAATGCGAATAATTCGAAAAGTAGTTTTCGAGTCGCTCACCCGCTAACGCCCTTCTGCCACCCGGCCGACGACCTGTCCACAACGACCACCTGTCTGACGTGACCAGCGGCCACTCATTTTGCTTCCGCTGGCCACAGAAAATGCCCACACAACGACGCAAGGCCAGGAGCCAGATGTAATCTCAGCGGAACAACCGTGGATATCACCTAATACTATAGATGAATTGTAATTTGTATGATGTGCTGAGCCTGGGGCCCCTGGCCCAGCACATCGTACATTTACGAGGCCGTATGATCATGTGTAGACAGAAATAACCGTGTGGTTTTGCCATGGAGAATTATTTAATAAAACCAGGCTTGAATACCAGCAATATGATTGTACAGTACCAGGTTTGAGAAAAAAATATAACTAGAATTCAATTCGTCACGAGGACGAATAAGGTGGTCTGTCTTCAAGTCTTATGATAGATTATAATATTTACTATATTGAGAAAGGGAGAAGTTATATAGACATGTAAACAATGATGATGATGATGATGATGATGATGATGATGATGATCATGATGATGTTGATGATTATCATCAACAGACCATGATGACATCAGACTGAAAAAAATGAGAGAACATTTAGAAAGTACATGTAATATAGTCTCAGCTACAACGTACTAAAAAATCAACAAAAATCAAGCCAAAATAATGGCGATATTGCTCGCAAAAGACAAGAATGTAGAATCCAGATTTGAGAAAAAGTCATCTCCTATAAGGATTACACGCAAAAAGTAATGGATCAAGTGATAATAGGGTAATAATAAAGTAAATATGGTTGTTTATTACATTATTTGCGATTGTACGTGTTTTAATATTCAAAGGAGATGGTACAGTGAAAGGTCAAAAAGAAAAAAAAGTGAAGAAAAAAAATTGTTGGAGACGCCCGGACTCGAACCAGGGACCTCGAGGTCGGAAGTCAAGTGCGTTACCGATATTCCAAAACATTTCCCATAGAGATTACACATAAACGGAAAATGGAATTCTCAAATCCCACTTTGTAAGTGAAATATGAGCATGATCCCGGCATCTGATCAAAAAATAAAGGGCACACTAGTGAAAGCTTATTGTCTCAGCTACAACATACTCGAAGCTCAGCGTAAACAAAGATAAAACGATGGAGATATTGCTCGCGAAAGACGAGAATGTAGAATTCAGTTTTGAGAAAAAGTCATGTCCCATAGAGAATACACGCAAAATGTAAAAAATTGACATGCCTCCTTTAATCGCAAAAATACGCCATGATGCCTTTGTCAAAATGAAATATCGTGGCAACTGCATTTGTAGACAATATTCTCAGGTAGAACATATCAAAATTTGAAAGAAAATTGATCAATTTTTACAGAGATACAATCAATTTTCCAAAAATCTGCTGACGTCATAATATGCAAATTGAAATTTTGAGTTCGGAGGCCATTATGATGACGTCATGAGTTAATTGAGGGTCAAATGAGACATGAAATCATATCTCCAACTCATGCTTTTTCCAACCATGATATAAAAGTTGGGGGTCAATGGACTATCTGAAGAGCTATTTTGATTTTTAAAATGGCATGTTTTTGATCAAATTTGCATTATATTGCCCATAGCAGCACGCGCGGATTTTGAACTTTGACGCACGTTCACGGCCTTATGAAAGGTCAAGAGTGACTGAAATTAATGTAAATTGTCATTTACGGTAAGAGGAATCTAAATCATGTAAAATATTTGAATTTGACTTTTTCCGCGGGGACACGTACGGACGGAAAATTTTGAAATGCTTAAAATGACGTGAAACATGTGCAAAAAAAATTTGGAATGAATTTGAGCATTTTAAAATTTTAATGCGCGCGTACGTGCGCGATGAGGTGGGCGCACGGATTTTGTTGAAATTTTAAGCTGACCTTTGACCTGAAGTTGATGTATACTAAATATGGTTCATTTTGGATTACTCGTTATCGAGATATGATAATGACCTGATTTTTACAAAATGGCGCCTGGATGACGTCACGATGACCTAATGACCTTGAAAAAGTTGATTAGACTTGAAATTATAGGGCCTGATGACTGACAGAAATTCAAAGGAAAATTTTGAAATGCTTAAAATGACGTGAAACATGTGCAAAAAAAGTATGGAATGAATTTGAGCATTTAAAAATTTTAATGCGCGCGTACGTGCGCGATGAGGTGGGCGCACAGATTTTGTTGAAATTTTAAGCTGATCTTTGACCTGAAGTTGATGTATACTAAATATGGTTCATTTTGGATTACTCGTTATCGAGATATGATAATGACCTGATTTTTACAAAATGGCGCCTGGATGACGTCACGATGACCTAATGACCTCACGATGACCTAATGACCTTGAAAAAGTTGATTAGACTTGAAATTATAGGGCCTGATGGCTGACAGAAATTCAAAGGAAAATTTTGAAATGCTTAAAATGACGTGAAACATGTGCAAAAAAAATTTGGAATGAATTTGAGCATTTTAAATTTTAATGCGCGCGTACGTGCGCGATGAGGTGCGCGCACGGATTTTGTTGAAATTTTAAGCTGACCTTTGACCTGAAGTTGATGTATACTAAATATGGTTCATTTTGGATTACTCGTTATCGAGATATGATAATGACCTGATTTTTACAAAATGGCGCCTGGATGACATCACGATGACCTAATGACCTTGAAAAAGTTGATTAGACTTGAAATTATAGGGCCTGATGACTGACAGAAATTCAAAGGAAATTGACCTTGTCGATTTCGAGTAAACGTGTGCACAAAAAAGTGTATGGAAGAAATAAAAATAAACTAGATTTTAATTCGTCACGAGGACGAATAAGGTGGTCTGCCTTCAAGTTATATAGCCATGTAAACAATGATGATCATGATGATGATCTTGATAGTAATGGTGATGACGATGATGATGATCATCATGATCATGATGATGTTGATGATCATCATCAACAGACCATGATGACATTTGATTGAAAAAAATGGGGGAACATTTAGATAGCATATAGTCTCAGCTATACAACATACTAAAAAATCAACATAATCCAAGGAGAAATAATGTCGATATTGCTCGCAGAAGATAGGAATGTAGATTCCAGATTTGAGAAAAAGTCATCTCCCTTAGGAATTACACGCAAAAAGTAATGGATCAAGTGAAAAAAAGGGTAATAATAAAGTAAATATGGCTGTTTATTACGCGATTTGCGATTCTACGTGTTTTAGTAGTCAAAGGAGATGGTAAAGTGAAAGGTCAAAAAGAAAAAAAAGATTGTTGGAGACGCCCGGATTCGAACCAGGGACCTCGAGGTTGGAAGTCAAGTGCGTTACCGATATACCAAAACATGTCCCATAGCGATTACGGGTTTTGGATTACTCGTTATCGAGATATGATAATGACCTGATTTTTACAAAATGGCGCCTGGATGACATCACGATGACCTAATGACCTTGAAAAAGTTGATTAGACTTGAAATTATAGGGCCTGATGACTGACAGAAATTCAAAGGAAATTGACCTTGTCGATTTCGAGTAAACGTGTGCACAAAAAAGTGTATGGAAGAAATAAAAATAAACTAGATTTTAATTCGTCACGAGGACGAATAAGGTGGTCTGCCTTCAAGTTATATAGCCATGTAAACAATGATGATCATGATGATGATCTTGATAGTAATGGTGATGACGATGATGATGATCATCATGATCATGATGATGTTGATGATCATCATCAACAGACCATGATGACATTTGATTGAAAAAAATGGGGGAACATTTAGATAGCATATAGTCTCAGCTATACAACATACTAAAAAATCAACATAATCCAAGGAGAAATAATGTCGATATTGCTCGCAGAAGATAGGAATGTAGATTCCAGATTTGAGAAAAAGTCATCTCCCTTAGGAATTACACGCAAAAAAGTAATGGATCAAGTGAAAAAAAGGGTAATAATAAAGTAAATATGGCTGTTTATTACGCGATTTGCGATTCTACGTGTTTTAGTAGTCAAAGGAGATGGTAAAGTGAAAGGTCAAAAAGAAAAAAAAGATTGTTGGAGACGCCCGGATTCGAACCAGGGACCTCGAGGTTGGAAGTCAAGTGCGTTACCGATATACCAAAACATGTCCCATAGCGATTACGGGTTTTGGATTACTCGTTATCGAGATATGATAATGACCTGATTTTTACAAAATGGCGCCTGGATGACATCACGATGACCTAATGACCTTGAAAAAGTTGATTAGACTTGAAATTATAGGGCCTGATGACTGACAGAAATTCAAAGGAAATTGACCTTGTCGATTTCGAGTAAACGTGTGCACAAAAAAGTGTATGGAAGAAATAAAAATAAACTAGATTTTAATTCGTCACGAGGACGAATAAGGTGGTCTGCCTTCAAGTTATATAGCCATGTAAACAATGATGATCATGATGATGATCTTGATAGTAATGGTGATGACGATGATGATGATCATCATGATCATGATGATGTTGATGATCATCATCAACAGACCATGATGACATTTGATTGAAAAAAATGGGGGAACATTTAGATAGCATATAGTCTCAGCTATACAACATACTAAAAAATCAACATAATCCAAGGAGAAATAATGTCGATATTGCTCGCAGAAGATAGGAATGTAGATTCCAGATTTGAGAAAAAGTCATCTCCCTTAGGAATTACACGCAAAAAGTAATGGATCAAGTGAAAAAAAGGGTAATAATAAAGTAAATATGGCTGTTTATTACGCGATTTGCGATTCTACGTGTTTTAGTAGTCAAAGGAGATGGTAAAGTGAAAGGTCAAAAAGAAAAAAAAGATTGTTGGAGACGCCCGGATTCGAACCAGGGACCTCGAGGTTGGAAGTCAAGTGCGTTACCGATATACCAAAACATGTCCCATAGCGATTACGGGTAAACGGAAAATAAAATTCTCAAATCTCACTTTGCAAGTGAAATATGAGCATGATCCCGGCATCTGATCGAAAAATAAAGGGCACACTTGTGATAGCTTATTGTCTCAGCTACAACATACTCAAAGCTCAGCGTAAACAAAGATAAAACGACGGAGATATTGCTCGCGAAAGACGAGAATGTAGAATCCAGTTTTGAGAAAAAGTCATGTCCCATAGAGAATACACGCAAAGTGTGAAAAATTGACATGCCTCCTTTAATCGCAAAAATACGCCATGATACCATTGTCAAAATGAAATATCGCTTAAATGCATTTGTAGAGAATATTCTCAGGTAGAACATATCGAAATTTGAAAGAAAATTAATCAATATTTACAGAGATACAATCAATTTTCTATATATATGATGACGTCATAATATGCAAATTCGTTTTTTAAGTTTCAAGGCCATTATGATGATGTCACGATATATATAATGGCCAAATGAGACCTAAAATCATATCTCCAACTCATATTCTATCCAAATATGAGAACAATTTGGGGGTTCTGTGGACTTACTAAAGAGCTATAATGGATTTTGTATAGGCATGTTTTTGCCCATATATGCTATGTATTACAAGATCTCGCGCGTACGGACGTGTATTTTAAACGGACGCTAATTCCGTCAATAATGGTCATGAAAAGATAAACATGGTATCAAATTGTTCAGAAAAAGTTAAGGAATATCTTGTCAAAAGTTCGGGTAGGGGAATTATTTTTCGTTTGGCCGCTACGAACGAAAACGCGCAAAAATGCGTGTTTTGCGCGATGTTTATGAAATGCTTAAAATGCCCTAAAACGTGTGCAAACAAAATTTGGGACGAATTGGAGCATTTTAAAATTTTGATGCGCGCGTCGAGGTGCGCGCGCGGAATTTGTTGACATTTTTCGTTGACCTTTGACCTGAAATTGATGTATACCAAATATGGTTGATTTTTGATGACTCGTTATTGAGATATGATAATGACTTGATTTTTACAAAATGGCACCTGGATGACGTCACGATGACCTAATGACCTTGAAAAAGTTGATTACACTTGAAATCATAGGGCCTGATGACTGACAGAAATTCGAAGGAAATTGATCTTGTCGATTTCGAGTAAACGTGTGCACAAAAAAGTGTACGGAAGAAATTTAAAAAATGCGAGTGTTTGTACAATTCCAATTAAATTACTAGAATTTAAATCGTCACGAGGACGATTAAGGTGGTCTGTCTTCAAGTTTTATGATAGATTATAATATTTACTTTATTGAGAAAGGGAGAAGTTATATAGACATGTAAACAGTGATGATCATCATGATGATGATGATGATGATCTTGATAGTAATGGTGATGACGATGATGATGATGATGATCATGATCATGATCATGATGATGTTGATGATTATCATCAACAGACCACGATGACATCAGACTGAAAAAAATGAGAGAACATTTAGATAGTATATAGTCTCAGCTACAACATACTCCAAAATCAACAAAAATCAAGCCGAAATAACGGCGATATTGCTCGCAAAAGACAAGAATGTAGAATCCAGATTTGAGAAAAAGTCATCTGCCATAAGGATTACACGCCAAAAGTAATGGATCAAGTGATAATAGGGTAATATTAAAGTAAATGTTTATTACATTATTTGCGATTGTACGTGTTTTAATATTCAAAGGAGATGGTACAGTGAAAGGTCAAAAAGAAAAAAAAGTGAAGAAAACAAATTGTTGGAAACGCCCGGACTCGAACCAGGGACCTCGAGGTCGGAAGTCAAGTGCGTTACCGATATACCAAAACATTTCCAATAGAGATTACACGTAAACTGAAAACTGAATTCTCAAATCCCACTTTGTAAGTGAAATATGAGCATGATCCCGGCATCTGATCGAAAAATAAAGGGCACACTTGTGATAGCTTATTGTCTCAGCTACAACATACTCAAAGCTCAGCGTAAACAAAGATACAACGACGGAGATATTGCTCGCAAAAGACGAGAATGTAGAATCCAGTTTTGAGAAAAAGTCATGTCCCATAGAGAATACACGCAAAATGTAAAAAATTGACATGCCTCCTTTAATCGCAAAAATACGCCATGATACCATTGTCAAAATGAAAATTCGTGGTGACTATATTTGTAGAGAATATTCTCAGGTAGAACATATCAAAATTTGAAACAAAATTGATCAATATTTACAGAGATACAATCAATTTTCCAAAAATCTGCTGACGTCATAATATGCAAATTGAAATTTTGAGTTCGGAGGCCATTATGATGACGTCATGAGTTAATTGAGGGTCAAATGAGACATGAAATCATACCTCCAACTCATAATCTATTTAAATATGAAAGAAATTGGGGGTTATCTATCAATTCTGAAGAGTTAAAATGAATTTTGTATAGGCATGTTTTTGCCCATGTATTGTGGATACAGATAGCGCAGGTCGGCGCGTGCGTTCAACTTTGACAGCCGCTAATTGCGGTATTACTGGTCGGAAACAGGTAAACAAGGTATCAAAATGCTTGGAAAAATGTAATAAATATGATAACAGAAAAAATTTGGCGATTCTATGTTGCAAAATGCCAGGACGCGCGGATACGCGCGGAAACGCGCGCGCATAATTACGCGCGCGCAAATTTTGAAAATGCTTAAAATGGCCTGAAACGTATGCAAAATTAATTTGGAACGAATTTGACCATTTTTAAATTTTAATGCGCGTACGTGCGCGTCGAGGTGCGCGCTCAGAATTTTTGACATTTTTCGTTGACCTTTGACCTGAAGTTGATGTATACCAAATATGGTTGATTTTTGATGACTCGTTATCGAGATATGATACTGACCTGATTTTTACAAAATGGCGCCTGGATGACGTCACGATGACCCCATGAACTTGAAAAAGTTAATTAGACTTGAAATCATAGGGCTTGATGACTGACAGAAATTCAAAGGAAATTGACCATGTCGATTTCGAGTAAACGTGTGCACAAAAAAGTGTACGGAAGAAATAAAAATAAAGAAATAAAGAATAAAGAATAAAGAATAAAGAAAGAAAATTCTAGCGAAATCAATAGGTGATCTGTCGTTGACAGACCACCTAATAAAGAATAAAGAATAAAGAAAATTCCAACAAAATCAATAGGTGATCTGTCATCGACAGACCACCTAATTAAAATATTAGTCATAAAATTTGTTTGAAAATGCTTCCAAATGTTGCTCAGATTGCTACCAAGTGCATCCAATGTACCTTGGAGCCCTTATCTTTTAAAAGCAAGTCCTGAAGCGCGAGCCTGGCCACAAGGGACTTTGTGCTTTACATACATCAGTTCATACTCCTTCCCTGTTTGAAATTTTGTTTGGTACAGCCTGCCTTGGACTTGATTCAAACTATGAAAATGATTACTATGTAGCTAACCCAGATATGCCAACCTTCATCAAGAACAAAAAGTATTCTTAAGAGCAAAAAACAGTATTTTTGAAAAAATCTCTCACCTCTCTGCCCAATCAAGCAGCTTAAAAACACGGCAGTATATATTTACCCGGATCGGAGGGTGACATGCATACAGTACACATGGGTTGTTCGCAATGTGCGCAGTTTGGGGCCCATTTCACCGTCCCGCGTGCATCGTTTGAAGACAAAGGTGCATAATATACTTACAACACAAAGCCATGATCGGAAATTAAGAAAAACATCAATAAAAAAAAAAATTAACAAAAACAAAAAATTAACAAAAATATAAAAAAACATAACAAGACATACAAAAAACGTACTGCCGTATTCATAGCAAAAAAACGGAACAAATACGACAAAAAAAATGGAACAGTTGGCATCTCTGCTAACCCTACCAGAGAGCTTTTCAAAAGCATCCTTCCACACTTTATTGAAGAGCCATCAGCCCTCGTTAAATCTTTCACAATATTTCTTCCACTTCTTTTTCCACCTCAGTCACTTATCCTTTGGACATCACAAAGACAAGATTGCAGATACAGGGAGAGGTTGCCGCAGCTAAGCACTACAGGACAGCTGAAGCAATTCCTTACAGGGGCATGGTTAGGACAGCATTAGGCATTGGTAAGTGCATGGGCACACACCTTTAAGTTAGTCCAGTTTAAATCATTACAGGTTTATCTGTAAATTCCTATTATGAATTGTCATTTAAAGCCACACTGTACTACTTGTAGCTACTTGCTCCCTCTATATAGAAAACATTGCCTAATCGGTGCATGTTGGTCCCCCATGATCCTCATATTTCTTATGTTAATTGAGAGCTGAGTTGATGAGATAGCCACCTGTCAGTGACCACGCTGTGTGGTCTAATCCCCCTGGCCAAACTAGTTCAGACGGCCTTTAACTGTTGGATAAGGACTGTAAAGTGATCAGACATTTGGATGAGAATTGTGTTGTGGAGGTTTAATTCTCGCTACCCTAAATAGGTACGAAAATCTCGAAATTCGCGAGACGAGGTAATTTTCACTCTCTCGGGTCGTCACTACAACTTCCGGTATAGAGTCCCATCCCACTGGCGCTAGCGCCTGTGTTCGCTGTGCAGAGTTTTCACGCACGCTAAAATCGATGCCAATCAGTGTAATTTGTACAAATTATAATATGCAATGGAAAGCTTCGGGCAGAATTAGTGACTTTAGCACAAAAGGCCGTTAAACTCTACCGTGAAAGAGAGGGTTGTGATCACGAACGCCTGCACAGGAAGCTGTAATGTCGAAAAGCTATCCCATAATGCAATGCGCGTTTTCAGGATTTTCCCCGGATCTCGGCAGAATCGCTATTTGGGGTAGCGAGAATTAGATGAAGAAAAATCAATTTGACTTGAGTCTTCCCACTTGATATAATTCCTTTCTCGACATGATTAATGCCATGCCAAAGGACAATAGTGCCCTTAGTGGGGTCCACAGCTCCCATAAGCTCAGGGGTTTTAGACGTTTAATTACTGTCAGGTGAGCATCCAGGGGCCCGCCTAGAGCCCCTGGTGGTGTCCAGGGTGTGGAGCCCCATAGGCTCAGGGGTTTTAGACGTTTAATTACTGTCAGGTGAGCATCCAGGGGCCCGCCTAGAGCCCCTGGTGGTGTCCAGGGTGTGGAGCCCCATAGGCTCAGGGGTTTTAGACGTTTAATTACTGTCAGGTGAGCATCCAGGGGCCCGCCTAGAGCCCCTGGTGGTGTCCAGGGTGTGGAGCCCCATAGGCTCAGGGGTTTTAGACGTTTAATAACTGTCAGGTGAGCATCCAGGGGCCCGTCTAGAGCCCCTGGTGGTGTCCAGGGTGTGGAGCCCCGCAAGCTCAGGGGTTTTAGACGTTTAATTACTGTCAGGTGAGCATCCAGGGGCCCGCCTAGAGCCCCTGGTGGTGTCCAGGGTGTGGAGCCCCATAGGCTCAGGGGTTTTAGACGTTTAATTACTGTCAGGTGAGCATCCAGGGGCCCGCCTAGAGCCCCTGGTGGTGTCCAGGGTGTGGACCCCCATAGGCTCAGGGGTTTAGACGTTTAATAACTGTCAGGTGAGCATCCAGGGGCCCGTCTAGAGCCTCTGGTGGTGTCCAGGGTGTGGAGCCCCGCAAGCTCAGGGGTTTTAGACGTTTAATTACTGTTAGGTGAGCATCCAGGGGCCCGTCAAAACCCCCTTGTGGTGTCCAGGGTGTGGAGCCCCGCAAGCTCAGGGGTTTTAGATGTTTAATTACTGTCAGATGAGCATCCAGGGGCCCGTCTAGAGCCCCTGGTGGTGTCCAAGGTGTGGAGCCCCACAAGCTCAGGGGTTTTAGGCGTTTAATTACTGTCAGGTGAGCATCCAGGGGCCCGCCTAGAGCCCCTGGTGGTGTCCAGGGGATTGGAGCCCCGCAAGCTCAGGGGTTTTAGGCATATGATTTTAGTCAAATGAGCATATTTTGATACCTTATTTGTGACACTGGCAGGTCACTAATTGGTTCAGGGCCCGAGCCTAAGGAAGCTCATGTTTTAGGCATTTAATTACGGTCAGATGAGGACTCAGGGGCCGGCCTAGAGCCCAAGGTAGGTGGGGTCCAGGGGCAGGTCACTAATTGGCGTGGGGTCCAGGGGCGGAGCCCTCAGAAGCTCAGGCATTAAATTAAGGTCAGTTTGGCATCTAGGGACCTGCCTGAGGGTCCTTGGTGGGGTCCAGGGGGCAGAGAAAGAAAGGAAGAAAGGAAGCTCAGGGGTTTTAGGCATTTAATTACCATCAGATGAGCATATTTTGATACCACATTTGTGGCACTGGCTTGTCATCTTTCTTTCTTTCTTTCTTACCTCTCATTCCATTTCACTTTAACATACTTTTTCAAAAAAGAGCCCTGGTATGTAAGCTTCTAAATAAGCATATTTTCTGCCCGACTGTAAATTTGGGAATGCGTCACTTTCCAACAAACACACACAAATTGTTAATTTACAAAAAAGTGAGAACAAATCCAGGAAGATCATGTCATTTCAGCAACATTTGTAAATCACTGGTATCGAATTTGAAATAAACCATGTTTGAATTTTATTTCCAAGCCTCCCCATCAGTACCCCAGTGCCTCGTGAGGTATATTCCAGTGACTTGTCCACTCGACTGTGCAGGTGGTGGGGAGCAGTGCAATTAACCCACAATTTCGTTTTTATTTGACCTTGCTTTTCTTTTGGATGAACACGTTGTTTACGTGAAACTGCTGGGAAAGTGTCGCAGCAAACCTGATATAAATTTGGCATATATGACAATTAACCTTAATGATCTTTATATTTTTGAAAAGTGGAATATTCAGTTTTTCCAAATGTTGACACTACCAGGGGCTGTAGGCGGGCCCCTGGATGCTCACCTGACAGTAATTAAACGTCTAAAACTCCTGAGCTTGCGGGGCTCCACACCCTGGACACCACCAGGGGCTCTAGACGGGCCCCTGGATGCTCACCTGACAGTTATTAAACGTCTAAAATCCCTGAGCTTGCGGGGCTCCACACCCTGGACACCACCAGGGGCTCTAGGCGGGCTCCTGGATGCTCACCTGACAGTAATTAAACGTCTAAAACCCCTGAGCTTGCGGGGCTCCACATTTTACATCATTCCTCATAGTTTGAGCGAAATCTGCTGACAAACAAAGGAAATATGAGAGGGGGAAATTTTTGGTAATAAAGTGAGCTTGGCAACGCGGGTGCTTCGATGACCGTTGAATATTCAAAAGGATTTCGTGAGATAATTGTACCAGACCACACCACCTGTACAACACCTCTTCTAGTGTGATTAGGTGCGCCTGTACATTGCAGCGTCAACTGTGTTCATAATTTGATTACATTTCCATCATACTTTCCCTGAGTATTAGAATAGCTGCATAGATTTATTTATAAATCTCTTTTTTTCATTTGCTTAATATTTAGTTCAGGAAGAAGGTCTTTTAAAACTATGGCAGGGAGTCACACCTGCAATATACAGACATATAGGTAAGTACAAGAATAAAATCAAAAATATGTAAATCACTTTCTGAAAATAATTGTACCCAACATAGCAAGTTTCAGAAAGAAACGATGGAAAACATAATCTGTTTCTCTAATTTTCTCCATACCAAAAGGGTTCCAATGTTGGATATTTTTGTCTGATGCATGCATTCTTTTTCATTCTGTGTAATGTAAATCACTGAACTTTTGTATAATGTTAATGACTTCTAAGTTCGGCATCAAAAAGAAAATAAAACTTATGTCT
This sequence comes from Strongylocentrotus purpuratus, assembly GCF_000002235.5. NCBI lineage: Eukaryota > Metazoa > Echinodermata > Echinoidea > Camarodonta > Strongylocentrotidae > Strongylocentrotus > Strongylocentrotus purpuratus. The sequence continues at coordinate 23,313,395 of NW_022145599.1, read as the reverse complement.
ACAGACATGTAAATTAAGCAGATTTTATTTTCAGCTGGGACAAGCCTTGAACATCACCATCTTTTTAATCTTTATGTTTGTAAAATATATTTTCTTCATATCTTTATTACAGTGTATACTGGTTGTCGTATGGGTTCATATGAATACATTCGAGACAGATTATTTGGCAAGAATCCAGATGGCACATTTTCAGTTTGGTATGTATATTCCAACTAACTTACATCATCATAAGTATAATATTGATGTATTGTATCAACTTGTCATGAATAATGAAGACACAATGTCCTTATGAGTATTCTAGACACAACATTGTTCTTGCCAGAATGGCATTGATTTCTGAAATCGTCCATTTCTTGTGGACTGCTTGACCTTTTTGATAGGTTCAATTGAAAATCATATTGTTGACCAGAACCCAAGATTGCCTTCTCCAGGCTTCTGGACACATGCCCACAATCTAAATCCATATTTGCAAAAGTTATTTCAACACTGGCCTCCTCTGCATACAGACCTCGAGATTTCAATCCAAACCCCTACGTGAAACTTTGCCTTTCATTACGATTGGGCAAATCCAAGTTACAGGAACATGTATATCAAGTATGTTATCAAGTATTATTACATCATGTTTTTGAATTGTGGACGTGATATTAAAATGTAATTTTCTTTGATTTTTTTTGGTCAGATTCTACCTCTAATAGCGAAATCGGCTTGATGCATTCATCAGATAGACTTAGATCTTCGATGTGTTGTGTAACATATTGAACAAAATAGTCTTGGACTTGCCCATGTATATATTTTTTTGATGTTGAAATGTGTTTGCAGGAAGGCAATAATAGCAGGGTCAACAGCAGGAGCTTTTGCTCAGTTCCTGTCCAGCCCTACAGACCTGGTCAAGGTACAGATGCAGACAGAAGGCCGCAGGAGATTAGAAGGAAGGCCACCTAGGTAGGCTATGCATACCCTGTCCTCTTCATTACCATTACCTCAAAATTCTTTATTAACTTTTCCCAAAAATTGTAATAATGTTCTTGAAGTAGCTACATGTAAAAACAGGCATGTGTTTTCCGAAATTTGTTCCTATAGGAGGTGAAAGAAAAGTCAAAATCTCAACTTAGTCTAAGGTCTTGTAAGAAGAGAGGCAGGAAATGGGTTCAAGATATTTTACAGCTGTTTGTTATTCTTTGATACACCACCTCAACATTTTACTGATCAAAATACTTTACACTATATTAATACTTACCGGTACTTGGTGCTTCACCACTGCAATGTATAGGCCTATATCTGAGAGCTCTGTATCTACAAAATATTATAGTTTAGGTGTGTCATTATTATTTACATGTACGTCGTAACCAATATGTAGCTAAGTATATGTACTCCGAATCTATGTTTAAATTTCATTCCTAGCTTGCATTTTTAGCAAATATACTTGTACTTCATAACAAAAGATTTCTCTGAGAAACACCAACCATGTCTCCAAGAGTTGCTTGCCTGGGAAATATTGTTGTGGACTTTGACCATTTAATTGTATATTTACTGATCAAACAATCTTATTGATGACACTTATGACAAGGAGGGCAGTCAACGTTCCTGGCTGATAAGTTTGTCAAAATATGTGTAGAGAGGAAGTAGAGGCATTTGTATCGTATGAAAAGTGACCAAATGCAAACGGTATTACATCATGGACCTATTACGAATGGACATTCGTTGTTTGTTAACATAGTCATAATTTGAATATTAGGACACTGCTAACGTTTTAATTTCGCAGATAGGACATACATGACATATTCATAATTCCTGCAAGGTTTTACAGAATTTGATGTTGGCTGCAAAAGGGACATAGTATCTTTAAATCATGGGAAATCGATGTGCAGTTCTGGTATATAATCAGAAATTGTTGTTCTGTGTACTGTGTTTTATTTTGAAAAACATGTTGATATTACCAGATAGAGGTTATATTTGGAAATTGTTTGTGATTTAAAATTCTGTTTCCCCCAATTTTCTCATAATATTTCAGAGTTACAACACACAGGGCTTATAAAGATCGTGGTCTTCTAATTGCTTTTATAAGGTCATTGGTTCGTGCGAAAGCGTGCGAATCAGTAATAATAAATTTTTAATTTTATTTAAGACACACTCTTACAGACCACACCATCCAAACAAAACCTAAGAGAGGTAAAATGCTCCTTTGTTAATGACCGAAAATGCTTACGCAGTCGTTATTGTTAAAGATACAATGTCCCTTTTGTAGCCAACATCAAATTCTGTAGAACTTTGCAGGAATTATGAATATGTCATGTACACTGTATGTCCTATCTGTGAAATTTAAACGTTAGCAGTCCTAATATTTAAATTATGCAAGGAAACAAGTTTACTTGCTAAACTTCACTGTCAGACACTATTGAGTGACTGACTGGCTTTTTTCCTTCTTTGGTAATAACATATATAAAATGAGCTGTAAAGGGTACATGAGCATTTGTCTACATCAATAACCCACTTCTTTTAATGGCCAAGATTAAATTGATTGAATCTTTGTGCAGCATGAAACGTACAACCATTCGGTACAATGGTCTGAAAATCAGACTATTACTTACTGGCTCTATAGCTCTTAAGTCAATTTGACAACTAATAGTCGTTATTTTCCCACTTAAAGACATTTTCAATCCCCCTTTTTTTTTAGGGAAGTTCTAAATTAGTATTATCTTTCAAATGTCGTTGGAATTTAACCTTTTCATTTTTTGGGCCTGCAAATGGGAATGTTCTCATTCAGATGCACATAATCAGAAGGCGGCGGATCTCATTGGATCAAAGAAAGAATCACGTCGAATGTCCATCCGTAATAGGTCCATGATTACATGTAGTGTGCCATTTGATACAAATTGGAAGAGTGGAATGGACATACTACACCTTGAGCAAAATACTCCTTTTTTTTAAATAGGAAAACAGAGACATGAAAAAGGGAGTACTGGTATACAAAAATACAAGAAATAATGACTTTTTTTCGGTATATATATATATATATATATATATATAAACAGTCAAACCTGACTATAGCGGCCGCCCAAGGGAAACACAAAAAGTGGTCTTTGTAGAGAGGTGGTGTTTGTACAGAGGTTCCTTTAGTACATGTTTCAATGAGAAACCATTTTTTTTTCAAGGGGGAAAAAATGTGGTCTTTGCACTGGTAGACAGGTGGACACTAAAGCAGGTTTGACTGTAGATATAGAGTGACCAAGAAAAAAAAAACGAGACTAGCATACTTCCAATAACACAGGAAATTTCACTGGTACCAGTAGATGGGGGAATCAAATGAAAAAAAAAAATGATACTGAATTTGACCCCAGTCATAGGCGCCACTTTTCTGATTAACGGCGACTGCGGCGGCGTCAACATCAGAAACTTAATCTTATGCCTCAGTCACACCTTTGCGTATTTGGCTTGCGTATTACTGCAAAGTTATGGCAAGCCGTTTTAACATTTATTCCTATTTCTTAATATCAAGAAATGAATTCTTGGTATCAAGAAGTGATTTTCTGTTGTAAAGCAATGGTAATTCTTAATATCAAGAAATAGGAATAAATGTTAAAACGGCTTGCCATCAATACGCAGCAATACGCAAGCCAAATGCGCAAAGGTGTGACTGAGGCATAAGGTTAAGTTCATGAATGTTTAATATAATTTTGAAAGCATAAATTCTTATTCGTTGAAACATGGTCTAAAGAGTTGTCAAGTATCCCCAATTATGTGAGTAGAATTTCAGGTCACAAAGTCAAGGTCAAAGGTCATTTCAGGTCAACAAACTTAGTCTATCAGTGTGTTCCTATTAGTTATACTGAAATTATCCGGCTAATATGTTTTCTAGAAAATGGCGTATAATACCAGGGAATGGACAGTGTCTATCTACATGTAAGCGCATTATCCGGATATAAATACACTGCTCTGATTTAGCGGGTTAAAAGGCTGTGAATAAAAGTTCATTGAACTTTGGCTAAGGTCACTGCAAAGTATTGTGGGACTGCTAGGTCAACCTGGGATGTTAGTGTTGGGATCAAATATTCTGATCAAGTGATCACTCTGATTTTTGGTTTCTCTCCGTTATGTGCACTCCATTGGAACGGCATGAGTTTCTACTTACGTTATTCAGTTAGCTTTCCCTGAATTATCTTTCTAAAAGAAGGATAATTTTGCCCATGAACGCATCACAGCTCTCACGGCCATTATCCAGATAATAGCGGAGAAGGTCAGTTTCTATTAGGCAAAATGTACCCCTTATCGGCCATTAACCGGATAATGGCTTTTAATAGAAACACACTGTATGTTGTAGCATTTTGAATTTTTATCATAATTTTGAAATTATGCATTCCTATTCCATGAAACTTGAACATAAGGGTTATCAAGTATCACTAATCAATGACACAAATATGAGAATTAATACATACATTTTTGTTATTTGTTCATATTTCATGGAAGTTATCAATCTTGGTACAAATAATAGTAAATAATTCATCTGATGATTCTTAGTCAATATTCACTTGAAAATGCTGATTTATTCAGAGGATTTCATTTTTTTAATAATGTCCCAACCTCAATTTTTCATCATATCGAAATGCGTAATGCTGGCGAGACCACCGAGAGCGTTTTCCTTGTTTTTTATGGGGAGGGGGGGGGGGGGGCACTAAATGACATCATTTATATGCCAAAGACCAACATGTGGTTAAAATTGTTATGCTTCTTTTACCCTGTATTTACATTTGTGTACCAACCTCAATTTATGTATGATCAAACAGAATTCCCATCTGTTTCCATCACACTCCCTCTTTCAAATCATTGAATGCTAAAAAACACAGAGAAATGAAATACAGGTTCATGAACATTATGAAAGTATCTCAATAATCGTAAATTATGGTACGTAGTATTTGTAGGAGGCTATAAACAGACAGAAAAAGTACTATGTTTGCTTTGTATGATGACATTGTTACTGTTTTTTTTATGCTATTATTGAAGGGTAAATACAGCATTCCAGTGTTTCCGAGAGATCCTTCACGATGGAGGTATCAGGGGTCTATGGAAAGGTTGGGTGCCTAATGTACAAAGAGCAGCACTCGTCAACATGGGAGGTGAGACTATTCTATGTCAACCCTGATATGAATTAAAGTACAAATCCACTCCAAAAATAACCTACTTTTAATAGAAGCAGAAAAATCAGACAAACCAATCCCCAAAATTTTTAGCAAAATCGGATAACTAATAAGAAAGTTATGAATTTTTGAGAAAGTATGTAACTTTCATAGCTTTCTTATTACCGGTAGATATCCGATTTTGCTCAAACTTTTTGGGATTGGTTTGTCTGATTTTTCTGCTTTTATTGAAAGTAAGTTATTTTTGGAAGGAACTTGGTCTTTAAAGGTAATACAAAGTTTTGGGAAATTTAAAAAAAATTGGTTGGAGAGTGATTCTTTACAATTCTGATATATTTGGATGCCCCTGTGGATGTATTATAATCACTAGAAAATCTAGCCCCTAAAACACTTCTGCTTTCGAGAAAAATGGAATATAAAAATTTACCGGTGCTCCCGGTAAATTTTGATAAATTTCGAATTGCGACCATGAAAATCTCAGAAAATGTAGTTGTGATATATAATTTCCAAACGGGAATAGCTATTCGGTCGATTTTAGCCAAGAAACATTATTTTATAGCTTAATTAATATATTGACCTTGAGAGGGAGCTATACAACATAAAGAGTTCATTATTTACAATTTCATAACTTTAGACTCAATTTCAACCCCGACAACGATCACTGAATATTGTAGGATCGCATATGCTTCCAATATATTCATTTGAAACCAAATTCATGACCATATACCAAAACTTTGCACATATTACCTTTAAGGTTAACCCATCCAGGAGAAGAGCTTATATTTTGTAGTTTGTCAATTTTGATTTAGAGGCTTAGAGTCCTTCAAAATGTGTATGAGTAGATATACAAATATATCTGCACACTGTATCTATTTTTATTATGTTATCATATATGGCACTTGACACCAGGGGTGGTATTCTGTTATCTTCGTGTTATCTTTTGTTGTATCTCCCAGAGATAACACAGCGCTAATATTGTTGTAAGTTGGTATTCTGAACATCACTTTATCCCTGTGTTATCTCTTGAAGGACCGCCTCTATCTTATCTTGGACCACTGTTGACACGCCCATTTGTATGGACCCTACCAATCAAAATCTGTTTTATATAAGCATGAAGTAGGTCAACCAATAGGAATACTTTATGCCATATCTGAAGATGGGCCTAGCGCATCTTGGGCGTAATTAGTTAGTTGAGCGCTTATTACGCGCGTCATCATATGTGCTTTGGCATGTGGATCATTAAGACAAATCACGCTTTCACTATATTGGTTAAGATGAGAGCATTAAAATTGTCATATTCTAGCATGTAATTTCTTAGAAAGTTCCCATCTGTGATGTTTCCGGTCAACACACAATCTTCTTCTAACTCCTATATTGGCACAAAGTTGGTTCTGGGCAAGAAATATTGCCGCCATTATATCACCACGAAAGATACAACAACCCCCTACCTGTTGTAAATATTGTTGTAAATACCATGCAAGATAAGATAAGATAAAAGATACAACAATTTTCAGAATACCAATTATCTTGTCATATAGGCCCGAATTCACAACAGTGGTACAAAGAGGGATTGTACCATGGGTGTGGTACAAAACCCAGTGGCGGATCCAGGGGGGGCCGAAACGGCCGCGGCCCCCCCTATTGGCGGCGCAAAAAAAGGCCGAAAAAAAGAGGAAGAAAAGAAGAGGAAAAAAAAAGGAGAAGAGGAGAAGAAAAAAAGGAGAAGAGAAAAGAAAGGAGAAGGGAAAAGAAAAAGGAAGAGAAGAGAAAAGAAAAGATAAAGAAGAAAGCCCAACTCCCCCCCCCCCCCCCCTCCCCCTCCCTCCCACTCCGGGGTCAGAGGGACCGAATATGTGTTCCCAAAATTTCCGATAAAGAGTTACTTTTCACGCAACAAAGTCCGGCCCGTAATACACAAAAATCCGGCCCGTACTGACTTACACCGGAGATAGAGGGGTGCTTTCAAAGAGAGCTAGGAACATACATGTGCGTACCCTATAGTAAGTGGGTGGGGGGGGGGGGATTCGGTGAGAAAGGGGGAAAGACAAGGAAATGGCGCTATTAAAGTGACAGTAACGATGAATAAGGGAGAACTGTAATCGGGAGATTTGGGGTCATTCCAGAAGGTTTGGCAAACGTTATTGAATAGAGGGGGCCGGGCCGGCCGCATAAAATCTCGAGCCGCGGATTCAAAGTTAAACGTGAAAAAAAGCCCCCTGCGCTACAAAGGTCATCACTCTTTAGTGAGAAATTTGAAAAGGGCACAATATTTTGGATGTCTTTTAAATAGAAGCTATATACTCAACAGTCAAATTTTAAATTAACGGTTGGGCCGCTTCATTACTCTTATTTTGCCCTTCATTTGGATTCAGCTCATACCAACTCGCTCGTGTTTGTATTTGAACTCATGTTGGTAGTAATCATGGACAGGGGCGGCAATCCTGGGCCCGATAGGGAGACACGTCCCCCAGGAAATTTAGAAATATAGCTAGAAAGAAATATAGCGGAGTTTTCTAGAATGCATAATTTCAACATTGCAAAATCTTGCTTGGTTGCTACGCCCCGGCCCTCGCCCGATAACACAAAATTATGATATGACGCTCCCGGCCGTAATTTATCCATGGTTAGTGTAATAGATCTTTTCTCCCTTTCATTTCTACTAACCTAATTGTGAGCTATCACAATCATGATTGTTTCATTTTCCCTTTAAAGCAGGCGCGTAGCCAGGGGCGGTAGGGGCAGGAAGAGGACATAGGACGAAAAAGGAGCAGACAAAGAAAAAAAAAATTCTGACAAGTCGAGTACGGTTCAACGAATTGTCTTCTTTAGGCTCTAATAATTTAATGTAATTTCAAAGCTTCCGCGCTTCGCTCGGGAGGGGGGGGGGGCAACTGAAATCAGACAAGGAATGGTAAAACGAATCGTCTTCTTTGTCTAATAAGTTAATAAAACGTCAGAAGTTTACGCGCTACGCGCGGGCGGGGAAAAACTGAATTCAGCCAAGGATTTATAGAGTCGAGAATGGAACAACGAATCATCTTCTTTCTCTAATAATTCAATGAAACGTCAAAGCTTCCGCGCTTCGCGAGGGAGGGGAAAAACTGAATTCAAACTATTAAGGATTAAGAGACGAGAATGGTACAACGATTAGTCGTCTTCCTCTAATAATGTAATGAACCGTCAAAGCTTACGCGCTACGTGCGGGTGGGGAAAAACTGAATTCAGACAAGGATTAAGAGTCGAGAATGGTACAAAGAATCGTCTCCTTTCCCCTTATAATTTAATGAAACGACAAAGCTTCCGCGCTTCGCGCGGGAGGGGGGGGGGGGGAACTCAATTCAGACAAGGATTAAGAGTTACGAATCGTCTTCTTTCTCTAATAATTTAATGAAACGTCAAAGCTTCGCGCGGGAGGGGGGGAGTGGCACTCAATTCAGACAAGGATAAAGAGTCGAGGATGGTACAAAGAATCGTCTTCTTTCTCTAATAATTTAATGAAACGTCAAAGCTTCCGCGGTTCGCGCGGAAGGGGGGGGGAACTCAATTCAGAGAAGGATTAAGAGTCGAAAATGGAACAACGAATCATCTTTCTCTGAATTCAGCCAAGTAATAAGACAGAGTCGAGAATGGTACAACAAATTTTCTTCTTTCTCAAATAATTAATGAAAGGCCAAAGCTTTGAAAAGCCAAAGCTTCCGCGCTTCGCGCGGGCAGGAGGAAACTGAATTCAGACAAGGATTAAGAGTCGAGAAAGGTACAACAAATCGTCTTCCTTCTCTAGTAACAATTAATGAAGGGTCAAAGCTTCCGCGCTTCACGCGTAATGGAGGGGGGGGGGGGGGACAGCGAGCTGCCCGAATATGAGTTTTTGATATCTTTTCTCGTTTATTTTGGTGATAAATAACACTTTCACAAATTATTGTTGCTCGCTCGCTTCGCTCACTATTTCGAATTATGCAACCAGAAAATTACTTTCCGGGCAAGAGGCTATAGCCCCCCCCCCCCCCCCCCGATGAAAATGTCAAAAATTCTACCGGTATCGTGCTTCTAATATGACCTTGTCAGTATTGGTATTGGTATTGGTATTGGTTGAGCTGAAAAAATGGTCTGCGCAATTTTCAAATTTCCGGCCCCCCCTATTGGAAAATCCTGGATCCGCGCCTGCAAAACCCCCTCGGAGGTTTAAACCTCTGATTTTCTGATTCACAAAGGTAGTTACTCATGCCTTAATTTCTTCTCGCTTGGATTTTGGTAATGGCCTTTTGTTTAGTTCGCCTCACAACCTACTCGCAAAATTACAAAGATTACAGAATGCTGCTGCTCGTGTCGTGACCCTGTCCAACAAGTACAGTCACATCACACCAGTCCTCAAATCACTCCATTGGTTGCCCGTAAAAAAATGTGTTGTTTTCAAGATTATTTTGCTATTATTTCACTGTATACATGGCTCTGCTCCGCAGTATAACATCGGCTTGATTAAGCATTACTTTCCTTCTAGACAGCTACGTTCTCAAAACTCTGGCTTACTTGTTACTCCTAGGGTTAAATCAAAGTGGGGGGGGGGGGGGGAGCGAACCTTCGCTCATGCTGGACCTTCATTATGGAATACTCTCCCTCTATGGATTAAGAATAGCAGTTCTACTGAAGTGTTAAAAAACAATCTTAAGAAATATCTGTTTAATTTAGCTTATAATTGATTACCATAACCTTTCATGTCTGTACCTTTCCTATCGCACTTTGTATAAATGTATCATGTATGTATTTCATCTTTTGCACAAGCTGCGCCTTGATCATTTGACTATCAAGTGGATTTGGCGCCTTACAAGTCATATGTATTATTATTATTATTATTATTATTATTAGTTTAAACCCGGGGGGGGGGGGGGGGGGGATTTGTACCACTGTTGTGAATTTGGGCCATTATCTCTGAGTCTTGTGCGCATATGCAAATGAGGATTAAGCGCCATCTTATTACTAATAAGCACAATTACAAGCGCACAAAAGTTTGAACGCAGGCGCGACCAAACAGATGAGAGAAAAGATACAACAAAAGATAACACAAAAGTTACAACAATGTTCAGAATACCAACTTTATCTTATCTCCAAAGATACAACAATATTAGAGATAACACAGGGTCCAGAATACCGCCCCAGGAATATATAAATAAGGATTGAATTCCATAGAAATCAGACTCCCCTTTTTTCACAAAAATTTGGCAATAAGTAAATTTTTGTCAGTTAATGTCAATGTTTCTTTTAATTTTAGATAATTTTATTAGGATAATGTAGCAGTAGAAGGAAATTACCAGTATTCTCAATTTAATTAAATGATGATAGAAACTATCTTTATCAATGTTTATTTCAGACTTAACAACATATGACACTGTAAAGCACCTTCTTCTAAATCACACCACTCTTAGAGATAACTATGTCACGCATGGTCTATCGAGGTAGGTACTGGTAGGTTAATGTAAATGTAGAGATAACAAAAATAAATTTAGGGGACTTTTACTTTGACAAGATGTATGTGTTGAGCTGTTTATGGCACTTTTGTAACCAATGAGGGTCCATTTGTTTGTTCTGCTGCATTTTTTGAGTTTGTGCAGATACGCTTACATGTACAGTAGGTAGTACCTTGACTAATGGAGATATAAAGCTTTCATTCTGTCAGGGAAAATATGAGAATATCCTTGGTAAACTGTGATACGCGGATGTGAAAAGTATTTTCTCAACAATTATGATTTCACTTTCAACAACTCGACGTATTCCACCATTTCCCTCTGTCACTTTGTGTAATTTGACTACCGTAAGCTTGAATTTCCTTGAATTTCCCTTCAGTGGAATCAATTTTTGTACCAAACTATGCACAACTTGTTATTTACACTTCCTATTTACAAAAATCAAACTACTTTTATGCCTCCGTTACAAAGTAGCCGGGGGCATTGTTTGGGGTTTTCCGTACGTCCCGTTCTCGTGATCGTGTTTTCTCAAGAACCGATTGATGGATTCCTGAATTGATTAGATTTTGGGGTCACGAGGCCAGAGGTCACAGGGCTCATTATGTATGCAAAAACAGCTTGTGATCGCGTTATCTCAAGAACCGATTGATGGATTCCTATTTCCTGCCAAACCTAGGTCATGTATGTATCTTGCAGAGCCAGTGAACTGATTAAATTTTGGGGTCACAAGGTCAAAGGTCACTGGGCTCATGCATGAAAAATAGCTTGTGATCACATTATCATTAGAACTGATAGACAGATTACCATCAAACTCGGGACATGTCTGTATCTTGCTGAGCCAATGAACTGATTAAATTTTGGGGTCACAAGGTCAAAGGTCACTGGGCTCATGCATGAAAAATAGCTTGTGATCACATTATCATTAGAACTGATAGACCGATTACCATCAAGCTCGGGACATGTATGTATCTTGCTGAGCCAATGAACTGATTAGATTTTGGGGTCATGAGGTGAAAGGTCATTGGGCTCATTATGTATGAAAAATAGCTTGTGATCACATTATCATTAGAACTGATAGACAGATTACCATCAAACTCAGGACATGTCTGTATCTTGCTGAGCCAATGAACTGATTAAATTCTGGGGTCACAAGGTCAAAGGTCACTGGGCTCATGCATGAAAAATAGCTTGTGATCACATTATCATTAGAACTGATAGACCGATTACCATCAAGCTCGGGACATGTATGTATCTTGCTGAGCCAATGAACTGATTAGATTTTGGGGTCATGAGGTGAAAGGTCATTGGGCTCATTATGTATGAAAAATAGCTTGTGATTGCATTATCATTAGAACCGATGGAGGGATTACCATCAAACACAAAACCTGTATGTATCTTCAAGAGCAAATGAACTGATTTGATTCTAGGGTCATGAGGTCAAAGATTAAATGGTCTTAAATGTATCTAAGAACCTGTAAATGGATTACAATCAAACTTGAGTTTTAAAAATTGCTCCCGTTTTGGTTGTAAAATCGCTCTATGGCGGAGGCATCATTTCCGACTGCGTGCAGTTGAAGTTCCATCTAGTTTTTTTTTGCATTCCGAACAGATTTAACTTATGCATAGTTAACTAGCTTGAGGAGAGAATGTTCTTTTTTCTTTTTTTAAACAATGTTTTGTTGAAGTGAATGATTGCTTACATGTCATATTGTTGATGCTTTCTTTGAAAATACCAGCATATGTTCAGGTCTCGTTGCTGCAATAGTTAGTACCCCAGCAGACGTTGTGAAGACGAGAATAATGAACCAGGGTACTGATACATCAGGACGCCCTCTTCTCTACAAGTCATCCATGGATTGTTTACTCAAGTCTGTCAAGCAGGAGGGTTTCTGGTCTCTTTACAAAGGCTTCCTACCTATCTGGGCAAGAATGGTATGTGTGTTGATATATGTCTTTTCATGCCTCCGCTACGAAGTAGCCGGAGGCATTATGTTTTCTGGTTGTCCGTCCGTCCGTACATCCTGTTCTCGTGATCACGTTATCTCAAGAACCGATTGATGGATTACCGCCAAACTTGAATCATGCATGTATATTGAAGAGCCAATGAACTGATTAGATTTTGGGGTCACGAGGTCAAAGGTCAAGGGGCTCATTATGTATGCAAAATAGCTCGTTATCGCGTTATCTCTAGAACCGATTGATGGATTCCTGCCAAACTTGAATCATGCATGTATCTTGCAAAGCCAATGAACTGATTGGATTTTGGGGTCACGAGGTCAAAGTTCAAAGGTCAATGGGCTCATTATGTATGCAAAATAGCTTGTGATCGCGTTATCTCTAGAACCGATTGATGGATTCCTGCCAAACTTGAATCATGCATGTATCTTGCAGAGCTAATGAAGTGATTAGATTTGGGGGTCACGAGGTCAAAGGTCACAGGGCTCATTATGTATACACAAATAACTTGTGATCACATTATCATGAGAACCAAAAGACAGATTACTATCAAACTTAAGACATGTATATGTATCTTGCAGAGCCAATGAACTGATTAGATTTTAGGGTCATCAGGTCTAAAGTTATGGGGCTCATTAAGGATTAAAGGATGCCTATAAATAGCTTGTGAATGCATTATTAAAGACGACAGATGGATTACAATCAAACTTGAATTTTTAAAGTTGCTTCCGTTTTGGTTTGTAAAATTTCTCTATGGTGGAGGCATCATTTTCGACTGCGTGCAGTCGAAGTTCCATCTAGCTTTTTGCTGGTATCCCCCTTTTATTCTTTTGTTTTTCTTTCTGTCTCTTCTTTGTTGTGTTAGCTATTCACCTTAATATCCAATTGTCTCAGAGTCTCTCTTAAAATGTAATCTCCTTGTCCTTTATGCTTCCTCTCATTTTTTAGTTCTCTCTCTCTTACTTAAAGTTATTTTTTGCGAGAACATGTATTTCCAATGTTTTTTATGCTCTCGTGAGATTTTCTTTCCTTTCCCGTTCTTGCTACTCTGTCTTTCCCCCTTCATTTGCACACACACAACACTTTCTTTCACTGCCTCCCTCTGTCTAACTCTATAAATCTCTTTTCATATTCATCACCATTATCCCCTATCCCCTGTGTGTTATCCCACATTAGGTTGACACACCAATTATAGCATTACCAATTTGCAAAAGTTTTTTCTTCCTTCTAATATAAAGAACCATCCATTTTCATGACATTCCCAACAAACAGGCTCCATGGTCATTAACATTCTGGATATCATATGAGGAGATCAGAAAACTGGCGGGAACAGCAAGTTTCTAGCCAGAGAGAGAGGCCTCTGCCTCTAAACCAGCTATACAGACTTGATGTCAACAAGTGTTAACCTGCAATACTCTACACCGTCCGTGCCAAATTATTGAAGATGCAACATCGTTCCCTCTCTCTCTATCTAGTAAGGAGAGACGTGTGAATGGTGCAACAAGTGCACCCTTATAAAATTGATTTTTACTATAGTGTATCTGTGTGTATCTTAGCGACGTAAATTAGTGATCCAACATTTGCTCCTTAGCTCCAGTTATTCTGTTTCAGATACTGGATTAAGGTTTTGCTGGGTTGCAGGTTGGGGTTCAATTAAAAGGAAAGTCTGGCCCATTTGCAAACTGATTTGAATAGATAGAGAAAAATTCAACAAATATAACACTGACAATTTCATCAAAATCGTATTAAAAAAATAAAAAAAGGTATTGAATTTTAAAATTGTACATAATTTCATGAAACAGCCTGTACGCAAATCAGCGAGTTGATGTCATCCCCTCACTTTTCTCTATCTCTTTCTATAAACATGGCTTGAGGATTGAATCTGCCATTGTGATCATTGTGTATGTGAACAATTTGTGTGTGAATGAAATATTTTATTGAGCTAAGGTGCTAGATTCTCTCTTGTGAGTGCTAAATCCAGCATCAGTACATTATGGTCATGACACAGAAGATGTTTTATGAAGTATTGTTCATGTACAAAGTGAGTCTTGCACTCTGCATCTCTCTTCGAATAGAGACATATGTGCATGATGGTATGTTTAATTTGTTCTTTTACTTGATGGAATGCAGACATACAGTATATTTGAGTGATATGTTGACATCAATGATGTTAAAATCAATCGATTTTTATTTGAAACTAAAAACAAAGTTAACCGTTGTGCAATCTGATAAAACTTAGTACATGTTCATCTAGTCTAAATTATTATTAGCACAATTTAATTTTTCTTGAAGTAACTTGGTAATATAGCTTTATCTGTAACTGGTGATAGAGATGGTTAAAGAACAATCTCAATCTTTTATTTTTAGTAATAACAACAAGGTCATTTACATGGACATTCACAGCTGACATGAATTCAAGAAATTACCAAAAACTATTATAGTTCATTATTTTGTGAATGGTAATACAAAGTTTTGGTATGGCTTCATGAATTTGGTTCAAATGAACTTTTGGAAGCATATGCGGTCATACAATATTCAGTGATCATTGTCGCGGATGAAATTGTAAATAATGAACTCTATAGGTTGTATAGATCCCTCTCAAGGTCAAGATATTAATTAAGCTTTAAAACTATGTTTCTTGGCTATTCCCGTTTTTGTATCGCAACTGCATATTCTGAGAGTTTCATGGTTAGAGCTACCATTACTTGGCTGTATAGGCGCTATGTGAAATATTTAATATTCAATTTTTCTCGAAAGCAGAAGTGTTTTAGGGGCTAAATTTTCTAGTGCTTTCATCCTCAGGTGCATCCAAATATATCAAAATTTAAAAGAATCGCTATCCGGCCATTTTAAAAATTTCCCTTTAATATTTTTTCAGAATAAAATTACTCTTTATTTTGTAGAATTAGTTGCTGTATTGTTTAAGAACAGTATCTAGCCTTGGCCCTGTCTAAGGAAATATAGACATGTGCAAGCATGGTTTATATGAACTACCGGTAGTACATATAATAAAAGGAGCAACTGGGAAAGACATGTATGAATTGCCCTTCACCAAATGATTCCATACGATTGACTGAAATAATTTGTACAATAATTAACCCTAAAAAGGCCAGGCTATTGGAGGTCTTAGTACGGCCGGGGGGGGGGGGGGGGGGGGGGGGCCATCATGGCCCTCCCTTAAGATCTCAGTGAAAATTTGCACGCATGTCAAGTGAAGTGATAGAATAATATGATAATTTTAATTTTTTGAAAAATACACTTATTTGCATATTTATGGTAATTTATGCAAATAAGGTCATAAAATCATATTTTTACCCATAAATCATATATTATTCATACTTTAATCTTTCTTTTTCTTTACATATATTCATTAGACCATTTGGAATAAAAATACAACAATTTTTTGGAAGAGCCAGCTTATTCCTTATGTTATCTCTTGTTTTGATAATTTCTTATGTATTTCATTGTTTTATTTTAACGTATGTTTTTTTTTTTTTTTGATGTTTTATTTCATTTCTTACTACAATTCAACTATGTTGACTCCCAAAACAACCACCTAAACTTGAAACAAGACCCAATAACCAATATTTAGAAAAAATAACATTTCCATATGTTTTGTACACAAATCACAAAAATGAGCGATTTTCGGGCTGACATGCAAAGACAAAAGATCACGTGACCTTGTAACTGTAGGTCCGATTTTTTTTTTTTTTAAAGATGCCCAAGAATCGAAAGAAAAAAGTCAGTGAGCGGCGGGGCGCCATCCATATGCATTCCCGAGCAATCGGAAAAAACCGGCCTTATTAGGGTTAAGACTCCTTTTTTAGCTGTTTTATTATCCCCTTGCCGACGAAGTCGGAGGGGATATAGTAACGCAGGTGTAATGTAAGTCAATAGTGAAAGTTCATAGCTCATTGTATATGTGAAAATGTGGTAACTTCCTTGCCTAGTAATATCATAGTATAGTCCAATGGAGGTATCTTGTTCTGTTGTATATAGGCCATTTGTACCCTGCGAGGGGATGCTATGCTTTGTTTGTGTTTGGATTTAGTCATTCATTTCAAAGGATGATATAAAGAACCAACATCATATTCAACACATCTCGCAGAAATGCCCAGAGGCGGAGTTTTAAGTTATGAAAATCGTAATTAAATGTTGTTACGGCATGTGTGTGATGTGTAGACTCTTAAAGATTTAATTGCCTAATGTGTCCAAATTATTTGATTCAATTTATATTAAGATCTTATATTACATGAATATATGAAAATAAAGAGTTTATAATTCACTATTTTTATTGTTTTAATTTGTATTTTTTCATCCTTAGTGTACACATTTACATTATTACATCAATTGAAAAATTACCAAGCTTTGGTTTAATACTAGCACTGTCCTGCACAAAGAAGCGTGTACGACTCTGAATTTATTAGATTTACAGTGATTTGAGCTTCAATAACAAAATACATGTACCAAATTAAAAATGAAAATTCTTTCACTAGAAAGCTACTTTCAACCCATTCCCATCCTTCAGACATCACTTTACATCAATTTGGAATATTTTTCATGATTAACTCCTATGTTTACATGATGCAGAAGGTATCAAATTGGCAGCAAAAACTCATAGATACTCAATTATTTATGATTCAATGTTTCGTATTAAAGGCCCACTGCTACTTGCGCCCTCCATATAACAATGCCTAATCGGTGACCATTGGTCCCCCATGATCCTCTTTTTCTTATGTTAACTGAGAGCTGAGTTGATGAGATAACCACCTGTCCAGTGACCTTGCAGAGCGGTCTAATCCCTCCTGTAAACTACGGCAGATAAGCTTTAAGGTTCATTATTCTTATATCTGGATGTACAAAGATAAAGGCTTTACTTGTCTATTCTTTTGCCTCCTTTATTTCCATCAACCTTTTACGCATAATATGTGTCAGAAATCACACAGCACTATCACTATAAGTTTGCAAGCCTTGTGCAAACCTCTTCATAGAGTGTCATTGTCTATGGCTACATTAACATCCTATGGTAAGACGTTATATAACCTCCACCCAGGTGAGGTACCTGTTGGGATTATTCCTTGAAATGTACAGTGTGCTAATAACTCTGCCAGAGCTACATGTTAAGCCAGAGTAATAACTTCCCAAACTCTTTGGAAGCACATAGGAATGTTTCACCATTTAATGATTTAAACTTGACAAGAAACAGATTATTATCATTAATACAAAGAAGGTCGACCTTCTTGACTACATGACGGCAACGCCAATTTGATGACTTTTAATAAGTCAAAATAAGTGATAGCATAACATTACCAGTACATTAATCATGGGAAGCTGGTTCATAATTTCTTCTTTATCAGTTCACCAATATGATTTATTTTCATGTGCATGAACAAAATAATTAACAATTTTGATAAAAATTGTCTCTTTCAAAATCATAACAAACTTAATAATATCAACCCTATTTTCTTGACTGTTTTCTTAATCTCTTGTTGTAAGGACTTGGTGTGGTCTTCTTGGGGGATATCCCTGCACCTTCAACAGGTTTGAGGGTTGATTTTCTCTTGGAACCTCTCCCTGGTGTTGCTGAGGCCTGTGATGCAAACAAAAAAAGGTCAATGTTTAACTTGACTTACCATCAATCTTAACAATCATTTACAATTATCAATCTAGTCATCTGACTTGAGGTAGTTAAAACTTCTAGTTTCACACATTTCAAGCAATGCAAACTCCTAGAATGTCTATGGCAATGCTCAATGGCATGCTTGGATACAAATGACACAATCGTTATATTACAAATGATTCTGATGTGAACTAGTTTGAAAATCTGCAGTACCAAAGGTCATCAGAAGGGGGTAGGGGAGATATGATAGATATTTTAAACCTTCGCATTAAAAACAATTAACACAATGAATCAAGCATAACAACTAATAGGTAACAAGGGAAACTCTCTCGGCGGTCTCGCCTGCATTACGCATTTCGATATGATGAAAAATTGAGGTTGGGACATTATTTATAGGCAGGGTGGCCCATTAAATCCTTTTTAATATAATCAGCAGTTGGAAATGAATATTGACCAAGAATCATCAGAAGAATTATTTACTATTATTTGTACCATGATTGATAACTTTCATAAAATATGAACAAATAACAAAAATTCATTATTAATTCTCAGTTGTGAAAAAAATAATCCCAAAATGACCTGAAGTGACCTTTGACTTGACTTTGTGACCTGGAATTTCTGTCAGAGGATTTGTGATACTTGATAACCCTTAGGTACAAGTTTCATGAAATTGGAACAAACAACACTTGAAATTATGCTAAAAATTCAAATTCTTGATGTTGATGCCACAACATAGTCTAAGTTTGTTGACCTGAAATTAACTTTGACTTTGACTTAGTGACCTAAAATTCTACTCACATGATTGGGGATACTTGATAACCCTTTAGTTTAAGTTTCATTGAATAAGAACTTAAAATTTCAAAATAATATTAAAAATGCAAAAACTACCATGGATAAAGATTTTTGATGTTTACGCCGCCGCCATCACCAGAAAAGCGGGGCCTTTGTCTCGCTTTTGCTATGCAGGCAAGACAAAAATGCTACAGGGCCCCTATATCTTCAAGACTGACAATAGAGCCACGGTATTAATTCTATTTTACAAGAAATTTCATAATGGAAATGGATTCTCCTTTCATCATTGGGTATGATCAACTGTTAAATGGATATGAGAATGTCTTGTACAAACCTTTTCTTTTGAAACCTGCAAAGTTTCTTGTTTCACTGGGCTAGGAGGTTCCTCCTTCTTCTCATCATCATTACCATCCCTATCCTTTCTCAAAGTCTTTTTCACAGAACTAGTCCTTGATTTCTCTTCCTTCTTTCCCGACTTTCTTGAAGGTCTTGACTGGTTTTCTTTCTCCTCATCACAGTCCTGAACAGCATTTTTGTCCTGTGAAGCAACCTTTTTTATCTCACCAGTCCTTTTCAAAGATGGAAACCTCTCCAACTCTTCCACCTCCTCACCATTATCATCATCTGAATCTCTTGTCACGTGGGTTTCACAGGACTTAGAATTGGACCATTCATGTTTGCTTTTCCTTTTCACAATCCTTGAAGACTCTTCCTCCACATCCTTACAAACCACTTCCTCCTCCTCATCTTTATCACCACCATCCTGATCATCACTGCTATCATCATCATCATTCTCCTGGGTAATGTCTCCTATTTTGTCCAGGAAGAAGTCTTCCATTCCCATGGTTCCATCAGACGTGGTGGCTTCCAGTTCACCTGTAAGCCTGGAAGAGGAAAATAATGTAGACATGTATACAATGTATGTGATTAATAATGCAAGAATAATAGAAATGGGAACAATGTAAGCAGATGGAAGAAGAAGTAACTGAGTACACTATCGGCTGATTTTGCAACCTATCCATTAAAATGAGAGGTATACAGCTGATATGCACAAAAACTTATGTGGAAAGGATTTAGTATTGGTTCTTGTATAGCATGATAGCCCTGGCACTTCAGTACCAGGGGCCCATTTCTCAAAATCGTCTAAATCAGTGCTAGTATTAAAGGAATCGTGTAACAATGTCAAATCTGAGATGCATGGCCCTATGTGTTATCAGTGTCTGTGATATGGTGTAATATTGAAGCCCTAAAAAAAAATTGTGCTTCAAAATTTCAAGTTCATGTTCAAGTTTTATTTCCACACCTGATTAAAAAAGACACAAGTGTCATTTATATGCATATAAATATATACACATTAACAATCATCTTCAATTTAAATCATAATGTGGTGCGAAAAAACAAAGGCCAATGGCCTATCAAGGTTATTCCCAAAGATAATAAAATTTACATAAAAAGTTTCTTAAATTTACTAAAAACAAGATAGAAATAAAGAGATTAAAATAACACAAAGCATCAATAAACAGAACTAAACCGCACAAATCCATTACAAAAAGACAAAAAACAGAAAAGACATTTATGTAAAAAATAATCGTAATTAAAGATATTCATTTACAAGATATTTCTTAAAGTGCGGGTTCATAGAAAATCACAAATATAGCAAATAGCGTATCACTAGAAACTGGTAAGCTAACAGATGGCCATCATGCAAGTTTCAGGTCAACTACATATCGGGTGATTTATAAAAATACAAATAAAACAACCTCCATAGCATCTGGGATATGCGAGAGATTCACTGGAAAAATAATGATGTTTTAATGCCGTCACAATATGAACCAACCCTGCCCAAGCAGACGACATCCCATAAAGAATGAACATAATTGCAATGCTTTTATTTCTGAAATTATAATGAGTTTAATGTATATAAATGTGATGGAATTTTACACCATTCAAAAAGGGATATGACCCCCATTCTGATAACTGAATTCTTTTGTTTGTAAATACACAGGATAGGGGGTTAATGAACAATCAAAGAAACCACACTTTCAAATTAAAAAACCTCTGAAATGATAGCATGGACGTCATTTGTTCCCTCTTGAAACGCCGAGCATGCCGCTTTGTATGCAGATGAAAATACAATGGCGTCTTATTTTGTTTACAAGCGACGGATTCCTTTTTATTTTATCCTTGCATTTTTCATCAAAATAATACCATGCACGGGGTTTAGAGTGAGGCAATAGATTAAACATTTCGCCTGAGGGTATTGAAGTAAGAGAAATAACTGAAGAAAAGATGACAAAACAGGCACTGAAATTGTGTGAGATATCATGGGATATCGTCTGCTTGTGCACATCAAGTTCAACATGTGACGTCATATCTCAGCAGCAACTGGGGAGCTTTTCAGACGCTATGTCGGGGCTGTATCTAAGCGTTTTGTAATTGTTAATAATCATTACTTTGAATGTTTCCAAGCATTGGCTTTTGATAACCTTGGCCAATCAAACTGTCACCTTTGCAATAATGACAATAAAGTTAATTTTTTAAATCAATGAACCTTCTCTTTAAGTTTTCTTTTGAAAATTGATATTGTTCGGCATATTTGGAGTTCTTGACGCAGTTTGTTCCATAATTTTGGTTCCGCATAAATAATTGTTGTTCTTGAGAAATCATAAGTAAACATTGGCAGGTGGAAAAGATTTGATTAGCGAGTTTCATATTTAGTCACATTTCTATTACAAATAAAACTAGATGGAATTTTGACTGCGCGCAGTCGAAAATGATGCCTCCGCCATAGAGCAATTTAAACAAGTTTGGAGTTTAAATCTCCAGTGGTTCTTGAGATATCATGATAACAATCTCAATGTATGGAATTTCATAAGTTCACCTCTGTGACCCTTGACCTTTGACCTACGTGCTCCAAAATCTAATCAGATTGTCTTCCTATGGTGATACACACTATCATTAAGTTTGAAGTTTAAATCTCCAGTGGTTCTTGAGATATTATGATAACAATCTCAATGTATGGAATTTCATAAGTTGACCTCTGTGACCCTTGACCTTTGACCTACGTGCTCCAAAATCTAATCAGATCGTCTTCCTATGGTGATACATACTATCCTTAAGTTTGAAGTTTTTACATCTCCAGTGGTTCTTCAGGGAATAATTTTCTTCAAATTTTTTGATTAGCAATTTCAGGCGATGGATAAATATTTCAAATGAAATTCTGTACATTTCTATGGAAGAAAACTGCTACATAAAAGATATTTTGTATAGCAGTCATGCAAAAATGCATAGCAAATTGCGATGCGATACCAGGAAAATTATTCCCTGTTCTTGAGATATCATGATAACAATCTCAATGTATGGAATTTCATAAGTTGACCTCTATGACCCTTGACCTTTGACCTACGTGCTCCAAAATGTAATCAGATTGTTTTCCTATAGTGATACACACTATCACTAAGTTTGAAGTTTAAATCTCCAGTGGTTCTTGAGATATCATGATAACAATCTCAATGTATGGAATTTCATAAGTTGACCTCTGTGACCCTTGACCTTTGACATACGTGCTCCAAAATCTAATCAGATCGTCTTCCTATGGTAATACATACTATCCTTAAGTTTGAAGTTTAAATCTCAAATGGTTCTTGAGATATCGCGCTAACAAACTCAATACAAGGAATTTCATAAGTTGACCTCTGTGACCTGTGACCTTTGACCTACGTACTCCAAAATCTAATCAGATCGTCTTCCTATGGTGATAAATACTATTCCCGAGTCTTAAGTTTAAATCTTAAATGGTTCTTGAGATATTGTGATAACGGTCAAACGGGACGGACGTACGGACGGACAACCCGAAAACATGATGCCTCCGGCACCACCTTCGGTGGCGGAGGCATAACAATCATCTAGAAACTTTGGAAGTATATTTTTAGAGTAAGAAAACATAAAGATACCAATCTGTTGCTTACGTATATCATAAATTGTTAATATACTATGTGATCATAAAATGCCTAAAAAAAGTGAAAATCTTTGAGTGACTGGGTTTACCATACTCATTTTCCCCAAAAGACTGTATTGTTATAAAACCTGTAAGAAAGCGAAAAATGAAATTTTGATTTCCAATAAAAAATATCTTGATCATCAGACAGGCGATCGGCTTGTAAAAGTCATGGGATTCCTGACTGACTTAAAGGTTTTAAAATTATGATTGCAGCATGAGTTAAATCCAGGATTTTGTTTCAGAATGCGAGGCAATGTTATCAAGTCACTTTAAAGGTACAATATCCCTTTTGCAGCCGACCTCAAATTCTGTAGAACTTTGCAGGAATTAGGAATATGTCATGTATGTCCTATCTGTGAAATTTAAACGTTAGCAGTGTCCTAATATTCAAATTATGCAAGGAAACCCGTTTACTTGCTAGACTTCAATGTCAGACACTATTGAGCAAGTGACTGTTTTTTTTTCTTCTTTGGTAATAACATACATAACATGAGCTGTAAAGGGTACATGAGCATTTGTCTACATCAATAACACACTTCTTGTGATGGCCAAAATTAAACTGATTGAATCTTTGCGCAGCATAGAACGTATGACTATTCGGTACAATGGTCTGAAAATCAAGAATATTACATATTGGCTCTATAGCTCCTAAGTCGATTTGACAACTAATAGTCGTTATTTTCCCACTTGAAGACATTTTTAAGCCCCACCCTTTTTAGGGAAGCTCTAAATTAGTATTATCTTTGAAATGCCGTTGGAATTCATCCTTTTCATTTTTTTGGCCTGCAAATGGGACATACGTACCTTTAAGGCTACTTGTCCACTACTTTTTTTCACAAAGCCCTCTTTGCCAAGATCAAGGGCAACATCGTTTCTAGGGAGTTATGACGCCTCTGTCTCTCAAAACTCTGTCATAACTTAATAGTTGATGTGCAGTGCCATCCATCACATGTCATTTATTGGGTAGACTATGGCTAGCAAAAGGGTAAGAAATCCTCAAGCTACATGTATAATCTATCTGAACATTCACTTAAACAGGGATTTATCCTTCTTTATATACATACATTTTATTAAAAAATGTTATATTTATATCTAAGGCTTTATTTTTGCCACTGGAATTAATCGATTTTACTTGTTTATTCCCAAATTTTCATTAATTTTTTTTTTTAACTAGATGGAACTTTAACTACACGCAGTCGGAAATGATGCCTCCGTCATAGAGCAATTTTACAAACCAAAACAGAATAATTTTTTTCAAATTCAAGTTTGATTTGTAATCCATTAACAGGTTCTCAGAATATTGTGATTACAAGCTATTTCTCATATATGACCCTTTGATCTTTGACCTCGGCGTGCGAGAATAGAAAGAGGAAGATGGCGGGCGTGCGGTTGGGCACGTAAACCCTGGGAACGTAGTGTATTGGAGTGGGGCATGCGCTAATGTGACGTTTTAGTTTTCAATGGCTGCGTAGTTTAGGTACACTAGCAAATAACAGGTAGATAGTTAGATACATTGATTTAATAAGGTAAATTATGAAAAAGATAGGTAAGGAAAGGGAAATGATGAAGGTACAATTTTCGACTCACTCTTGTAAGCCAGAAGCCCTTCGCATGACCTGCCAGGTGTACTGTACAAACATAGCCTGCTGTAACATCCGAGATAGACGCTGGAAGTGACGATCTAAGGGAAAGAAATATAAAAAAGGATAGATCAAGACCTTTCTAATGAATATATACATGGCTGTAAACACCATGAGATCAGAAAGCATAGAGTAGCAAAACCAGATCAAACAAGTGTTCTGCTATTCACAATAAGAATTCGATCGTAATTTCATCATTAAATTCTGTTAATATTTCATTCCACTTTCATCAAACAGCTTTTTCGCCAACTTTAGGTGGGCAAATCACCCTAACCCTTTTGTTTTATTTTTCCCCTGCTGATTTCATTCCCCCTTCTTCAATACAATTTCTCCATGTTTGCAAACATGTAGCACATAGACTGCAAAGTCAGTTGCAAAGCCAAAGCGAATTAGCATGTGGACTAATACCCCATTAATGGTAAACTCCATACACATGTACCTGTGTATGGCATGAGTCCTTCTAGAATGTCCTTCACACCGGGAAACTTGGCCAGGTCATCAGGGTCTTGAGATCGAAAGATGATACCAAGCACACACTGAGCAACGTGACAGTGTTTAGAGTTCATATTCCACGTCTGGGCAAACCTCAACACAGATTCTATCAAAGAACAGGGAAAAAAAAGAGTGTGGTCAAGAAATTTTATTGGTTTTGAGAGGAAACATCTGCAAACTTGGCCAGGTCATCATGGTATTGATATCGAAGGATGATACCAACTACACAATGAGCAACGTGACAGTGCTTAGAGTTCATACAGAGATGCCAGTGGCAATTGTCTGTAGGGCCGGGGAAAAAAAAGTCCCTTTACTTTAATAGCGGTGATGAACGTTAGAACACAGCTAGCTAGCTGTGCGTAGTATTCGCTTAGCTTCAGCTGCCGCACACTAGCCCTAGCTCAAACAGTTACGCATGTGCTGCAGCTGCAAGCATGGATCGCAAATCGCTAGTGCGATGTGTATAGCATGCGTGCCAACCTCTGGAGTTCAAAATCTGTATTCATTAACCCTTACTGTACTGAGGGGGGGGGGGGCCGGGGAGGCCCCCCCCTCGACATTTTCAGAGATTGCGCCGCGACCGCTTGGAATTTTGAATTTTCGTTTCATGACTTTTTTTTCCTCAAGTCTTACGCACATTTTGATACCATTTTTGTCAAAATCAGATATACCTGTAAGGTGTTACATAACAATTAGTATGCGCATGTCATCAAAAAGTGCTATAACTGCATATATTCATGTACTGTGCAAGCAGAAATGTGAATCGGGTTTAGAGTATTTCTTCCTAAGTGGGAGATATGAATTGATATCAAATTGGTTTTATATGTTTCTCAAAGTAACTTGATGTATTCCAGAACAAAAAAATACATTAGAAATAAAAACAATACATATAATAAGAAATGAAAAAAAATAAAATACATATTTGAAAATCGCATCAAATTTGCATAAATTATCATTATTAATTACATCGAAATAACTATTTTGTGTAAGAAAAAAAGTTTTTGACACGTTTTCTGTAAAATGCATAAAATAGCATTTTGCATAATTATTTAGGCTATAACGACAAAAATTTGCATATTAGGAAAAAAATAATTATACCATCTTGTTCCTTACGTAAATATCTACAAGCATGCAAATTTTCGTGTTCATCAGACATTCGACGGCCGAGATCATGGGGGGGGGGGGATGCTCAAAATAGCCCAGTACAGTAAGGGTTAATCCCAAATGTTGTTTTTTACACAGTACACGTATCAATGCCTCTTACAGTTCCTACATACAGAGAGAATTTTTTATATGGATCATTGGTTGAATATGCAATGATTTTGTCAAGACTGGTGTGTTCGATGAACCGATGAACATCCCAAAATTTCCAATGTGAGATGCTTGTAGGATTTTTTACAGGACAGAATGGGCATTTAGCCATTGAAAATGGCACACACACAAAATACCCCCTCCCCCGAAAAAAAAACACCTATTATTATCATTAAAAAATTGGGGGGGGGGGGGGCGGGGGCGGGGGCGGGGGAAATCATATTTTATCGAAAAAAAAATTCGTATTTACTTCTAAAAGTCGTACCAAATACGATAAAATCGTTCTGGTTGGCAGCTCTGGTAAAGCGTGTGAGTTATCTTGCTAGTTAACGATCCAGTTGTTTTGCGATATTTTTCACTTCCAAATACATGCCGAACCTACTTCAAAAATTATGAAAGTGCATGTCCTCAAAGTGTAGATATTTTTTATTACAGTCTCTTACACCAGCAGTTTTGACAAATCATTTGTATCTGCCGTACAATACAATATACAAGCTACACGGCAATATACTGAAAATTATATTTCGAAGTATAATTATGTTTTTTTCTTTCTTTGGTTCATTCATATCATATCTGATTGATACACGTCTATTTCACAACTTAAATATTAAAAAAGCCAGAATTGCGGCAATTGCCAGAAAACTGGCATCCCTGTTCATATTGCACATCTGGGCAAACCTTTAAGGTACTACAGGTGTATGTCCCATTTGCAAGCCAAAAAATGAAAAGGTTAAATTCCAACGGCATTCAAAAGATAATACTAATTTAGAACTTCCCTAAAAAAAAAGGAGCTTGAAAATGCCTTTAAGAGGGAAAATAACAAATATTAGTTGTCGAATCAACTTATTAGCTATAGAGCCAGTAAGTAATAGTCTGATTTTCAGACCATTGTACCGAATGGTCGTATGTTTTATGCTGCGCAAAGATTCAATCAGTTTAATTTTGGCCATTACAAGAAGTGGGTTATTGATGTACACAAATGCTTATTTTATGTATGTTATTACCAAAGAAGAAAAAAAGCCAGTCAGTCACTCAATAGTGTCTGACAGTGAAGTCTAGCAAGTAAACAGGTTTCCTTGCATAATTGGAAAATTAGGACACTGCTAATGCTTAAATTTCACAGATAGGACATACATGACATATTCATAATTCCTGCAAAGTTCTACAGAATTTGATGTGGCCTGCAAAAAGGACATAGTACCTTTAACACTCTATCAAAGAACAGTTAAGAGGAAAAGAAAGGTGAATATTTGACCTGAAGGTGTCAAGAAAGTTCAGTGGTTATGAAAGACGACTTTGAATGGGGGATCTCGGTTATCACACCATGTCCAAAGCCTAGAGTGAGGCATGTATCCTCAACTAAGTAGTTCCTCAGATATGGGAGTCAAAGTCATATGTTCCTTGGTTGTTTTCTTATAGCATTTTTTAAAGCCCACTTAAATTAGATGGATCTTCAACTGTGCGCAGTCGAAAATGATACCTCCGTCATAGAGCAATTTTACAAACCAAAACAGAAGAAATTTTTCAAATTCAAGTTTGATTGTTAATCCATCGACAGGTTCCCAGAATATTGTGATTTCAAGCTATTTCTCATATATGACATCTTTGACCTCATGACCCCAAAATCTACTCAGTTCATTGGCTCTGCAAGATACATACATGACTGAAGTTTGGCAGGAATTAATCCATCGGTTCTTGCGATCACAAGCTATTTTTGCATACATAATGAGCCCTGTGACCTATGACCTTTGACCTCATGACCCCGAAATCTAATCAGTTCACTAGCTCTGCTAGATACATACATGACCTAAGTTTGGCAGGTATCCATCAATCGGTTCTTGAGAAAATGTCATCACAAGCTATTTTTGCATACATAATGAGCCCTGTGACCTTTGACCCCCCCTGACCCCAAAACCTAATCAGTTCATTAGCTCTGCCAGATACATACATGGTTGAATTTTGGCAGGAATTCATTGATCGGATCTATAGATAACGCGATCACGAGAACGGGACGTACGAACGGTCAACCCGAAAACATTATGGCCCGAATTCACAAAGCAAGGTTTGAGCTCAAACCTCCTTTTGTTATTTACAAACCTGGTTTGTAAATAACAATAGCCAAAGCGGCGAGGCGATTTTTTTTTGGTGCTATTTCAAACCCCCGTTAGTGATGTTTTCCTGGCATCTACTGACATCTTCTAATACTGTGTAGGTCTGGACACATGATAGCATTTTTCTATGCACATCACATTTTCACTTGGCAGCCAAGGGGGTTGGTTAAACCCCCTAAACCGCCTATATCCCCCTGCAACATCTTTGGTGATCTTCTTCTCAATATTGATTTACTGGTCGAGTTACAATATTTGCTGGTCTTTTAGAATAACCAGATTTCAGAGGATTCACACTTTTCACAACGAAAAACTTCTCCATGTCCTTGTGCGATCCTCTTTAGCTCCATCAGATATTGGGCGTCAGCGGCGTTACACCGGTACTACCGGCGCAGTATAGCCTCTGCTGACGGTCGCCCTAGCTGCACTGCCAGCTTCCGTTGCTTGTATCGGTAATACTCATAGCGATGGGAGAGAAAGTGCCATTTAAGTTCCATTTCATTGGTTTAAGGTTTGAAAATTGATACTCAATATTGTGTTAAAGTTATATCAGAACAGATAATCTTTATTCCACGGGGGCGATTTTTAATCTGCAATCGCCCCCGTGAGCAACCTGACAGGGGCGATTATGGAGCTCACGGGGGCGAATCGCCCACCGCCCCCGTGTATTTTGAGCTCTGGTCCAGACATATGGTCGAATACACATGTACACTGTTTTAATCTCTCTCTCTCTTTCCCCCCTCACCGGCACCCGGGCCATGTGATCTAGTATCTCTGCTCGATCGAGCGCGCTACCGTCCGATCTGAAGCACGTAAACAAATTCAACATTCATGACATATGTACATCATTCTGCTACCACATTGGCTGTTCACTCCAGCTGTTTATGCATTCACGATTTGATTTGCACAGCCTCATACTTCAGTTGTGAATGTGCTCATGAATACGCATACCGTATTTGCCGGCGATAAAGCCGCAGCGCCGCATAGGCCACACCCCTGATTTTGACATTTAAAAAAAAAAAAAAAAAAAAAACTTTCGTCGAAGGCGGGATCGAACTCTTGCGTACAAATGTAAATTGGGACCCGAAACCACCACCTTAGACCGCTCGGCTATCCCGACTCTGATGCTTTCTCTTGTGTATTGCGCCATAGCTTGACTGGAGACTGGATTGAGGTTGCTTTAGCTATGGCAAAAACTTAAATCTAGATCTACCAGTAGATTTACAAAACTTTGCCCTTCATTTCAAAAATATACCGTAACACATAATTGTCGATAAGACATGTGTTATTCTAGACAGCTACATGTATTATAGAAATGTCCATCACCTTTTATTGTTGTCCCATATGTACAAATTTGTGCTGTCTTTCATGGTTTTGACTTGCAGTTTTTTTTTTTTTTTTTTACTCTCTCGCTGCAAACACTATGAATATGATGGACAAAGAAAGTGGACAAAATATACAGTTCCTCAGGTAGACAAAGGAACATCCCTTCACTGCTATTATGCAGGTGTCACATGAATATTCACCTGCTCTTCGCATTTTTACATAATAGCAGTAAAGGGATTTTTTGATATTTTCTCTTCCAAAAATACTGCGGCCTTTACGCCGGCAAATACGGTATTGAGTTCTGGGAAAGCACATGTCTTCATAGCCCCCGTCGCGTGCGTATTTTGTATTTAGTGAGGGGAGTTTCTTTATTAATTCCAAGGAAACCGCTCGCGAAGAGTCTAGACTGCCGCATACACCTGACCGCTCTAGCACTTGCTAGAATACCGCTTGCAATCTACACAATTTCTATCACTTATCATGTTTGCTGTTGCAAATTTTAGATATCCTGTATGTCTAGCGTTGACCTTGGGCCGAAGTAGGGGAAGAAGCACATCACTAGCAATATTTATAAGTTGTTAAAATGATTTTAAGAAAGCGTGGTGTGTCTCACCGGTTTGTAAACTTTGTAGTAAAGACTAAGATTCACATCCCTTTCACTCTTTCACAGGTCTCTGTGTGTACACGTGTACAAGAAATAGTACTGTACATGTGTAGTTGTCAAACCAACGAGTACCTGGAATATCCGTGTACAGCCTTACTACTCACCTATTTGATCAGGCCTCAGTTTTGTGATGGTGATTGCAAGTTGGGCCTCTCCATCTGGTTCTTCTAGTATTGCTGTAAAAGACAAATTGAAGGGGCAGAAAAAGAATTTTTTAGCACAATTTGCATTTACATGACTCAAAGAGTCTCACATTTTTGTGAACCCACCGCGTTCTATATTCTTGGATTGCCACAGGTTTGGTAGACGTACTAATTCAGTACATGTATTAGTGACAAATAGGTTACTTGATGTTTTGTATTACATAATTACAAATAATGATTTAAACAAAAACAAGACAAATGCGACTGGGCTCCTATATGCCTCTGCCATAAATTCAGTATATGATGAGCCTCGTATCTCTATTGGTTCTTGAGATATCACGTTAACGGTACCAGTACCTTGAATTTAATAAGTTGACCTCTGTGACCTTTAGCCCTATTACTCCCAAATCTAATCAAACATATTATTATCTATATAAGGATTTCCAAGTGGTACAATAAATCAGTATATTCAATATCTTTAGTGCAGTTTCCGGATGACTGACCAATATTGTTTCCATATTGCTCAGTCATATCGATATTGAT
The DNA here is from genome assembly GCF_000002235.5 of Strongylocentrotus purpuratus. NCBI lineage: Eukaryota > Metazoa > Echinodermata > Echinoidea > Camarodonta > Strongylocentrotidae > Strongylocentrotus > Strongylocentrotus purpuratus. The sequence goes on along the minus strand of NW_022145599.1, from coordinate 23,282,209 downwards.
ATACCGTAATTAACGGTGTATAAACTGCCCTTGTGTATTAACCGCACCCCTCTTTTCGCCCTAAAAAAAATAATTGCGGAATCTGTGGGCAGCAAGCCAGGTCCGTGTTAAAAAAACCCATGAATGTGTAAGATCATTAATGTAAATTAAAAAACAGTAGAGGACCTAGGGTAGAACCTTGTGGTACGCCGTGTAATAGAAGAAAAATTGGAGGAATTATTATTATAAACTACATATTGAGATCTATGAGAAAGATTACTTTCAAACCAAGATGACAGACAAATTTGTGTGTTGTTCTAGTTTCCGAGTGGTGAGCCAACACACCGATTACTGAGCTGGGAGACATTGCCAGGCATGGCGCCAGGTGGAGGGGCATAAATACAATTTTTTTTTTTTTTGGTGTACCCCCGATTTTGAATTTTTTTCGGCGGCAAAAAAGTGTGGTTAATACACCGTTAATTACGGTACTGTAACACCAAAAAAAAAGCCATATTTACTGAGCTACCGGTAAGTCAAATTTTGTTATTTTGCTTGAGATATCGCAATAACGAGGGGGAATCCCTGGAATTCCATAAGTTGACCTCTGTGACCTTTGACCTAGTTACTCCAAAATCTAATCAGATCATCTTCCTTTGGTAATACAAAGTATCACCAAGTTTGAGCCTCATATCTCTATGGGTTCTTCAGATTTAGCAGGACAGACGTACAGACGGACAACCTGAGAAAACAATGCCTCCAGCACCACCTTCCGTGGGCAGAGGCATACAAGACATTTGAGAACCTTGCACCTTCATGCAACCATGACAACATAAGTAGCATTCAAGTAAATAACTGACTATTATTAAAATTAACCTTTTGAGCATCTTAAACATGGTGATTAATACTCACTTCTGATTATGCCTAGGGCTTTGAAAGGCTGGTCTAGGGTGATGGCCAGTCTAAGAGCCTTAGTGAACTTCTTAGAGTGCATCAGGTTGGACAATTGCTGCTTCCTAATTTAGAGAGTGGCCATAAGAGGAAAATATTCAGACAAGAACATAGAAAACCGAGGTAAACAGAGATACACATATTACACAGGCAAATAGACAAGTACACATACATGTAATGGGGAGAGAGATGGGCAGACACAAAAATGGCGGTGAAAGAGAGATAAATGCCACCATCATAGAGCGATTTTACAAAACAAAACAGAATCAATTTTTAAAATTCAAGTTTGATTGTAATCCATTTACAGGTTCTCAGAATATTGTGATAACAAGCTATTTTTGCATACATAATGAGCCCCATGACCTTTGACCTCATGACCCCAAAATCTACTCAGTTCATTGACTCTGCAAGATACATTCATGTTTTGAGTTTGATGGTCATCCATCTATCTGTTTTAATGATAATGCGATCACAAGCAATTTTTGCACACATAATGAGTCCTGTGACCTTTGACCTCGTGCCTCCCAAATCTAAGCAGTTCATTAGCTCTGCAAGATACATTCATGACCCAAGTTTAGCAAGAATCCATCAATCGGTTCTTGAGATAATGCGAGAACGGAACGTACGGACGGACAACCCGAAAAACATGATGCCTCCGGCTACTTCGTAATGGAGGCATAAAAATGGAGAAGAGATACACATTTCCATATACAGTGTACAATAAACAAATATACTAGAGCTTAACCTGCATTATTAAACATAACGAGGATTAATGACTGGAAACCTAATAATGCAGCCCCCAGGATACATATAAAGATATAAGATATATATAGAAAAACTTACTTGAGAATTTGATCCTCTTCTTTCTCTGCTTTCTCCTCATACTCAATCTGAGTCACATCCTGATCAAGTATACAACATAAAGTCCATATTTATGTACATTATAGCAACTTTCTTTCCACTAAAATCGTGATTAGATAACTGAACAATCGGTTCAACATAAAACAAATACGTTTATAAGCATTCAGCATTATACAGACCATCTTTAATACAATCAGAGACATATTTTTTATTTCTGTGGCTACGGAGTGATTATGAAACTTGGAACAAAAGAAATACATAAACATAGACCAACTCAATATGAAAATGCCTAGTTAACTTCATATATACTGTACTGTACACCGACATGCACATCAGAAGGGGTTGCAATCATATATATCCTTATCAAACCATATATCTATATACAGTATATAAAAAAAATAACTTTGAGCTTGTGCGGACCAATTTTTTTTTCTTTTGTTCCATTGATACCACATGATGTGTATGACCAAAGGCTATAATATTATGCATATGATAGAAAATAAAAATTTGTTGAAACATCTTACCAAAGTTCAGGAATAAGGGCAAATTTTAGACAGCGTTCCATATGGGTCATCTTTGAAATTAACTATCAAAATATACAACGTTGTGAAGAAAAACACCTTGTCATTTGAAACTGCCTACATTTGAACCTCCTCCTCCTCTGAAAGCCATAAAAAGAAATACAGATTTGAACCCCCTCCCCCCTAAAAAAAAACAGCAATTCTGTAGTACGATTTTACTGACCTCCCATATGAGTATGTTAGAATCAGCGCCAGCCGTCACAACCTTCTGCTCTGACCGGTCAACAGTAACTGACCACAACTTATCACTATGTTCATCTAGAGTGGCCACACATTCATTGGTCTTGATCGTCCACAGCTTTAGAAGACCATCAGAACCACTGGAGGAGGATTTTATAAAAAAAAAGATTCATACAAAAGTATTGCCTTTGGTACCATCTTTGGTGGATAATAAAGAGAAATTCATAACTGAAATAACAGAAGCTATTAGAGTAATCCCGCTTTCTAAGTGAGGGTAATAATATAACAAGGGAAACTCTCTCAGTGGTCTCGCCTGCATTATGCAAGATGAACTAGATGGACCTTCGACTGCGTGCAGTCGAAAATGATGTCTCTGCCATGGAGCAATTTTACAAACCAAAACAGAAGCAATTTTTAAAATTCAAGTTTGATTGTAATCCACTAAAAGATTCTCAGAATAATGGGATTACAAGCTATTTTTCATATACATGTTTGACCCTTCGATCTTTGACCTCATGAACCTAAAATCTAATCACTTCATTGGCTCTGCAAGATACATGTTTTGAGTTTGATAGTAATCCATCTGTTGGTTCTATTGATAATACGTTCACAAGCTATTTTCGCAAACATAATGAGCCCCATATCCTTTGACATTTGACCTCGTGACCCCAAATTCTAATCAGTTCATTGGCTCTACAAGATACATACATGACCCAAGTTTGGAGGGAATCCATCAATCCATCCTTGAGATAACGTGATCCCGAGCTATTTTTGCATACATTTGGAAACTGTAGTGGGCTGAAGATCAATATCCATAAAACAAACACAATTTGGATTGGGGCCTCAAAATGTAATGAAGATATAGAATTAGAAGGAAGACAAGTGAATTTTGTACATAATGATTTTTTTTTCGTTATCTTGGTGCTGACTTTCATGTTGTTATTGACAAAATACCAGATTATAACTATGATAGAATTTTTGACAAAGTAAAACGCCAGATGATTTCTTGGATCAAAAGGAACATTACGGTTCTTGGAAGAGTTACAGTTGCTAAATCATTACTGTTACCACAGATTAATCATCTTTCATGGCAATCCCAGATCCTTCAGCTAAGTTAATGAAAACTATAAAAGTTAAGTTCTTTAACTTTATATGGAAGAATAAGCCAGATAAAATTACTGGTAGTAGGAAACAGGTTGTTGGTACATATGAAGAAGGGGGACTTAAAATGCCAGATATTGAGTTTTTTAACATGTCACTAAAGTTAACATGGCTTCGAAGAATGGTTTTAGGAACATGTAATGATGTTAGTCATTTAATGCAATCGTTTTTAACAAAACCATTTGTAGTAGAGTTTGGTGATGAATATTTTTCGGCATTGTCTCATGAAGTTGCTAATCCTTTTTGGAGACATGTGTTTCACGCTCTGTCTATGTTGAGTCGTATAGAGGGAGATGATTGGTTAACTTATCCGTTGTGGAGAAATAGCTCAATAAAAATTGGACAAAAATCTGTATTTTTTAAATCTTGGTATGAAAAAGGCATCAGATGTATAAATGATTTGATTGATGATAAGGGAAAACTTCTGACTCGTGAGCAATGTGAAAAAAAATTCTGCTTGAAACTAAATTATTTGTCTTATTACTCTGTAACTCAAGCTATAAAGTGTCGATATCAAATGCATATTGAAAAATGTGAAAGAAATGTAGTAGATCCTCTAATGCTGTCACATATCAAAATATTAGTACATGACATAAAAGGTTGTCAATATATTTACAAAACTTTTCTTGGAAAAACAAATTGTGTTAACTCAATATGTAGGAAATGGGAACGACATTTAGATTATACCCCTGAATGTATAAGAATGCAGAAATATCATAGAATGATATTTCGTTTTACTCCAGATATTGGTTTAAGGTATTTTCAGTTTAAGATAGTAAATAGGATTCTGTATTTGAACAAGCAACTGTATAAGATGAAAATAGTGAGTAACGATAAATATTCGTTTTGTAAAAAAGAGTTGGAAGATATTGTACATTTCTTTTACAATTGCATTTTTCTATCATCTCCATAATTCGCAAGGCAGATGATAAGCCCTGGATCACCAAGCGAATCCTGTCTCTCATCAAAGAAAGGCAAGCAGCCTTTGATTCCAATAACATGGCACGTTATAAGAGCCTTCGCAATCAAGTTAAGCGTGAAGTCCAGGTACGTAAAGCTGCTTTCTATTCCAACAAGGTGAAAGATCTTCGGAAATGTCATCCAAGTAATTGGCATCAACAAATACGCAAGATCACCGGGATGAAAAAGAAGTCTACTGTTCTACCTGGTAGTGAAATGTGCTTATCTGAGCAAGCAAGTTTCATCAATAACCATTTCGCAGGAATTTGTTGTCAATTACCTCCGCTCGAAAGATCTTCTCTACCGGCTTTCTTGCCTGCTTCACATCCTCCTCCCAGCATTGAAGCTTATCAAGTGTATCATGAACTGTGCAAACTCAAACCATCTAAATCCACACACCATGATGACCTACCCACTAGACTTATCTGTGAATTCGCTCCTGAGATAGCAGGTCCTTTGACTATGGTCTTTAATAAATGTTTAGAAACTGGGAATTTTCCGGATTGTTGGAAGGTTTCAGACATTGTTCCAATCCCTAAGAATACACCATGTAATACTGTTGACCAACTAAGACCAATATCACTCACCCCTACCTTTGCAAAGGTTTTTGAAGCATTTCTCACTAAATGGTTATATCAAGACATTATGAGCAAAATTGATAGTCAACAGTTCGGTAATATGAAAGGATCATCAACCTCTCACTATTTAATAAGTATGATCGATTCGATCTTGAAAGGTCTTGACAAACCTGGTTATGTTGCCTCAGTCTGTACTATTGATTATGCTAAGGCATTTGATCACATCAATCACAATGTGCTGATTGAGAAGTTGTTTGATTTAGGTACTGATCCAAATACTATCCTTTTCTTGTGTAGCTACTTGGAGAACAGATCTCACTGTGTACGTTTAGGATCTACCTTTAGTGGGCCCCTGCCTGTTACATGTGGAGTACCGCAAGGTACGAGGCTCGGCCCCATTCTTTTCCTAATCATGATAAATGATGTTGCAACCTCTACTCCTCTGAGATGGAAATATGTTGATGATTTGAGTGTCGCTGAAATCAGACACAAATCTCAACCCTCCGTATTGCAAGATCATTTATCTTTGATCACCGAGTGTTCTGTTGATAATCAGATGACCCCTAAGCCTGAGAAGTGTAAGGTATTGCATATCTCTTTCCTTCGGAACCAGATTGTTATGCCCGAAGTTAGCATCAGTGACTCTGTCCTTCAGCCTACTGAGTTTGTTAAGTTATTGGGAGTGCACTTACAGTCTGATATGAAATGGGATAGACAAGTCGAGAATGCTGTCAAACAAGCATCACGACGTTTTTACATCCTTTGTGTTCTTAGAAAACACAAAGCTCCACTAGAGGATTTGGTTGCTATTTATATTATGTATATTAGACCGTTAGTTGAATATGCCTCCCCAGTGTGGTCATCATCTATTACTGCCAATCAGTCGAACAAGATCGAACGAGTCCAAAAAAGATCTTGCCGTATCATTTTGGGATATAGTTATGTTGATTACCTTCACGCCCTTCAAGTTTTACAGATTCCATCCCTTGCAGATAGACGACAACAATTGTTCATAAATTTTGTTAAATCACTCTTGCAATCCAGACATTCTTCCATGCTCCCTCCACGTAGGGATTCCTTACCAAATTTTCGCCAGTTAAGAAACAGTGACCCTCTTTGCCAACCAACATGCCGTACATCCAGATACCAAAATTCTTTTATACCACAGGCAGTGAAGGTAATCAACATGATGAAACTTGTGTAAATCTACCAATTTCTAATTTCCTTTCTGGTGTTTTCCCCTCTCTTTCTCAAATTCTTCTCTTTTCCTCCTCCTTCTTCTTCCATTCTTCTTTGGTAGATTACACATGTTTCTTTTTCCTTTATGTACATGTACTTCATAATTCTTGCAATAATGTCTATTGTCTACAATGTTTAGATACTTTCTCATTTTACAGAGTCTACAGATTTTATTGATATTTCCCTAACTTTCTTCCTATCTCCTTCTCTCTCTCTCTCTCTCCTCTCTCTCTCTCTCTCCCCCTTTCTCTTTTCCTATTTCTCTCCATCTGTTTTACTCTCTTCTCTTTCTATGCTCTCTTGGGAATTTCTTTATTGTATGTTTCATGTATTTCGGGTTAATTGCAATGATGTCTACAATGTTGAATACCTGGACTGTTTTTACAGATTCTACAGATTGTATGTTACATGTATCTCAGATTAATTACAATGTCTATAATGCTTGGATACTTGGGCTGTTTTTACAGAGTCTACAGTTGGTATTGATATTTCCCTAACTCTCTTCCTATCCCCTTCCTTCTCTCTCTCTCCCTCTCTCTCTCTTTCTCTCTCTCTCTCTCTCTCTTTCTCTCTTTCTCCTTTTCTTTTCTTCCCTCTCTCCCCTAGCTTACTCTTTTCTCTCTCTATGCTCTCTTGGGAATTTCTTTATTGTATGTTTCATGTATTTCGGGTTAATTGCAATGATGTCTACAATGTTGAATACCTGGACTGTTTTTACAAATTCTACAGATGGTATTGATATTTCCCTAACTTTCTTCCTATCCTCTTCCTTCTCTCTTTCTCTCTCTCTCTCCCTCTCTCCTCTCCTTTCTTATTTTCTCCCTCTCTCTTCCTCTATCTTACTCTATTCTCTTACTATGCTCTCTTGGGAATTTCTTTATTGTATGTTACTTGTACCTTCTCAATACTTTAAATTTTAAAAATTATTCTTTAGCTGACATATTCCCCTCTTTTCACTATTGATCTTTTTTAAACCCAGTCTTATGCATTTTAATTTTCTTTTATTGGACTCTCGGTCTGTACCTGATTTAGATTTTGCACAGCTCGAGAGCCCTCTTTTGACGTAATTGTAATGATGTATACTTATTGTTTATATGTCCTTTTTGCAATATTTATTGATAATAGTTTAGTTATTTGATATTTTAACTTATGTAACTTATGTATTTATTCATTACTACTATTTTATTATGTATATTTGATTTAAATTATATTTTTGTACCCAAGACAGTTGTCAGTCTTTGGACTGTTTGCTCTTGGTTTTTGATGTTTTGATTTCAATAAAATCCTATATATATTTATTTAAATAAATCTGGAACGAAATGGTGAAATGGATAAATGAAGGTTCTCGATTACAGATAGAGTTTAATTTAGAAAATGTAATTTTTGGTTTTGAAGACAAAAGAAACAATGCTTTAAATTGCATGGTGACTTTGATTAAGCATCAACTATTTGTTCAAAAGCTTAATAACAAAATTCCAAATTTTAGTTCTTTGAAGAAGAAAATTATTCAATATTATGAAGACGAGAGATATATCCATTCTATATCTGGTATGCATAACAAATTTTTTACAAAATGGCAGGCACTTCAACATTTGTTTGTATGGACAACAAGGAGAGAAATGTGAAAGTATTCTGTTTTGTTTGAATTAAGGAAAGACTTAATTTCATTGAATTGTAAAAATGTTTGTTTGACTCAATAAAATAGCCTATGGAGGGCTAAAACATTAAAAAAAAAAAAAATTTGCATACATAATCAGCCCTGTGAACATGTGACCCCAAAATCTAATCAGTTCATTAGCTCTGCAAGATACATACATGACCCAGGTTTGGCGGGAATCCATCAATGGGTTCTTGAGATAACGCGATCACGAGAACGGGACGTACATACGGACGGACAACCCGAAAACATAATGCATAAAAATTGAGGTTGGGACATTATTTATGTGCAGAGTGGCCCATTAGCAGGCCCCCCAAAATGAAATCCTCTGAATATAATCAGCATTTTGAAGTGAATATTGACTATGAATCATCAGAAGAATTATTTACTATTATTTGTACCAAGATTGATAACTTTAATAAATTATGAACAAGATGGACCTTCGACTGCATGCAGTCGAAAACGATGCCTCCGCCATGGAGCAATTTAACAAACCAAAACAGAAGCAATTTTTAAAATTCAAGTTTGATTGTAATCCACTAAAAAAGATTCTCAGAATAATGGGATTACAAGCTATTTTTCATATACATGTTTGACCCTTCGATCTTTGACCTCATGAACCTAAAATCTAATCACTTCATTGGCTCTGCAAGATACATGTTTTGAGTTTGATAGTAATCCATCTGTTGGTTCTATTGATAATACGTTCACAAGCTATTTTCGCATACATAATGAGCCCCATATCCTTTGACATTTGACCTCGTGGTCCCAAAATCTAATCAGTTCATTGGCTCTACAAGATACATATATGACCCAAGTTTGGAGGGAATCCATCAATCCATCCTTGAGATAACGTGATCTCGAGCTATTTTCCCATACATAATCAGCCCTGTGACCTTTGACCTTGAATCTTGTGACCCCAAAATCTAATCAATTCATTGGCTCTGCAAGATACATACATGATCCAAGTTTGGCGGGAATCCATTGATGGGTTCTTGATATAACGCGATCACAAGCTATTTTTTGCATACATAATGAGCCCTGTGACCTTTGAACTTGGATATCGTGATCCCAAAATCTCATCAGTTCATTGGTTTTGCAAGATACATACATGACCCAAGTTTGGCGGGAATTCATAAATTGGTTTTTGAGATAACGCAATCACGAGAACGGGACGTATGTACGTACGGATGGACAACTCGAAAACATAATGCCTCCGGCTACATGTACTCTGTAGCAGTGGCATAAAAACAAAAAATTATTTTTTAATTCTCATATTAAGCTGTGAAAACATAATCCAAGTCTACTGACCTGCGACCTGGAATTTGTGTCATATAATTTGTGATACTTGATAATCCTTGTGTACAAGTTTCGTGGAATTTGAACAAACACTTTTGAATTAATGCTAAAAATTCAAAATCTTGATGTTAATGCCATAACAAAGTCTAAGTTTGCAGACCTGAAATGACCTTTGACCTTGACTCAGTGACCTGAAATTCTACTCACATGATTGGGGATACTTCATAACCCTTTTGTCTAAGTTTTTTTGAATAATAACTTACACTTTTAAAATTATATCAAAAATCCAAACACTTAACCTTGGTTAAATTTTTTATGTTGACGCCGCTGCCGTCGCCACCGGAAAAGCGGCGCCTATGTCTTGCTTTTTGCTACGCAGGCGTGACAAAAACTACTTCAGAAGTGCAGTGAGTATTTACTCACTGCATTTCTGAAGTAGTTCATGCAGTGTATGACTATTAATGTCCATATTTTCCTTTATGGACACTGTTTAGTGTAGCACAATTGGTTTAGTTTGTGTGATATCAATGTCCTTTATGCTAGTGCTTTGAGTGATTACTAGTTGTTATGTACGAGTGGTGTGATTGATGTCATGAGGTACCCACCAACATTCATGGAGTTTGAAGAACTATATCATACCTTGATAAAAGCTGCATACCTCTAGTCAGGAATATCACTTTCAGAACAGAGGCATCATGCCCTTCAAAGGTCTGTAATGAAAAGTGAAAAACACACCTTAAACATGCAATACTCCAGTTAGAATAATAACAATAAAGGTGTGTTCAGGTACGAAGGGGTAAACGGGCACTTTTAATTTTACATGTCAATATTCATTGACATGTAAAATTAAAAGTGCCTGCGAATAACAAAGGTCCTGCGCGTATTCACTCTGTATTGAAAGATACAGATAAGTGGAAAGTTTTGCATGTTACATTATCATATAAACCACTGCTGTTTGCAAAATATCATATCTGAACAAGGCTTTTAAGCTCATTGCATCTACATTGAGAAGATTGGATTGGTAAACAAAATAACAAGAAGAGGAATAACTCTAAAATCTCCTTGTTTAAAATGATTGAACCTTGTAGGGACACCATTCTAAGATAAAGTTGTTAGCTTCAAATGTTATGTACTAACTCATCTCTTTTCTAAACAACAGAAAAACATGGCCATTGTAAGAAATCTTACGATAGGCTTACCTTTACACAACTGAAGTCAGAGAGAGCCCAAATCTTAATGCTCCCATCAGCTGAACTGGTTGCAAGAGCCTGAAAGTTAAATAAAACATCGTAATTTTCAACACCATCATCATCATGGCAGATTTTTAAACGTGGAAAGTATATTTTTTAAGATTGCCACATGGGAATACACAAATTCAAGTTGCCACACAAATATCTGCCTATTAGCATATGACTCTCATGTTAATCACATGGTAATGTATTATAAAGCAGATGAAATCAATCAAATGTCCATGACATCCAACTCACCTGATCTGTCGGCGAAAACTGCACACACCAGATTCCTCTCTTGTGACCCCTAAATGACCCAAGAAGTACTTCCTTATCCATATGCCACAGCTTGGCTACTCTATCCTGGGACCCTGTAGCTAGTAGTTTGTCGTTTGGAGACAGGGAGACAGAGTTGATATCCTAGCAGAGGTGACAAGGGTTGTCAATAATAATTTGCATACTTTCTGATTAACACTTTGAACGTTAAATAAATCATGGAACACCTGTTAATGTATGTTTTAAGCCTTGTACATGAAAACTGCAGTGGTATTTCTGAAGACATAAGCATAATGCGCTTCAAATTTCTGTATCTTAAAAAACACAGAAAAGTGAGAACCTTTGTTAGTGAAGCTACTTTATTTTCATCCCAACTTACCATTCATTTTGCTTTAGCAAAATGTGCAATGGTATCCTGCCTCACATGTTAAAAAGCCTTTAGAGGAACACCGCTGTCATATCAAGTTGATCTTCAGAAACAAAAATTCATTGATTAGATCTCTACTTCAGTCTTCTAAGCTTTGACTAACAGCCTCCCACATGAACACTTAAAAAATATCTTTCTCAAATACGTCAGTTTTGTTTTGTTAGATTAATTAATAGATCAGCATTGATATGCAGAGATGCTAACCTCTTGACACACAAAAACAGATTGAATGTCCTTAAACTAGATGGAACTTCGACTGCGTGCAGTTGAAATGATGCCTCCGCCATAGAGCGATTTCACAAACCAAAACAAAGGCAATTTTTCGAATTCAAGTTTAATTGTAATCCATTAACAGGTTTTCAGAATATCGTGATTACAAGCTATTTTTCATATACCCTTTTATCTTTGACCTCATGACCCTAAAATCTTATCAGTTCTTATCTGTTCTAGTAATAATGCTAATAATAATAAATTAGTATTTAATTGCTGTGGTCAAACGTTTAACCATCCGGTATCCGACCGTCCATGGCACTATTCGTTTTCAATTGAGACGGTTTTGTTTCCCCGTTTTTTTATTTTAAAAAGAAAATTTGTTCATTGGAAAATCAAAATAAATCACATTATTAACAAAATCACTGAACAAAACGGAGACTTTACTGTCTGGCATGCATTGGAATAATGACTACCTTATTTGCCGGCGTAAAGGCCGCAGTATTTTTGGAAGAGAAAATATCAAAAAGACGGGGTGCGGCCTTTGCGCCGCAAGAGTAAACAAGGGAAACGCTCTCGGCGGTCTCGCCTGCATTACGCAATTCGATATGATGAAAAATTGAGGTTGGAACATTATTTATAGGCAGGATGGCCCATTAGTAGGCCCAAAAAATGAAATCCTCTGAATATAATCAGCATTTTGAAGTGAATCTTGACTAAGAATCATGAACAAATAACAAAAATTGATTAATTTATTCTCATATTACATGTAAGTTGTGAAAACATAATCCAAGTCTACTGACCTAAAATGACCTTTGACCTTGTGACCTGGAATTTGTGTCATATGATTTGTGATACTTGATAACCCTTGGGTACAAGTTTCATGGAATTTGAACAAACACTTTTGAAAATAAGCTAAAAATTCAAAATCTTGATGTTGATGGAACAAAAAAGTCTAAGTTTGTTGACCTAAAATGATCTTTGATTTTAACGTAGTGACCTGAATTCTAATCACATGATTGGGGATACTTGATTACCCTATAGTCTAAGTTTCATTGACTAAGAACTTATACTTTCAAAATTATATCAAAAGTTCAAAAACTTAAAGAGATGGTTCATTGAAATGTGGAAAATGGGCAAATTACACCTCTACAGATTGCTGAGAACATTAACAAAATGAGCAAAGTACTTTTGAAGCCCTCACTGTTGTGAGGAATAACTTAAATGCAATTTTGTTACCCTTTCCACTAAGTGAATTGACGGCGTTATTTTACATGCGAAACGATGACGTCACATTATGAACAACCTACATCACACATTCGGGACAATGTTGGATACCCATTGCAATTTTCATATATGGGTTAACGTTGTTTGTATATTTACCGCCAGTGGTGATATTTCCTCTTTTTTTGGCATTTTGAATGAGATACTCTGAATAAATGATACTTTCTACAAATGTTTGTTTGATTTTTAAAAAAATTTCCGTCAAATTAATTTGAGCATAAAAATCAGAAAAATAATCACATATTCTGAGGGCACTTCAGCGTGTATGTGTCTGATCTGGGAAGGCAAAGGACATTTTGCATGCTGACCTAACGACTCTTTTGGAGTAAAAGAGGCGACAAATTTACATAGAATTGTCCAGATGTTCATTACAAAAATGTGTGATTAGGCTGATTAATCATTTTTGATAAATCAAGTCGTATAGGACCTGATAAACCGAGAGAAACAGATCAGTCCGGTTCGCGATTCACGGCTAGCTCGAGCGCCGGGCTACGGGCTAGGCTGGCTAGCAAGCTGCGCTAGATGTGATGCACGCATATAGAGGTCAGTGTATTGCACACATAGTACATGCACAGAGTACGCACGCACAGCTACCAGTTACGGGAAACTTGAACGCTACATCGACGATATATTCACTCGCTTTTTGGAAGTTATATATCATTTATCTAGACTAACGTCAGATTAAGAACCAAAACCATGCCATGGAGGAGCCTTCTGGAGTATAATCAAGTATGTTTTTGTCCATATCTATATTTCCAGGGGATTTTGATGAAAGTAAACGGCGTTAGGTATAAATGGGTACGGTACTCGAGAGTCAATGCAATACATGTGAATCGCACGCAAACTGAATCTCGCACCGTCGTCAATCATTTCAGCTGAGCGGCCCGCTGTTCATATTGTGATGTCACTTCAAAAATCAGCTGACTTACGATGTTTTGGGGGCGTTGAGTGGGTTGATTTTTCGTCAAGTTCAATCAACTTTTAAAAATTTCGCTCGAATGTACAAGTTACACAAATGTAATGATTTTACTCAGTGTAATTTTTCGATTGCAGTGATACCAAATTCAGTCAAGTTTGAAATCAATAAACCATCTCTTTAACCTTAGGTTAAGTTTTCGATTATGATGCCACAACATAGACTAGGTTTGTTGACCTGAAATGACCTTTGACCCTGACTTTGTGACCTGAAATTCAACTCACATGATTGGAGATACGTGATAACCCTATAGTCTAAGTTTCATTGACTAAGGATTTATACTTTCATAATTATATTGAAAATTCAAAAACTTAACCTAAGGTTAGGTTTTTGATGATGACGCCGCCGTCGCCGTCGTCGCCGCCGTCACCGGAAAGCGGCGCCTATGTCTCGCTTTTTGCTACCCAGGCGAGACAAAAATCGCAAGTCAAAACCATGAAAACAGCACAAATTTCTACAATAATGGTCTAGAATAACACATGTCTTACCGACAATTTTGTGTTATATTGTTGACATGAAGGGCAAAGTTTTATCAATCTCGTAAATAAACTTTATAACGTACCAACCAAACAGTGGTGGTAGATCTAGATTTGCTTGCTCATGGTGTCTTTAAAAAAAAAAAACATTTTTTTTTTTTTTTATCGGGGGTGCGGCCTTAACGCCAGCAAAAACGGTAGGTTTCACTTTGTTTATGAAGCTAATAAATCAAGTTTTGCCGACATTAAAGGTAATACAAAGTTTTGGGAAATTTTGAAAATTGGGTGGATAGTGATTCTTTACAATTTCATTTGGATGCCCCTGTGGGTGTTTTATAAGCACTAGAAAATTTAGCACCTAAAACAGTTCTGCGTTCGACAAAAATTGAATACAAAAATTTACCGGTACTCCCGGTAAATTTTGATAAATTCCAAATAGCGCCTACGGCCCTACAATGGTAGCTGCGACCCTGAAAGTCCCAGAATATGTGGTTGTGATATATAATAACCAAATGGGAATAGCTAATCGGTAGATTTTAGTCAAGAACCATAGTTTCATAGCTTAATTAATATCTTGACCTTGAGAGGGAGCTATACAACTTAAAGAGTCTATTATTTACAATTTCATTACTTTAGACTCGATTTCAACCGCGACAACGATCACTGAATATTGTAGGATCACATTTGCTTCCAATACGTTCATATAAACCAAATTCATGACCCCATACCAAAACTTTGTATTACCTTTAATAGGGGCTTTTCCTTTGTTTGGACGAGGACGGCGTTCCCGTCCTCTAACAAAGCGAATTGGCGCCAGACACCCATCCTGTTCACTACCTCATAACCCTTTTCGTTTTTAGTCGACGCCCGTTCTCTACATGATGACGTAATGGCCCCATGCGCTTATTATATTTCTCCTTCTTTCACTTCTTATGTTATTCTTCGTTTCCTATTCTCTTATTTTCTCTCTCTATTTTCTTTATGTTATTATTTGTTCTTCCTTTTTTCATCTTCTCTTCTATATTTCCATTGTCTATTCTTTATCATTTTCTCTTTCTGTCTTTCCTAATGTTAATGTTTGTTGTTATCATTCTATCATTTTTTCTTTCTGTCTTTCCTTATGTTAAAGGGAAAGTCCACCCCAAAAATAAGTTTGTTTCGATAGAGGCAGAATAATAAGAAAATCAGGTGAGTGAAAGTTTGAGCAAATTCTGAATGAAAATAAGAAAGTTATGAATTATTGAAGTTGTGATCAATCAAATACAAATTGGCAACTCTGTGACTTATTATACGAGCTCTCCTTCATTTGCTTTGTGCATAATATTCCATAAAATCATGTTTTCTTCGTTATTGATGACGGAATATATATTTGTTCCTTGCAGGGGGAGTATAGAAACATATTTGCAATTATTATATTTAGGGTGCATGTATGGTTGAAATTTTTCTTGAGGGAAAATGAAAATTTTAGATTTTTTTAGTACTGAGCAAATGGAAGTTGAGCTCGCATGATACGTCATAGAGTTGCCAATTTGTATTTGATTGATCACAACTTCAATAATTCATAACTTTCTTATTTTCATTCAGAATTTGCTCAAACTTTCACTCACCTGATTTTCTTATTATTCTGCCTCTATCGAAACAAACTTATTTTTGGGGTGGACTTTCCCTTTAATGTTGGTTTGTTCCTTCTATCATCTTCTCTTATGTTATTCTTTTTTATCATTCAACCACTTTCTCTGTCTTTCCTTATGTTATTCTTTGTTTCTTCCTTCTTTCATCTTCTCTTATGTTATTCTTAGTTTTTATCATTCTATCATTTTATCTTTCTGTCTTTCCTTATGTTATTTTTTTGTTTTGTTGTAATCATTCTATCACTTTATCTTTCTGTCTTTCCTTATGTTATTCTTTGTTATTTTAATCATTCTATCACTTTATCTTTCTGTCTTTCTTTAGTTGTTTCTAACTTCTTTCATCTTCTCTTTATATGTTATTCTTAGTCTTTATCATTCTATCACTTTCTCTTTCTGTCTTTCCTTATGTTATTCTTTGTTTTTTTAAATCATTCTATCACTTTATCTTTCTGTCTTTCCTTATGTTATTTTTTGTTTTTGATCATTCTATCACTTTCTCTTTCTGTTTTTACTTTCTGATTTACGCTGCGATGTAGCAAGATGACGTCATTTCGACTACGGGTCACTAGTTTTCTGACAAACCTCAAATCATCGATAAACGGGTTCGCAAATTTGGCCTGACGACGCCAGACGACCCGACGCATGCGCAAATCGCCAAAATGACGTCACACCTTTGATGTCGACTATGTCGACGTGACAAACGAAAAACCCCTATTGTCATCATAAGTCAGCCCTGACTGTTGAATGTTGAATAGCAGAGCAACGATCTACACGATAACAATCAATTGCAAGATTGTAGATTGAGAAGTTGACTCGTAACACTAAGTTTCCAGCCTTGAAATACATGCACATGAGCTTCATAAACAAAGTGAAACCCAGTCATTGTTCCAAAGCATGCCTGACAATAAAGTCTACGATTTTGTTTCTAATTATGTAAATTATTTGTAAATATTGTGATTTCTTTTAATTTTCCAAAAAGTCAATTAAAATACAAATAATAAAAAAAATTAAAATTAAATTTAAAAAAAAAAAAAAAAAACCTGTCCGATTTTGACTAACAGTTAAACGGAATTGGAAATATCTTTGATGTTACAACACTATTAGTATTATCTTTCAAATACCGTTGGAATTCAACCTTTTCATTTTGGGGCCTGCTAATGGGACATAGAACCTTTAACAAGCAGATACCCTGTCTGATTATCAAGATATTTATGATTGGAAATCGAAATTTCATTTTTCTTTTTCCTAACGGTTTTTATAACACTACAGTCTATTGGGGAAAATGAGTAAGGTATGGTAAAACCAGTCATTCAAAGATTTTTACTTTTTTGAGGCACTTCATGATCATTTTGAAGCGCAATTTTGTTAGGGCTTCAATATTACACCACATCACAGACAGTGATAACAAGTAGGGCTATGCATCACAGATTTAACATTGTTAAACAATGCCTTTAACATTGAATGTGAAGATTGTAAAGCAAAGTTTGTGTCATGGTTGCAAGGGTTTACTTGTACATGCTTCTATGCGATTTTATGAGTTTATAAAATATCTTTTTGTTTTGTTTTTTTGTTTGAAAGAGGAAAAATTGTATTTTAAGAGGCGATATCGTATTTCACTCTTATTATTGTACTAAATATTGTAAAATTGTACTGGTTGGCATCTCTGGATACGAGTGTACGAGCAACATTTAATACACAAACAAATTATACAATTCATGAAAAGATAGTCAACATCAGTTCTACAATTTGACAAAATGTAAGGATTACTAAATCAAAATGTACTTAGTAGATATTACCACTCCCACTAACCTTGTCATGTGCTTTCTCTGTAAAGGTGACTTTCATGTGAACTGGTTCCTTGATTCCTTCTTCTGGTCTTTGTTCTGGTATTCTCCATACCTTTAGTGTACAGTCCTCACTACCAGATACACAGAATTTGGAGGACAATCTGCAAGATAAACCATGACAATGACAGTAGTGGTGTGATTGTTTACATGTGTTTAAAAGAAAATTTACACCAAATTATCAATTTACATTCAGTAACACTGAATTTAACGATATGTGCACTTTCTGAAAAACAGTACCCAACAATGCAAAAACAAACTAGAAACATCGCATTCTCCATTGCTGTGCAATGCGAATGTATCCCCCGGCATTGGCAGCAATTTTGTTGTCATCCTTATGTTTGAAGGAAGGACAAAGATTCCCTCTCCCCTCCCCGAAACAAAAGGACGACGTAGAGATCGCCACTAGTTGCTCGAGACTATTGTCAAGACTAGGTGCAGCATCATTAAAACAATATGTGTGTAGATTTGAGTATAATGCATCTCTATACAAAATTTGACAAAATTCAATAAGAAATGTGGTCTGCATAGTGCACTCACGCCATCCTGCAAAATATGACCTTTGACCCTATAAAACATGGGACACTGGTGACAGCATCATCAGAAACTATGGATTTTACCAGCATACACTTCCATACACACTTTGAAAGAAATCTGTCAAGGAATGATGCGGTTAGACCGCACACTATAGTGCACACAAGACATCTATTAAAATATGACCTTTGACCCTATTAAAGACGGAACACTGGAGAAGGCATCCCCAAAATCTTAAGGCTTATAGATTATACCAAGATACACCTTTGTTCAAAATTTGAACAAAATCCCTTTATGTGGCCTATAGAGCACGCACAAACCATCCACCAAAATATGGCCTTTTACCCTATAGAAGACAAAACACTGGGGACAGCATCAACAAATATTATAGGTGTGTAGATCATACCAAGATACACTTCCATACAAATTTGAAAGTAATCTGGATTGTGGGAGTAAGAGTGCACACAAGAATATGAAGCAGCTCCCGTGCATACAAAGTTTGCAAGATGGTATAGGTATCGCACGTCCGTGTGCTGCCCTCTATATACCTAAGCTTGAGCAACTAACACCACATTATACCACATGATGTATGAATACACACAGCAGAGCATTTTACTAAATAAGGACCGAGTGCGTTTATGTTAACAGAATGAGCACTATGCAACATCTTACCTGGCAGCAGCTACTGTCCCTACCGAGTGGGTGTGGCCTAGGCCTACAGCTACACAGGTTACCAAGCAACTCTCTTCATCCATATGCCATATAAGCACTGTGTTATCCTGAGAGAGAACAGATATTTTATGTTTGATGATTTTATCAGGATATAAATTGGAAAACATATTGTCAGCATTTGGGTTGTCTCCCTGTCTCATTTTCTTTCTATTTTCTCTCCCCCAGACCACCCCCCCCCCCCCAGAAGAGTGAAACATGGTCTTACCTTTGAGCTGCTGACCATCATCAGACCCTTCTTGAATACATCCAAAGACATGACAATATCTGAAAAGAAAAATGAAGAAATGATACACACAAAAGAGCATGGGATCTGGAAACTGAAGATTTAATGGAAAGAAAAAGAAAGAAAGCAGTACAGTTGATCTAAATGTAGAGGATGCTTGTAACAAGAAGTGGAGGGAGGGAGTGTCATCATGGTGTGAAAGGCAGTATCCCTCGAAAGAGGGAAAATGCTGACTTTAATCAATGATGATCAATGGATGTCTGCACAACAATTCAAACCACTGCATGGGATAACTAGATGGAACTACGACTGCATGCAGTCGAAAATGATGCCTCCGTCAAAGAGCAATTTTACAAACCAAAACAGAATCAATTTTTCAAATTCAAGTTTCATTGTAATCCATTAAAAGGTTCTCAGAAGGTTCTCATGATTACAAGCAATTTCTCATATACATACATGTATATGACCCTTTGATCTTTGACCTCAAAGTCTACTCAGTTCATTGGCTCTGCAAGATGTCCTGAGTTAAATAGTAATCCATCTGTCAGTTCTAATGAGAATGCGTTCACAAGCTATTTTTGCATACATAATGAGCCCATGACATTTAACCTTTGACCCAAGAATCTACTCAAATCATTGTCTCTGCAAGATACATACATGATCTAAGTTTGGCAGGAATCCATCAATCTGTTCTAATGAGAATGCGATCACAAGCTATTTTTGCAAAAATTATGAGCCGCATGACCTTTGACCTTGACCTCATGACCCCAAAATCTAATCAGTTCATCGGCTCTGCAAGTAACATACATGACCTAAGTTTGGCAGGAATCCATCAATCAGTTCTTGAGATAATGCGATCACGAGCTGTTTTTGCATACATAATGAGCCCTGTGACCTTTGACCTTGTGACCCCAAAATCTAATCAGTTCATCGGCTCTGCAAGAGAAATACATGACCAAAGTTTGGCAGGAATCCATCAATTGGTTCTTGAGATAACGCGATCACGAGCTGTTTTTGCATACATAATGAGCCCTGTGACCTTTGACCTCGTGACCCCAAAATCTAATCAGTTCATCGGGTCTGCAAGATACATCCATGACCAAAGTTTGGCAGGAATCCATCAGTCGGTTCTTCAGATAACGCGATCACGAGAACGGGACGTACGGACGGACAACCCGAAAACATAATGCCTCCGGGTACTTCGTAACGGAGGCATAAAAACCAATCCCAGTTAAGCCTGCTGTGTCCCGCCGGCATTCCCAAGTTATATTAGGCCTAGAGACAATTTACAGGACATGTACATGCACTACATGTGCGTAAGTCGAATTTCGAAAACGTACGCCCACGTCAAAGATTGCCTAAGTCAACGCATTTCACTCAGTCCCGTCAAGATCGACTTACGCAACGTATCTGTACTCTGGTTAATTGAATTGTCGCACAGAATCTGGTTAGCAATTGCTATGTCGCAGTAGGGCAGGTTTTGAAGGTTTTCCTTGCATTATAGAGCAATGGCCTCCAACAGAGGCAGCGCAATGTGACGGTCTACTTTATAAAATGGGCTCAAGAATGTAGCAAATGAGGTTTTCGTTCGTGACGTTATGGCGATGCAGCGCTATTCGGGTATTCACAATGGCAAATTCACAATTTCACCACAGTGAGTACCCTCATGCGCTGCATCGACCATAACGCACTCAAATCGGTGTATTATTTCATTTTGTATAGTATTTATTGAAATTGATATATTACTGCATTCAGTGAGAGTGTCGCTACCCGTTTAGGCTCATAAGCAAATTTTACTACCTTCCCTGAATGTGCCACTTTCTTTTCATTCTCCTATATTTTTTTAAGTCTGTGTCTTTTGCATATATTTTCCTGTAACTGGTGTCAAGAGAAATAATAATGATGATGTTGACGACCATCCGCTCTTACCTGTGTGCCCAGTAAGTATTTGACAGCTGCCTGAGCTCAATTCAAATATTCTGATCTGCTCACTGTTACTTGCCACTGCAAGATGAGACTCATTCATCCCCATTAGTTTCAGATCCAGGATCTCTTCACTGTAGCCCACAAACTAGAGCGCAAAGACAAGATAAATACACATACATACAGGATTTTAATGTAAAGGCCAAAGCTTTTAAGAAGCCCCATACATTACCAAGAATAAAAAAACAAAAAACAAGACAAATGCGAATGCATATCCAATATGCCTCTGCCCTAAATGCAGTATAGGAAACGGATGGAATAATGTGTGACATATCACGATAAAAAGAAAAGGCCTAGGTATAATCAAATGTCAACTGACGACTATGAACTTGACCTACTAGCCCCAAAATTTAATTGGATCATCTTCCAATATTGATACTGTCACCATGTTTATATATATTACAATAGCAAGGCTAAAACCCTTTTATTTCAGAAATTGACCTCTGTGACTTTTATGGGTAAACCGGTATTTGTTCGACGCCGGTAAATATACACCAGTGTCAAACAAATCATATTAAAGATGATTATCTTTGGTTGAATATTCCCAGAGCCTCGGTTGAAATAGATAACATGATAAATGATTAAGAGAAAGGAAAAACAAAAAGTCAATATGTCAAAATGATCACCACTAGTCAATGTTTTATTTTGCTTCTCCTTCAGGAAAGTAGTAGAGCCACGTTTGTTCTTAGTTTGTTCCAAATGAAATGCTTGATACTGTTCAGTGACCGAAGAGCTGGGGATAAGACGTAATTTTTCGTTTTTTTGTAAACAATACCTGTTATTTTACATCACAAAGATTTATTTCACGAGCGGGCAGGGCGTAAAACAAATTTCTGAATGGATAATAAATGCTTAATTTTGTTTCATTTCATGACAAGACTAATATCTAGAATTTCAGAAATTGAGCATTGACTTTTGACCTATTTACCAAAAATCTGATCACATCGTCATCCTATGGTAATATATATTATCACCAAGTTTGAGCCTCATATCTCTAGTGGTTCTAGAGATTTTACGATAACAAGGCTAATGGGTCATTCCATGTCAAATCACCCAAAAAATCTGAAAATCTTAGCCCGACCATTTTTGATTTTGTTGGATCTCACAGCACCAAATCTCAAATTTTAGGTCAATCGGGTGAGGGGTTTGGGAGATACGGCCAACCAAATTTTAAGATTTTTGCAAAAATGGGGGTGGCGGGCCTACCTTTGAACCCTTGTATCTCGGGAACTAATGGGTCAATCTTCACAAAATGTTGTATTGTTGGAAAGGGTATTCAATAAGGATTCCAAATCTGCGGGCCATTTTGCAGCCTTAACGCCGTCAAATAACTATGGTAGCTGGAAATTCAGAAGTTGACCTCTGTGACCTTTGACCTACTAACCCACAATCTAATAAGATTTTCTTCCTACGGTGATCAAACTAGCAACAAGTTTGAACCGAATATCTCTAGTGGTTTTTGAGATATCCCAATAAGAAGGCCAACCTGAAATAATAAATGTTAACGGTACAAACAAAAAAGTAAACATGATATTTATTTTAATTCCTACAGATCTAACAACCAAGTCCACACTTGCAGATAACTATCACTCTGACCTGCTTCTCCAGTTTCAAATCCTCCAGCCTAAAGAGAATGATGTTGTGGTCATATGTCACCACCGCAATGCATCCAATGGCCTCACAAATCATAGCACTGGTTATCATGGCTGGTTGTTTTTGGTCTTCCGAGGTCTGTTTCTTCAAGGACTGTAAATGGCTTCCTCGCTGCTCGTACAGGCACCGACCAGTAGATGACCAGACTTTCATGATACCTGTGAGCAGATGTTACAAATGAAACAGGGATGGGAAAATATACACATTGCTCTATAATCGGCTAGGTGTTGCCTTGCAAACATTACTAACTTGGTTGCCAGGGGTTCTAAGTCAACAGCTAGAAAACCTTTCGGTGTATGCTTTCCAGACATAAAGCATAGCACAAGTGCCTGTCTTTGTCAAAATACTAATTGAAATTAGGCAGTTGTCTGTTTAATAGTGTTCCTGTCAACGGCACACTCTCTTTCACTGTACTTTAATTTGTATGGATAAATACAGCATTCTATTATTCTGTGATTACAAAGTAACTTCCTCTATACTGTTATTATTTGTAAGCCTGAGGGGCATACAATATATTTGGCTTGAATTAAGCTTTTTTTGGTCCTAACTTCTCAGATATGTATAGACAGGTCTCAATCTCATTACTGAGGGATTATTGTGTACTGAACTTGAATGAAACTTTGAGTATTAAATGTTTTCGGCCCTTTTAAAGTATCTAAACACATATAATGTCCTTTGGCAAGACATTGATCTGCATTTGCCACACTCCACTCAGGTGAAGTAAATGGGTACCTGGTAGGAATTTATTCCTTGAAACGCAGCGCGCGTAACAGCTGCACTGCTAAAGCCAGGGTAATTATGCTGCATTATTGTAGAGCGCTTAGAGACTTCTGATAAAGTAAGTGTTAGGCGCTATATAAGCAAATATAATTATTATACATGTATCTAAGTGGTTTGGGTCCTTTAGAAGAACATCAGAAAAGAAAATGCCAGCATTGCTGAAACGAGCCATGAACAAGCTTCATATGTGGGAACAAGACAAATGCAAATTTCTGCATCTCCGTAAATTCATTAAAGGAAATGGATGGAATTATTCATGACATATCACATTGAAAACAAAAAGCCTATAATTAAATGACTGTGATCTTGACCTACTAGCCCCAAAATGTAATTGGATCATTTTCCTATAATAATTCTGTCACCATGTTTGAAGCTCATACCTCAGGAAGTTCTTGACATATTGTGATAACAAGGGATCAAAAGATCATGAGGTTTCGTGTGCCGCTGCAACACTTCGTCAGGTAATAAAATATATTGTAAGCAAGCATCTTTTATACACGACATTGGTACACATGGAGGGCTAAAGAAGCTATCAATTCAATATACGTCTCAATCCCAATAATTTCAACAGAGACAACGGGATCAATATCCCTGAATTTTGGATGCGTACGATACGCCACCATGACACTCCCCGTCCAGCCGGCCTGCACCGAGCCAGCACATTGATTGATTGGTTGAACACACGTGTGCTTCGGCAAATAGGCCTTTCTCGTTATTGTTCTAATTATTGATCAAATTATTTGACCGCCGGTCCACCCATAGAGTATAAAAGACGCTTGCTTACAATATATTTTATCACCTGACGAAGTGTTGCAGCGGCGCACGAAACATCGTGATCTTTTGATCCCTTGTTGACCATACATTGCGAGACAAACGAATGTCACTAGCAATATTATATTCGATACTATATTCGCGATGAGTAATATATTTAGCATTAAGGGTAATATCTCTAATTAAACAAAATTACCTCTATGACCTTTGACCTACTTACCAAAAATCTAATCAGATTTTTTTCCAATGATGATACATATTATCAATAAGTTTTAACCTCATATCTCTAGTGGTTCTTGAGATAGATAGATATTGTAATAGCAAGGCTAAAACCTGTAATTTCAGAAATTGACCACTATGACCTTTGATGCTTGCAGTTCAAATCTCAATTGGTTCTTGATGTATCGCCACAACGAAAAAGCGAGATGGACTGACGGACAAACTGAAAAAATTATTGTCCTCCTCCCACCTTCAGTGGGCAGAAGCATAAAAAACATCCAAGGACCTATGACCAAATACTCTTTAAAGGCAGGTATTCTACTGACACAACTTTAGATATACGTATACTGCCATCTGCTGCTCAATAGTGCTCATAATGTCTTGATGTGTCAACAGCCATGTCCCACAGTGCATCCCCAACTGAAAAAGCGAGCATGATTATGCTTGGGTACAGGTACCGGAAATCTCTCTGTGTACGCCTTCACCGAAAGATGGTGTAATTGAAAGATGGCATAATACGTTATAGAAGTGGTAACGATGTCAGTACAATACCCTGCGTTTAAAGGGGTATTCACAACAGAAAAAATTCATTTCCTACCTTTTGCCCCTGCTGTCAAGAAGCAGAAATCTTTCTTTTCCTTCTTTGGAGTTATGTGTGGGAAATCTTTGTCTTCTGGTAGAAAGACTACAGTTTCCAAGGGCTAAGGCAGAAAACAAAAATGTTTTAAAAATGTTACATCATCATGCATGTACATTAAGTCATAGGGGTCAAATTTGATGATTATATCATAACTCAATTTGAAAGTAATCAAGTAATCAAATTCCATAAACTTTGAGTTATAATTTAAACTCTTTAGATACCACAATAAGGCCTTTAAAAAAAATTGTTGCATTGTCCTTTAGGTCCTAAAACATGGGTCGGTTGGTCGGAAATCTTTTTTCTTCTTTTTCTCTCCCTCTTTGGGGTAATATCTTCCAGTTTTTAATGCTTTTTTTTAATTCATTAAACATTTTTTTTCTAAAAAAAAAGCAGACCGTAGATTTCAAGATACATCCTTTTTTTTAGGCCTCATAAAAAATGGTCTTTTGTGTACAGATCAAGATACGGAAACAGAACAGGAAAGAGAGAGAGAGAGAGAGAGAGAAAGACAGAGCGAGGGGTGTATCCCGCTCACAATCAGATAGGGGAGTTTACGAAGGCAGAATTTACCTCAAAGACAGGAATGGTTTTCTTTGCCAGATTCATGACTAGATCCCAGATGACCACTACGCTGTCCCTCCCGCTGGACAGCAGGGTGTTACCATCTTGAGAGAAAGACAAACCGGTCACCGCTCCATAATGAGTCTCTAACACAGATAGACAGCTGCAATTATAGACAACAAGAAAATATCATGAGAATCATTCATTGCAAATCAACATCACTAGTACAAAATGAATATTGCAAGTCATGAGTGGCTCATTTGTGTTCACCCCAATATGCTCCCAGTTTGATAACTCTTGGGTCCATATTCTACTCGAATATAAACCATTTGGTCTAAAGTCAAGATTAAAAATAGAAGTGAGATCAAGCTCTTGTATAACATGACTTTAGTCTTCTTGTTTAGTGTATGAGGGCCTTGGAGGTAGAAAGACATCCATCCTTCCTTTACTCTCGTTGAATATTAATCAAAACCTTTATCCAATCAGATACAATTTAGTTTTAGTGTAACAGATTAGACACAAACCATTTATCTCGGCCATAGTATGCGTTCTTTGCAACTATGGCTAAATCAATATTGGGTATACAGGAGAATGATGAGAATATCATGGAAATATATGAAAACTAACAAAAAAATACTGCATATGGCAGGACTTAAACAAAAAAAGTCAACACAAAATGTAGCATCCCCTCGCCTGGTACAAATGGCCTACATTTAGCAATTTTTGCATATTTAATGAGCTGTGACCTTTGACGTACATACTCAACATTACTTACGTTATTGAATGAAAACCACATGTTCGCATATATAATAAAGAATTTTCTTATACTCAATGAGCTATGACCTTTGACCTACATACTCCAAAATCGAACTTGGGCTGTATTTTGATACCATGTACACCTTCATATCAAATTTTATTAAAATCTGTCAAACATTACTAAAGTTATGAAACGGAAACCAGATTTGTTACTGACGGACGGCGGCGCTGTAACATCACGGATATCTCCAATTCCGTTTAACCGCCAGTCAAAACCGGACGTTTTTCGGTTAAACGATTAAAAAAATATATATATGAAGGAAAAAAAAGAAGAAAAAAAAGGGAAAAAAAGGAAAAAAATTGGGGGGGGGGGGGGACCGACTCGTCTGTATCAAGCCAGGTCCGTGTGAAAAAGGACTGTCTTTTAACTGCGATGTGCATTTGAAGGCGCTGATTTGTGCTTGTGAACTTGTCACAAATAATAGTAACATTGTCGTTTTTAGAATGTTTAAGGTCATTAATGTAAATTAAAAACAGTAGAGGATCTAGGATAGAACCTTGTGGTATGCCGTGTGTAAAAGTTGGATGAATTATTATTATAAACTACATATTGAGATCTATTACAAAGATTACTTTTAAACCAAGATGACAGACAAATTGGAGTGTTGTTCTAGTTTCGGAGTGGTGAGTCAACACACAGATTACTGAGCTGGGAGACATTGCCAGGCATAGTGCCAGGTGGAGGGGCATAAATCGAAACTTTTTTTTAAAAAATTTAAAAAAATATATATACAGTGCGTCCCAGAAAAAACGAAACCGAGAAGTATCGATGTTTTATCATAACTTAATCACAACCATAATTAATGAATGATACATATTTGGGAAGCTTAGAGTCTTCTCTTTCAGTTGATGCTACTCACGTGATGCATATTTCACGCATGAGTGATTAAAAGTAATTTGGTGGGCGGTATCTGAATTTCAAAGAAAAATTCATATTTCTAGAAAGTTAATCACTGTTCTTTCATATGATACCTCAATCAAGAAAAATGAGCCAGGAATAACAAAGTTCTGTTTGTTTAAAGTAGCCCTTACATTTTCATAATTTTAACAAACGAATTTGTTTTCACTGGGTGCCTGCCGTAGCAAAAAGCAGATTTGACAAAAGACTTAACTCCGTTTCGTTGACAATCAGCCATGCATAAAGACTCTTGTCTATGGCTGATTGTCAACGAAACGGAGTTAAGTCTTTTGTTAATTTTGTTTATTGATACGGCAGGCAGCCAGTGAAAACGAATTCGTTTAATAAAATTATGGAAATGCAAGCACTACTTTAAACCAACAGAACTTTGTCATTCCTCGCTCATTTTTCCTGATTGAGGTGTCATATGAAAGGGCAGAAACTGAACTTTCTAGAAATGTGAATTTTTCTTCGAAATTCAGATACCGCCCGCCAAATGTCTTTTGGTTTCCTCCCTTCAAATTGCTTTTAATCACTCATGCGTGAAATATGCATCACAAGAGTAGCATCAACTGAAAGAGGAGACTCTAAGCTTTCCAAATATGTATCATTCATTAATTATAGTTGTGACTAAGTTATGACAGAACATCGATACTTCTCGGTTTCGTTTTTTCTGGGACGCACTGCATATATACATATTTTTTTTTTAATTATTTAAAAAAAAATATTTTAAAAAACGGGAAAACAAAACCGTCCAATTGAAAACGGAATACTCCATGGGCGGTCGGATACCGGACGGTTAAACGTTTGACTACAGCACTAGTTACTATATCCCCTCCGACTTGGTAGGCGAGGGGATAATAACCTGTTTTGATTGGTTAAAGAAAGAAAGGCAAAATACTTTGGCCACATGAAAAGACATCAAAGATTTATTGGAAGGAAAAATAGAAGATACCAGAGCAAGAAGTAAACTAAGAACCATCTGGAAGGGGAACATTGAGACATGGAGTGAAATGACACTGGAGGTGTGATATAATGGCAGAGAACAGAAATGTGTGGATAAATACTGTAATAAACTTTCAAGCTTGAAGAAGATTTCATTTCATTTCATTTATTTATTCAATTCTTAAAGGGTAATTCCACTCCAAAAATAACTTACTTTCAATAGAAGCAGAAAAAACAGACAAACCAATCAAAAAAAATTTGAGCAAAATCTGATAACTAATAAGAAAGTTATGAATTTTTGATGACATGAAAAAATTTGAAAATCACAAGACGGATTGGCAACTCACTCTTGAGTCTGTGATGTCATTGCCTCACTATCCACTAATTGTTTTCTTGATATTGATAATGTAAATGTCCTATTTTCCCCCTAAGAATCTTATTTCTTCACACCAGCATCCAAGTAAGATTGATAGTACCGGTAATACGTTTTTGTGTGGATGCACTAACATAGAGTAATTTTTTCAGTTCAACTATTAAATAAAATCAATAATTATGATTTTACTTCATGAGTCTTGTGAAGAGACTAATTGAGAGGCCTCTTCGCCCTTGAGCACTCATTATCGCTTCTGTCGCCATTTTGAAAGAGTAACTCTTTCATGCACTCAGAAAATTTCATGAAATATCAACGCTTTGTTCTCCGGGAATTTTGTGTTTTCCGGCGAATAACTACTGCTAACTGTAAGCTTATTACGTTTGTTTTCCTTTGGGAAAAATTTCTGAGTTTTTTGGTCCCTTTTTGAGAAATTGTCTACAATTTCGTCATGGCCTCGGTCCCTCCGAAACCCACAGAGTTAGTGGGCAGAGACAAGGACCCTGACCCGGGACATCCAGGGGCTGATTCACACCATGGGTCTAAGTACCCTGCGACTGCCACACACATACTACCGCATCATGAACCCAAGAGTTCCGCAGGAGACAAGAAGAAAGTGACTTTGAAAACAAGTTAAAGCAAAAAATCCAAGGAACAAAGGAAACGCTCTCGGCGGTCTCGCCTGCATAACGCAATTCAATATGATAAACCAGAACTTCAATGAGGTAGCGCTCATCCGCATCTCGCAACAACAAATATCGTAAATTTTATGTGGTACACTTTTGAACTGGTCAAAAAATAAAAATTTGATACCCTGGAAGGGACATAATTTCATTTCATTTGCATAAAATACCATAAATAATCAATGGAGTAAAATCTCAAAATTCTGTGTAGAAGTTTAGTGTTCCAAATTTAGCTCTACCAGATAAGGCAAACCAAATCAAAATTGGTCAAGAAATGAGGGAGAAGAAGCAATTTTTGTTATTTTTGGAATAAATTTGCATAAATTACCATAATTAATTAATGGAGAATAATTTCAAAATTCTGTGTACAAGTTTAGTGTACCAAAGTTAGCTCTACGATATAAAGCAAATCAAATCAAAATTGGTCAAAATATGAAGGAGAAGAAGCATTTTTTGTGATTTTTAAATTATTTTTGGAATAAATTTGCATAAATTACCATAATTAATCAATGGAGTAAAATCTCAAAATTCCATGTACAAGTTTAGTGTTCCAAATTTAGCTCTACCAGATAAGGCAAACCAAATCACAATCGGTCAAGAAATGAGGGAGAAGAAGCAATTTTTGTTATTTTTGGAATAAATTTGCATAAATTACCATTATTAATTAATGGAGAACAATTTCAAAATTTGGTGTAGAAATTTAGTGTACCAAAGTTAGCTCTACCAGATAAAGCAAACCAAATCAAAATCGGTCGAGAAATGAAGGAGAAGAAGCATTTTTTGTGATTTCGAATAATTTTGCATAAGTTAGCATAGATAATGAATTTCACGATTCTGTGTAGAAGTTTTAAATCCCCCTCCTAGCCCTATCATATGAAACAATCAGAATCAAAATCAGTTGAAAAATAACGAAGAAGAAGCATTTTGAAAATCTTGATGTTGATGCCACAACAAAGTCTAAGTTTGTTGACCTTAAATGACCTTTGACCTTAACTTAGTGACCTGAAATTCTACTCACATGATTGGGGAGACTTGAAAACCCTATAGTCCAAGTTTCATTGACTAAGAACATATACTTTCAAAATTATATCAACTAGATGGAACTTCGACTGCGCGCAGTCGAAAATGATGCCTCCGTCATAGAGCAATTTTACAAACCAAAACAGAAGAAATTTTTCAAATTCAAGTTCAATTGTAATCCATTAACAGGTTTTCAGAATATTGTGATTACAAGCTATTTTTGCATACATAATGAGCCCATGACCTTTGACCTTATGAACCAAGAATCTACTCAGTTCATTGGCTCTGCAAGAAACATACATGACCTAAGTTGGCAGGAATCAATCAATCGGTTCTTGAGATAACGCGATCACGAGCTGTTTTTGCATACATAATGTGCCCTGTGATCTTTGAACTTTGACCTTGTGACCCCTACATCTAATCAGTTCATCGGCTCTGCAAGTAACATACATGACCTAAGTTTGGCAGCAATCCATCAATCGGTTCTTCAGATAACGCGATCACAAGCTCGTTTTGCATACATAATGAGCCCTGTGGCCTTTGACCTTTGACCTCGTGACCTCAAAATCTAATCAGTTTTTTGGCTTTGCAAGTAACATACATGACCTAAGTTTGGCAGCAATCCATCAATCGGTTCTTCAGATAATGCGATCACGAGCTCGTTTTGCATACATAATGAGCCCTGTGACCTTTGACCTTTGACCTCGTGACCCGAAATCTAATCAGTTCATCGGCTCTACAAGATACATACATGACCAAAGTTTGGCAGGAATCCATCAACCAGTTCTTCAGATAACGCGATCACGAGCTCGTTTTGCATACATAATGAGCCCTGTGACCTTTGACCTTTGACCTCGTAACCCCAAAATCTAATCAGTTCATCGGCTCTACAAGATACATACATGACCAAAGTTTGGCAGGAATCCATCAACCAGTTCTTCAGATAACGCGATCACGAGAACGGGACGTACGTACGTACAGACGTACGTACGTACGTACGTACGGACGTACGGACGGACGTACGGACGGACGGACAACCCGAAAACATAATGCCTCCGGCTACTTCGTAACGGAGGCATAAAAATTCAAAAACTTAACCTTAGGTTAAGTTTTTAATGATGATGCTACAACATAGTCCAAGTCTGTTGACCTGAAATGACCTTTGACCTTGACTTTGTGATCTGAAATTCTACTCACATGATTGGGGATACTTGATTACCCTTTAGTCAAAGTTTCATTGACTAAGAACCTATACTTTAAAAATATATTAACAATTCAAAAACTTAACCTTAGGTTAAGTTTTTGATGTCGACGCCGCCGTCGCCGTCACCGGAAAAGCGGTGCCTATATCTCGCTTTTTGCTACGCAGGCGAGACAAAAATCAATGCCTGCAACTGTGGATTATGACACCTGCCTCTCTAAATTGGAGAATATGTTATCGCGAATGATTGAGGCTCTCCCTCAAACTCAAACTCCACCGGCACCAGCTCAGAAGCAGGCTAGAGCCTCTACTTCAAGCAGAGGCAGATTGATTTGAGGCAAGCACAAGTTATGATTATGAGCCCCCATCATGCAATTTGCCGGGGGTAGATGAGGACACTACATGTGTTTATGGTGGAGATGAGTCAGTGCTTGAGGATGAAATGAGGCAGCACTTGCATGCTGACTCTAACAGTTATCCCTGCTTTTGCAATGAAGTTTGCAGCACAGACAGATGTGGGTACACCACTCGACGATGAAGTAGCTAGTTCCACTTCTTACATGCCAAATCAAAAATTTGAGGATAAAGTTCTTGAAGAAACCTAGGCTAAGAACTTGCTGACGAGCAATTGTCCCATCCTAGATGTACCAAAAGTTAACCCGGTAATTTGGTAAAAGTTGTCACCGTTTACTCGAAGTCGTGAACTAAAACTGACCATAGTTCAAAAGCTCCTTACGAGGGGCTTAACTGCGTATACACATCTGCTTTCGTCTGCTAACCTCACAGAGACACAGCAGGATGCTTCAGCATTGCTCTCCAATGCCAACTATGAGATGAACTCCCTGTGTAAAGAACTCATCAATCCAGATATGAACCCGGCTTACTCTCATTTGTGCAAAGCACCTGTGACAAAATTCCTCTTTGGGGATGATTTAGGAAAGAGAGTTAAACTAAAACACATGAAAGATGAACAGAAAGCGACATTAGGTGTGGTGAAATCTGCTGATCAGGGCAACATTCATGGTTGACCCCAGACCACGTATCACCCATACAAGGCAGCTGATACCTACCGCTCACAGCAGTACAGATCGGCTAGATGGTCATCCTCGTCCAACAGAATACCTCTCTCAGGGACACCCTATTGGCCTTTTTTAGTCGAAACATGACTAGCTATACAAGATTATATACCTCACTTAAGAAATCCAGCCATCTGATTGGTCGAAATTGCATTCATAAACTTTAACTATTCCTGTAAAATTCCAAACCCATGTAATAGTTCTAAAATAATAGTTGTAAAGTTCCAGTTACCATGGTTACCGGGAAAATAGTTAAAAACTGGTTTGAGCGATCGAGGATACCGTACGTGTGCAAAGAATTAGTCGGTAATTTCAATACTGAAATCTTGATCGTACTAAATTCCAAACCGAAGGCAAAAATGGCTGAAGAAACTCTCCCAAGATTTCAACTTCTTGATGATGATCAAATGCAAGACTTGCTGACAGTAAGTGCACCAAAAAGGGTACGTTAAATTCTCCATAAAATACTGTATTTGCCGGCGTAAAGGCCGCAGTATTTTTGGAAGAGAAAATATCAAAAAGTCGGGGTGCGGCCTTTGCGGGGAAAGAGTAAAAAAAAAAAAAAAACTAAAGTCAAAACCAGCACGAATTTGCATATATGGGACTACGAACGGTACAATATATATATATATATATATATATATACACCACTATGGTAAAGGACATTTCCACACATCTTACTGACAATTTTATCTTGCATTGTTGACATGAAGATGAAAATAACTTCCTAAAATAACATTTGCTCTAAGTTCGTGCCAATGCATTGCAAAAGTAAAGGAAGGGACCGGTTGTCGGAGCTGCCGCAAAGCATCCATCCGAAGTCGCCATTTTGTTTTCCATTTCATGCAATTTCGCATTACACCGTACATTGTGGTAGGGATATATCGGACACTAAATCTGCCTGAGATCACTTTTTTAGCTAAACTTCCGTTAATTATAAGAATATTGATGAATTTGGTATCAGTTTGTAAAAAAAAATAGTGTTTTACGAGAAAATTACGATTATTTTGTTTTGTCCGTTTGTTTGATTGTTTGTTTGTTTTTTGTTTTTTCTTCTTTTTTTCCCCTCTTTGAAATGTCAAAGTTGGGGTGCGGCCTATGCGGTAGATCTAGTAGGCCTAGATTCTAGTAAGTAGGTCTAGTAGTGCTAAAATCCTCCCCGTTGAGATTGCACACATCCCTATGCATTGGCCATTGCGCACTTGCACACATCCCTATGCATTGGCCATTGCTAAATTGGTCAATGTTTTAATTACCAGAGATTCAAACTAATATTGCTCGTGATCCTGAAGGTGATACTCAATAAGTGAGGTGTCATATGAAAGCGCAGATTTTTTTCCATATTCCCCACAGGGCCGGCCCACCCCCAAAATTGTAAAAGTATCTTGCTTAGACTAGAATCTAGATCTAGTCTACTCTCAAAGATACACTCATAAAAAACAACCGTGCAGATAAACTAGAGAAAGGCCAAAGTGGTGTCATAAGTTGACTCTTTTTTTTTTTGGCATATAAAAGTATTAATGACTGCTTTAATGTTCAAGAAATAGTTGTTTTATACAGCGTATAAAAACAACTATTTCTCTCAAAGCAGTCATTAATACTATAATATTACATCCAAGTATTTATATTAGCCCAGCCCCAACCATTAGTAAACAAAGCATGAACAAATTCACTTGCATTTGTGACTTGTACTAAAAAGAGACTTGAATCATTTACCTGCTAGTCCTAAAATTCCAGTTACCATGGTTACCGGGGAAAATAGTTAAAAACTGGTTTGAGCGATCGAGGATACCGTACGTGTGCAAAGAATTGGTCGGTAATTTCAATACTGAAATCTTGATCGTACTAAATTCCAAACCGAAGGCAAAAATGGCTGAAGAAACTCTCCCAAGATTTCAACTTCTTGATGATGATCAAATGCAAGACTTGCTGACAGTAAGAGCACCAAAAAGGGTACGTTAAATTCAGTCATTAATACTATAATATTACATCCAAGTATTTATATTAGCCCAGCCCCAACCATTAGTAAACAAAGCATGAACAAATTCACTTGCATTTGTGACTTGTACTAAAGAGAGACTTGAATCATTTACCTGCTAGTCTGTAGATCCCATATTCTGATGTGACTGTCGTCTGATACGGAGAAGAGATGTAGTCTCTCAGAGTCGGGATGAAACTGTACAAGACTGTATAAATGATAAATTTCAGTGTAAAATGACAGAATTACATACAGTACTGACCAATAAAGCTTACTGATTCAATACTGTGAGGTGAAAATAATGATAACTAATAAAATATAATGTGCAACATGAGGCAATCTACATATTTCTGGCTTTGCAAAATGGCGATAAGGTCATTGTCACTTCTTCCATCTGTTGTTCAAAGCACCCTGCAAGTACACAATGGGCTGACTGGACCCTTTCACATCTTGTCATTTGTACTGTGCAGGGCCAAGGTGGGTGCGTTCACACTAAGCTATGCTATGGATGACTGACAAAGGAAAGCTGCTGGCTTAAAGGTGAAGTCCATAAGTTGATTTTAAAGGGAGTGTAGCATGATGAGACTAGGTGTCTCTCTCGTGGCCCTACTCGGGGCCAATAAGGAGTAATATGACTACGGACGACGAGACCTCAGCAATCACGTGGGTGCTAAATACGCAAAACTGAAGCGTGCGGAGAACTTCGGTCTGTTTCGCGAACGCTAGCACGCTGACCATGTAGAGGTTAAGTCGCTGAATACCGTTAATCAAGTCCGTTCGTTTACGTGCAGTTGTCCAAAAGAAGACGTAGATGGCGTTAGCCAGTATTTGCTCAGCTACACTCCCTTTAAAAGGAGGAGAAAAATGAGAGAAACCAGTGACTGAAAGTTTGGCAAAAACTGATTAAAAATAAGAAAGTTATTAATTTTTGAAGGTGCGAATTAGTAACTCTGAACTGGAGAGGATCTCGCAAGATACGTCAGTGTTGATCTGTACATCACGAGCCTATGCCATTCACATGTATATCCACTATTAGACAACTCACTCCCAGATCCTAATCAAATGATTGGTCATGCGCGGTCACGTGTGATTCATTTACTGAGCCTATTGCACGCTTTTTCATAAAACACTGTGCAATATTTTCCAGTCCTATTGCACGCTTTTTTAGCGCATGTGCATGATGCGCATAGAGGTTAGCGCTCAGTACTGTGTGTGCATATTGGGCCTATTCTTGCTCAGCACTATGCGTAAATGGGTATAGAGGTAAGTGCGCTTGTTATATCTATGTGTGCGATGTATAAAACAAATGATGCATGTTTTCATTCGTTCATTAAACGATTTATCCACCCTCGTTGATGCTGTGTGTATCTATCGCACTCAGCCTAACAGCTTCGTGCAATACATACAGTCTCAACTGGAGTGAGGATAGATCGTATAATGAAATCATGCGCATGCATCATTCGTATACTAAAGCAGCAAATAGATTTATTAAGACTATATTTTACTACTCTGCACAGCCTGATTTTGTGGGAGAGAGTCATTCACAAAGGTACATTGAACACAAGCTGAAGACCCTCACAGGCACGAAGAAGAGGAAAAATACGCT
Source organism: Strongylocentrotus purpuratus (assembly GCF_000002235.5). Taxonomy (NCBI): domain Eukaryota; kingdom Metazoa; phylum Echinodermata; class Echinoidea; order Camarodonta; family Strongylocentrotidae; genus Strongylocentrotus; species Strongylocentrotus purpuratus. The sequence goes on along the minus strand of NW_022145599.1, from coordinate 23,245,724 downwards.
TCGTCGCAAAGACTACAGATGAGGATAAAAGTAAGTTCAGAGATGGGGTTAAGGCAATATCTTTCCTGAAAAAGAAATTGGACAAGTCAAAGGTTGTAAAAGACTTTTTGTAGTAATGAAAAACGATACCACACTGACTTTTGGAACTTCTCGAAATTATTGTGTAGTAGTTATTTTGATAAGTCAGCTATAAATCATTTTCTTGTTCCCAACCTTTTCTGGCGACAAGGCATCTAATATATTTAGCCATGTTAAAAACAAAGTCAAAGCAAGCCTAGAGAGAATAGATAGATCTACGATAAGACCAGAGTATAAGTTGGCCATCTACACTAGATATTTGGCTGCAAATATCTGTTTGTTTTCTTTGACTATTTATGCCCCAAGGAATGCATATACCCCAGATGTCTAACATCTATTGGCAGGGCCACACTTTGAACCTAGTGAGATTGTAAGCAGAATGGGACCCGCAAGTAAGCCATGCTCTTGATTGCACTATTGATAGAGAGTCACAATGAACACAGAAGCAGTCGTCTATTGTAGTGTGCCAACGAAACCTTAGTAGAATAGAAGATACATTTGATGTAGTGAAAAGAGCGACAGCCTCCACCACATTTTGGTAAATTGTACAGTGTTTCTTGAAAGATACAAATTGCATCATAACAACATTCTATGATATTTGTATATAACAGCTAAGGAATCACCCCCCCCCTGGATTATGTGAACATATACGCCAACCTTGACAATAGTACTATTGCATGGTACCATTCCCCCTCATATCCTTATTACGACACAACGCCCTGACCTAGTAAGGATTTGGGAGACCATGGTGAAGATCTTGGTCATAGAGCTCACATTCCCTTTGAGACAAACATTGAGGAATCAAATGGGAAGAAATTAGACAGCTATAATGATCTTTTCAATGGTTTGGGAGACAATGGCTACGAGGCTAATGATTTTGCAATTCAAGTAAGAGGACACAGAATACATTAACTTTTGAATACCCCACCAAAGCATACTATGTCCGTGCTTCCAATGAGCCAACGCACCCTTTATTGTAGTCCCGTTTTTTACTGTTTAAGAAGATTTATCGCAATTGCCAACGAACACAACCAAAGAAAGTTGATGTTATTATTTCTATGCTTCTACTTGCTCTTGCCCATCACACATCCAAATGTTTATTTTATTACGTTTAACAACACTTTTATACATTTTCCGCTATGATCCATTCTTGAAAATCATGAAAAATCACTGTGAATACTGTCGGAAAATATAGTACACACACACAATCAACGTAAGCATGCACAGCCCAGCGAAACAGACCGGAAGCGACTTGGTAACCAAACTATCCTAGAAGGCATTTAAAATGGGGCCTGAACATAACACACAGGTATTTTTAATATATTAGCAATAGCGAGAATTGCACAATAAGTGAATACAAGTACACTCTATTTAGGGGTTTTTGTTTAAATACTATTTTTTAAAAGTTTTTGTTTAAATACTATTTTTTAATCATGAGGCCTACATTTTTGGTAATCCCAAAGTGGTATATCTGTCATGTGAATTTCCAACTGTGCTTTTGTCCATCTGTGCCCTACCTGACAACGCCCTGAGAGCCTTTGAGGTTATGGGTGCAGTACTGGCGGACGATGTCCCAGAGTTTGATGGTACTATCACTGCTTCCCGTAGCCAGGAGGGTGGACGTTGAGTCAAAGGCCATACTCACCACTGGACCTCTGTGCAAAGACTGAATAAAAACAGCAATAGAAACATTATGTGTAGATCTCCACCACCACCATCATACACCATCACCATCATCCTCACCATCATCATTATCATTACCACCTTTATCATCATCGTCATCATCATAATCACAAACACCATCATACACCATCAAAAGCTCCCTCAGCAAGCAACTGTCTAACCCTGACCCTGATCTGACTGTAACCCTTATGCGTTGTATTGGTGCAGGGTGGGGTATTCTTTGTTTCATAATAAAGAGAAGGTCGAGTTCTCATAAAGGTAAGACAAAATATTGTGACCTTTCTTGTTCTATTCATTCTCCCATGGCTGAAATTTTGGACCTAAATTTCATCATTTTTATGCCATGTAAAAGTAATCCAGAGCTGCCAACCTGTGCAACCCCCCAAAAAGGAAACATGATGGCAAAAAAAAAAAAAAAATAGATGGAACTTCGACTGCGCGCAGTCGAAAATGATGCCTCCGTCATAGAGCAATTTTAGAAACCAAAACAGAAGAAATTTGTCAAATTGAAGTTCAATTGTAATCCATTAACAGGTTCTCAGATTATCGTGATTACAAGCAATTTCTCACATAAAGTCTTGTTCAACCATCTACTCCTTAAAAGCTACACTTAAACGACAAATAATACAATCATATGCTCCCCCTCTCTAAATTAGTATAACAAAACCGTGACTTATTTATTCTTTATCATGCAACTGCTCACTGCACCTGCACTTGCACCGCACCCTCTTGGTCACTCAGTTTTTCGAAGAGAGTTATGTCGCCAATTCTTTTTACGAGGCCGCCATCCATCTCCAGCCTAACCGCTCACGATGGTGGTCTCCTGCGTTCCAAATTACCTCTCTAATTTATTGAAAATATTTCATATTTCTTATGTTATTGTATGCTTCGTACATGTTTATCGAATGATATAATTGAACATGATTTTTCATTTAATTACTTTTGTAAACATTGTATTCATTGTATTTGTTATTGTTCGAAATTTTGTACTTTGACTTTGAATTTGTATATTTTTGAACGCAGAAATAAAATCAATCAAACAAATATACATATATGACCCTTTGATCTTTGACCTCATGACCCTAAAATCTACTCAATTCATTGGCTCTGCAAGATGTCCTGAGTTAAATAGTAATCCATCTGTCAGTTCTCAGTTCACAAGCTATTTTTGCATACATAATGAGCCCATGACCTTTGACCTTATGAACCAATAATCTACTCAGTTAATTGGCTCTGCAAGATACATAAATGATCTTAGTTTGGCAGGAAACCATCAATCTGTTCTAATGATAATGCGATCACAAGCTATGTTTGCATACATAATGAGCCGCATGACCTTTGACCTTGACCTCATGACCCCAAAATCTAATCAGTTCATCAGTTCATCAGCTCTGCAAGTAACATACATGACCTAAGTTTGGCAGGAATCCATCAATCGGTTCTTGAGATTACGCGATCACGAGCTGATTTTGCATACATAATGTGCACTGTGACCTTTGACCTCATGACCCCAAAATCTAATCAGTTCATTGGCTCTGCAAGATACATACATGACCAAAGTTTGGCAGGAATCTAGCAATCGGTTCTTCAGATAACGCGATCACGAGCTGTTTTTGCATACATAATGAGCCCTGTGACCTTTGACCTCGTGACCCCAAAATCTAATCAGTTCATCGACTCTGCAAGATACATACATGACCAAAGTTTGGCAGGAATCCATCAATTGGTTCTTCAGATAACGCGATCACAAGAACAGGACGTACGTATGTACGTACGGACGGACGGACGGACGGACGGACAACCCGAAAAACATAATGCCTCCGGCTACATTGTAACGGAGGCATAAAAAATTAGAGCAAAAAACAGAAAATTCGTTAAAAAGAAACTTACTCACGCGCGACACACTTCCAATGCAGAAATGTGCATTTCTCATGCTTATATTTCCATATTAGGACCTATAGTTTATTTACAAGTAGGTAAAGTCTTTTGTTGTTGTTGTTTGTTTGGTATTAACAGCGTTTCATTCTTTTTGAGAATATTTACGCCTTTAACTTTTTTCTTTGTTTACTATTGAAGTAGTGATTAACATTTTAGGACTTTTGGTTGATGTTCCCCCCAAAAAATATATATATAATTTTTTTTTTTTTAAGTACTTTGGGAAGAACAAACGTACCGGTACTACAGTATTTGGGAGTAAATAACAGAATAATTCCAGGGAAAAACGTAATGGTTGGCAGCTCTGGACTAGTCCCATATACCTATTTCTTTTTGCAATGCATGTGACTTTCAGCGTGATCGAGCTAATTTCTAATTCTTTTTTGTGATTTCACATTAAGTCTTATAAAGAGTTGTGATAGATACGAATGAATTGCCAGTCCTCGAATCAATCACAAGTTTGCAGTCACCTATCTCTTATGATTCAGTTGCAATTGATATTAATCGCAAATAAGTCAATATCAACTCTTTATAAGACGGCGCCAATCAATCTTGAAGCCCCTATTTAGTGCTGTAGTTAAACGTTTAACCATCCGGTATCCGACTGTCCATGGCACTATCCGTTTTGAATTGGACGGTTTCTTTTCCCGTTTTTTAAATAATTTTTATTATTATTATTATTTTTTAATAATAATTCAACAAATAATGTACATAATTAGAAACAAAATCACTGAACAAAAACAAGTTTGGGCGACATTATAATCATCATAAGTCAGCCCTAACTGTTGAATTGCAGAGGAACAATGTACACGATAACAATCAATTGCAAGATTGTAGATTGAGAAGTTGACTCGTAAAACTAAGTTCCCAGCCTTGAAATACATGCACAATACAGCACTGCTGCCATTTAAATCCCAAATCCTGACCTCCGCAATATCACGATCGTGAGCTATAAACATGAATACACGTGCGTACTATTAGCTTCATAAACAAAGTGAAACCCAGTCATTGTTCCAAAGCATGTCCGATAGTAAAGTCTCCGTTTTCGTTCAGTGATTTAGTTTCTAATTATGTGATTTCTTATGATTTTCCAATTAAAACACAAATTTTTAAAAAAAATTAAAAAAATAAAAAACACTTAAAAAAAAAAATTGTTGTAACCGAAAACCGTCCAGTTTTGACTGGCGGTTAAACGGAATTAGAGATATCCGTGATGTAACAACACTACCCCTATTTTACCTGCCAAGTCCTAGTACATGAACCATCTTTCCAGTTCCACTGCTTCAGTAATGAGTTCCTGTATGCTACCGCAAGAATCTAAACCAAAGCAAAAAGACAAACACATATATATTAAAAGGAGATCCTCACTCTGCTTGCTATGTCCTAAAAAGCTTAGACTGATTACTTCATAAAACTAAACTGCACTACCCTTAGACCAACAGTAATATTCATATTTATTATTAAATTGAATTGGATTGAATTGATTTGATTTATTGAGAAATCACATCAAACAAGCAGCTCGCAGGCTGAAAATGTTCAATTTATAAACAAGTTAAAAATATAGAGAGATATAAACATATACAAACCTAAAATACATATTTTAAGTCATTGTAAGATGAAATCGAAATTGCAAAACAAAGTTATACAGTAATGTAATAATATACTTTCATGTTGAAAAACCAAGACGGTGGGAAGGAGAGAATGGAGAAGAAAATAGGAAGTTGTTTGAGCGAAGGAATTGAGAAAGTATTTAACAATTGCTAAACAAAAATTTCTATTACAAAAAATGAAATTAAGCATTAAAAAACTAGATGGAACTTCGACTGCACGTAGTTGAAAATGATGCCTCCGTCATAGAGCAATTTTAGAAACCAAAACAGAAGAAATTTTAAAAATTCCAGTTCAATTGTAATCCATTAACAGGTTCTCAGAATATCATGATTACAAGCAATTTCTCATATACATATATGACCCTTTGATCTTTGACCTCATGACCATAAAATCTACTCAGTTCATTGGCTCTGCAAGATGTCCTGAGTTAAATAGTAATTCATCTGTCAGTTCTAATGAGAATGCTTTCACAAGCTATTTTTGCATACATAATGAGCCAATGACCTTTGACCTTATGAACCAAGAATCTACTCAGTTTATTGGCTCTGCAAGATACATAAATGAAGTTTGGCAGGAATCCATCAATCTGTTCGAATGATTGTACGATCACAAGCTATTTTTTGCATACATAATGTGCCCTGTGCTTTGACCTTTGACCTCGTGACCCCAAATTCTAATCAGTTCATCGGCTCTGCAAGTAACATACATGACCTAAGTTTGGCAGGAATCCATCAATCGGTTCTTGAGATAACGCGATCACAAGCTGTTTTTGCATACATGAGCCCTGTGACCTTTGGCCTTTGACCTCGTGACCCCAAAATCTAATCAGTTCATTGGCTCTGCAAGATACATACATGACCAAAGTTTGGCAGGAATTCATCAATCGGTTCTTCAGATAACGCGATCACGAGCTGTTTTTGCATACATAATGAGCCCTGTGACCTTTGACCTTTGACCTTGTGACCCCAAAATCTAATCAGTTCATCGGCTCTGCAAGATACATACATGACCAAAGTTTGGCAGGAATCCATTAATCGGTTCTTCAGATAACGCGATCACGAGAACGGGACGTACGTACGTACAACCCGAAAACATAATGCCTCCGGCTACTTCGTAACGGAGGCATAAAAACCTATTGGATGGGATGAAATTAAACCGTAAAAGTCAAAATGACAGTCTCTATTCCGTTTTCCCCTTTAATATAAATGTAATGACAATATTCATCTAGATCGAGAAAGTTGTTCAAATAAAATTAAAATGAGTATTTAAATAACAATATAGTGTAATTTCGAATTAGATATTGCACATTACATTGGAGAAAAAGACCCAAGTCAAATAATTGGCAAGGGCATAAATTTGTATCAAAAAAAATATATAAAAGAAGGGAACACTAATGACCTAATGAAACAACGGATTAAAATATGCTTACAGTTTAAGGCAGTCTGAGAGTAAATTGGATAAAAGTGTATATTGCAAACGTATTATTATACCGGTTTGTTTAAAACCAAATATCTATTAATATGCATGAGAATAAGAAAGTTATTTGTCTAAAAAATATAGTACAGAGTGTATTTAACAATTGCTATTGTTAATTGTAATGACATCATTCATCTGAAACAAGAAAAAATTGATATTTGAATAACAATATTACATAATTTCGTATAAGATATTGCACATTATATTAGAGATAAAAAGCACAACATTAATATTTAGCAAGGGCATACGATTGAAGTTTAAAAAAAAAAAGGAACACTAATGAATTAATAAAATAATGAAACGATTTATAGATTCGCGTTAAGCAGTCTTATTGCAGAGGGCATTGTTGACGAGCGGTATCGAGCAGTCCTACACATGGGGGTATCCAAGTGGTGCGAGTAACGTAGACGCCGGGAGGATATTTCGCTGCGTAGGGGCGGAAGGAAGTCTCGATGCCTGGAAGAAGCCAACAGGCTCTTGGCAAAGGAGAGCAGCAACTGCTCATGTCGCTCGGACATGCGATTGATGCCAAGTGTTTCCAAAGCGTGTTCATAGGAGATGTACTGATCCCTCAGGATGATGCGAATACGCTTTTGGATCCTCTCAATATCATTGATTTGATTTGTTGTTATGCTTGTAGACCACAATGGAGATGCGTATTCTAATAACGGACGAATGTATGTGGAATATATATTCACTAGGTCGTGCATCGGGACTGACGCTTTCCGCAGACGACAAATCGTGAATATTCTCCTTCCAGCTATTGAGACCACGTCAGAGATATGGCTATCCCATTTGAGATTCGCCTGTATAAGAACGCCAAGCAGCTTCAGGCAATTCGTGTCCTCCATCGGTCGATTATTCAGATGTAAGCTCGGAGGATTCGCTCTGTTTTTGGAGAAGTCAATTGACATGGTCTTACTTTTCTGACCGTTGAATTTCATGTCATTTTCCTTACTCCAAAGTGTCAGCTTGTCGAGATGATCCGCTAACGTCGAGACGCCAGAAGTGGAGCGTACCTCAAGAATGCTCAAATCGTCCACATATTTCCACCGTTGATCGAAATCCATCAGAGCGTCGTTTACCAGCGTTAGAAATATCAAAGGACCCAGCTTGGTCCCTTGAGGCACTCCGCAGGTCAGCGATAATTCTTCGGAGATACAGGGACCTATTCTGACTGCCTGGGTTCGATCACTCAAGAAGCTAATTACAGTTGATAAGATTGCTTCATCAACACCATACTTATGAAGATATTTATCAAAGTGATTGGTGAATGGCTAAATGCCCATGACTCTCATCTAAGAGACCAAGGTATCGATCTTTGCTCGATGCTTACATCCTTGGAAGACGTTTTTCCAACATTTTCCCTCTCGACCCAGGTATAACTAGAAATATCGCAATCTGTATTGCCGCGCAATGCGAATGTATCCCCCGGCAGTGGAAACGATTTTGTGTCATCCTTATGTTCGAAGGAGGGACAAAGATCCCCTCTCCCCTCCCTGAAACAAGAGGGTGACGTAGGACTCGCCACTAGTGGCTCAGACTATTGTCAAGACTAGGAGCAGCATCACCAAAACAATGTGTGTAGATGTGGTAGAGTATAATGCATCTCTGTAGAAAGAACTGTCACCTGCAGAGCGACACAAGATATCCCCCAAATATGACCTTCGGACTCTATAACAGACAGAACACAGGTGGCAGGATCACGAAACACTAAAGATGTAATTGACCAAGATACACCTCCAAACAAAATTTGAGAGAAATCCGATAAGAAATGTGGCAAAAATGGACAAACGACTTTTGACCCTATGAAGGATGGAACAATGAGGGCAGCATCACTAAAAAGTTAAGATGTATTGTACCAAGATACATCTCTAAACAAAATTCAGAAAAAATCCATCTGCAGAGTGCACTCACACCATCTATCAAAATACCGTAATTAACAGTGTATTAACCGCACTTTTTTTACCGCTGGTAAACATAAACAAGAAAAGCGGCGCCTATGTCTCGGCGAGACAAAAATCGGGGATGCTGTTTATATACGTTACAGACATAAGTCATGCTGCAATTCCAGGTACCGGTAAACAAATCTCTGCATTTAGCAGCGGTTTAATTGTGTCACCGAGGCTTAAGTTCTTGGTTTAGTTATATACTATCGTCCTGAAAATGACACTCGTTTTCAACGCCTTCAAATCATCCATCGGAAGTTCTGACATCAGAAAAAATATTTCTAATGTGAATGTTATATCATAATCTTGAATCTGGTAAATTTTCATGTAATACTGATGATGCTAAATATGAATTTTGGGCCCGGAATTGTGCTCTGTCACTGTCAAGTCGATCATAATTGTGTTGGGATTGTTGGCGTATGTGAAGTGGATACAAATGTGATAATTCATCTAGTGAGATGGAAGAAATACGTGACGATGAAGAAAAAAAATTAAAAATCAAGCGATATTATGTTGATACTTGTCACGAACCTACAAATATACAATATTTTATTTTTTGATCATTATTATTGTAATATTTCTGGTTGATTGATGATTTTAACTATCGTGAAGATGGATGTTCGTCGATTCTAAATATATGTTTGGTGGGGGGCGTTGGGAATTTGAGTGTATTTCATATTTTGAGTGTGTGTACATGCAAGTGTTGGTTACATGATACATAAGTGTAACAATTTCTGACAAACTTTACAATATAAATCATGAAATAAGTATATATTATAGTATTTTTATTTATTTATTCTGGAAAATCATGGGAAAAAATATTTAACCTCTTAAAAATAAACACTTATAAAAACAGTAATGAACAAGGCTGATCTGCAATCCAATATGGCAGCTTGCATGAATCTCATCTTTAGACAACAACACCCGACAAATCTTCAAAAAATAATCAGTTAAAGACAAATTGATATCATGATTCTTACACAATTGCAAATAAAACATGATTAAAGACGGAAATATGAATGTAAGTACAACTTTTCATCTCAAATTAGTGCAGGATGAAAGTAGTGTTTTTCATCAGGAATGGTGGGCGAAAATCCCCCGTGCTGGTCGGCCCAGCACCTGCCCAGTCCCAACCACTATTAGCCTAATCAGGCAATCAAACCTTGGCAAATGTGATTAATTTTTTTTTAACCGAAAACCGTCCTGTTTTGACTAGCGTTCAAACAGAATTGAAAATATCTGTGATGTTACAACACTTATTGAACAGGGGGAGAAGAAAAAAATTATTCAAAAAAATTATTTAAAGGTGAAATTCAAAGAAGATCACAAATATGTCAATCTATGTATCACTAGAAACTGGTAAGATAACAGATGGCCATCGAACAGGTTTTAGGTCAACTACATATCGGGTGATTTATAAAAATACAAATACAACCACCTCCATAGCAGCTGGGATATACGAGAGATTCGCCGGAAAAATAGCGATGTTTTAATGATGTCACTATATGGACCAACACCGCCCAAGCAGACGACATCCCATAGAGAATGAACATAATTGCAAAGCTATTTTTTCTCAAATTATAATGAGTTTAGTGTATATAAATGTAATGGCATTTCAAACCATGCAAAAGAGGATATGACCCGATTCTGATAACTAAAATCTTTTGCTTGTAAATACACAGGATAGGGGTTAATTAACAATCAAAGAAACCAGACTTTCAAATTGAAAAACCCCTGGAATGATATTAAGGACGGCATTTGTTCCCTCTTGAAACGCCGAACATACCCGGTGTGTGCAGCTGAATATACAATGGCGTCTTATTTTGTTTACAAGCGACAGATTCCTTTATTTTTGTATCGCTGCATTTGTCATCAAAATAAAAACATGCGCTGGGTTTAGAGTGAGGCAATAGATTATACTTTTAGCCTGACGGTAGTGAAGTAAGAGAAAGAACTCAAGAGAAGATGAAAACACATGCACTGAAAATGTGTGAGATGTCATGGGACATCGTCTGCTTGTGCAAGTCATGTCCATACTGTGATCTCACATATCTCAGCAGCGTTCGGAGAGCTCTTCAGGTGCTATGCCGGGGCTGTATTTAAGCATTTTGTAATTTATAATAATCATTACTTCGAATGTTTCCAAGCATTGAATTTTGATAACCTTGTCGAATCAAAGTTCAACTTTGCAATAATGAAAATAAAGTTAGTTTTTAAAATCAATGAATATCTACTTTAAACAAATTATTAAAAAAATAAATTTAAAAAAAGGGTGAAAAAGACAGGTGCGGTTAATACACGAGAGCGGTTTATACAACGTTTATTACGGTATGGCCTTTTACCCTATAGGAGACGGAACACTGGGGGCAGCATTACCTCAAATTATAAGTGTGCAGATTATACCAACATACACCTCCATACAACATTTGAAAGAAATCTGTCAAGGAATGTGGCAGTTAGACCGCACACAAGAATATGACGTTGCTGTGGCGGCGGGACTCTGCTGAATCTAAAGTATCCTCCTGCCGGGGGATACAATTATAATGTAGCTATTTAACTCACCTCATCATCTTTAGTGACAGCAAAACATGTCACTTCATCCGCACCCTCCTGTTAAAATAACATAAAAATTCACAAGGTTAATACAATTCTTTTCTGCTTAGCTATATACTGGTCATTATTCAATCATTGTCTCATTTTGATCATTCATATTCATGAAACTGTTCGAACATCACAAGGTATAGAAAAAGCTAAACTGTAATCAAAACTAGATGGATCTTCGACTGTGTGCTGTCGAAAATGATGCCTCCATCCACCATAGAGTGATTTTACAAACTAAAACAGAAGCAATTTTTAAAATTCAAGTTTGATTGTAATCCATTAACAGGTCCTCAGAATATTATGATTACAAGCTATTTTCCATATACCGGTACATGTATGACCATTTGACCTCATGACCCTAAAATCTAATCAGTTCATTGGCTCTGCAAGATACATGTCTTGAGTTTGATAGTAATCTGTCTATCGGATCTAATGATAATAAGATCGCAAGCTATTTTTGCATACATTATGAGCCCCATGACCTTTGACCTCATGACCCCCTAAGTATAATCAGTTCATTGGCTCTGCAAAATAATCCATGTCCTGAGTTTGATGGTAATCCGTTCATCGGTTCTAATGATAATGCGATCACAAGCTATCTTTGCATACATTTTTTTTTTTGGGGGGGGGGGGGTAAAAAAAGTATCAACATTTTAAAATGGTGCAAAATCTTACATCTTTGATGCTATGAACAGCCTTCCCTGTCACAGCATCCAGAATCTTAACTTCATCTCCATTTGTACAGAAGATGTGGCTGCCATCTGATGCTACATAGACTTTTCCTCCAGTGTAGAATGCTTCGATCCTGTTTGCTACTCTGAAACTGAATGAGAAAACTGTCAAAATTTAGCATTGAGGGTTGAAATGTTCATCAAAAATCATAAGCATATTTTAGCAGCATTCAAAAGTAGAGAAGAACATAAGCAGCAATATGCTGATATAGAATTACTGCCCTCAATATCTAAAGGTGAATTTGGAAGAAAGTGATGAAAATATGCATGTTTGCTATTGTTGGAATGCTTATAATATAATAATAATAATAATAATAATAATAATAATAATAGCCTAATAGTCCACTCCAAATTTTATTAAACCGAAACAGAAATTCTTTTTGCCCAATTGATCGTGAGCCCGGCAGCCACTGAGCATATATATTGATTGACAGAAATTTGCATGTGTTGTTAAATTATTATTAGACTTAGAAAGATCAAAAGTGTAAGCAGAGGAACCCGGAAGCATTGATATTCTTGTTCGTGACGTAGTATATGTGACGTATTTCCGTGGACTGTTCCTAAACCCGGAAGTACAACATATTATTTTAATGTAAATACGTACACAAACATAGGTCATTTTTTTAGTAGATTTTGCAATTTTTGTGATATTGAATGAATTTACAATAAAGAAATGAACATTCTTTCAATTAGTATGAGCATTGGTTACTTCCCGATGTTTGGTTTCCTTGAAATATTGACGTTTGGTACTGTAAAATTGATCGTCTTGCAGATCCTGACACACTGGCTTCGCCTATGTTTTGTTTTGATAATTAGCGTAACTTGAACTTCGCGGCACGGGGAAAACTCGCGATGAGCTCAGCTCAGCCGTTCATAGTGCAGTGTTCACAGTAGTGTATTGCAGCGTGACATTTTTGGAGATAAAGTTGTTTTTCTCGGTTATAAATTAGCTGAAACGTCTCTCAATCGAACAAATTAAGCAGGGAGACCGCGATCAGAATGCAGGTGAGCTAAAACGGTTGTATTACTCGGCTTGTAATTACTACTGGTCTAGTTGAAATGTCTGCTGATCGAGAAAAAAACTCAGCAAAGAGACGGCGCTGTAGTGCGGTACTTTCTCTTCGCCATGCATGTCGAATCGACGATACAACAGGGAAGAATCGTTGGGGTAGCACGAAGAATCACCCCCTTTTCCCCATCAAAGACTTCTTCCAATCATAATTTCAACTGGCCAGCCAGATGCTCAGAGAAGTCGAGCAACTATTATTGTTTTAGAGCTCCGTAGGGGCAACAAAACCTTGTCGATTATTATCGTTTTTAGATCTCCGTAGGGGCAACAAAACCCTGCCATTATCATTTTAGAGCTCCGTAGGGGCAACAAAACCTTGCCGATAATTATTGTTTTAAGATCTCTGTAGGGGCAACAGAACCTTGCCGATTATTATTGTTTTTAGAGCTCCGTAGGGGCAACAAAACCTTCCCGATAATTATTGTTTTTAGATCTCCGTACGGGCAACAAAACCTTGCCGATTATTATTGTTTTTAGAGCTCCGTATGGGGCAATAAAACCTTGCCGATTACCTTTGCCGATTATTATTGTTTTAATAGCTCCGAAGGGGCAAGAAAACCTTGCCGATAATTATTGTTTTAGAGCTCCGTACGGGCAACAAAACCTTGCCGATCATTAATGTTTTCAGAGCTCCGTAGGGGCAATAAAACCTTGCCGATTATTATCATTTTTAGAGCTCCGTTAGGGGCAACAAAATCCTGCCGATTATTATCATTTTTAGAGCTCCGTAGGGGCAACAAAACCTTGCCGATTATTACCGTTTTAAGATCTCCGTAGGGACAACAAAACCCTGCCAATTATTATCGTTTTTAAAGCTCTGTAGGGGCAACAAAACCTTGCTGATTAATAATGTTTTTAGATCTCAGTTGGGGCAACAAAGTCTTTTTGAACATTACAAGTCGGGGTTGACTTATGACTATAATGTTAGCAAAACTTTTGTGGATTTAAATATTGTGGCCGTAAGCGGTTTGATTTTGAAAAGGGCATTCCGGCCAGTGAGAGGGGCAAGGCGGCAAATTGCTGATTGCCGGTGGGTAATTCGAGCCCTGTTACACGGTTTTAGTTTTGAAAAAATTCGACAAAATATCACTTCAAATTTATTACATTTGTGGGTAAAGTCATTATTACGTTTGTGGGTGATTCAAAATTATTACATTTGTGGGTAAAGTGGTTATTACATTTGTGGGTGAAATTATTACTTTTGTGGGTAAAGTGTTATTACATTTGTGGGTAAAGTGTTATTACATTTGTGGGCGTTATTACATTTGTGGGTGTAACACCCCCCCCCCCCCCCCACTTTGGAAGTCGCTCAGCCGCCCCTGAATCATCATCATCATGTTAATCAGAGATTCTACCCTGAATGACTAATAGTAATTATGATGTAGCTACAGTGGTCTAGTTTACTCACTCACTCAAATTGGATATTCTACTCTGAATGAGTAATGATAATATAGTAGATATAGATCTAGATCAGACCTTCTCAACTGGCGGCCGCGCGCGCCACTTGTGGCGCTTGTGGTCAGTCGGAGTGGCGCGCGGCTGTTTAAAAAAATTGATAAAATATAAATTAAAATTAAAACTAAAAAAACTATATTTTAAAATTAAAAACTCACGCAAAATCAAAAAGTTGCAGTGGAAGTTGAGCCCAAAATGTAAGCAAGCCATTTTGTTTGTTTAATTTTCACTTGATTTTGACAGGTTCCGTGTTTATTGCACCAAAATAACATACATTTACTTCCAGTGTAGATTTTACCCAGGAATTGTCCTAATTATTTCACACCAATATGAAATTATGATTGATATTTTATGGAATAAAAAGGTGTTAAATCAGCCACATCTGGGCCTTAAAAAAGCCCTAAAATCTACTAGCTTCCGGGGCTTCGCCCCTGGACCCCATCTATCGCCTCGGTCACTACACTCCCTCGCAACACAGTCACCAAACATACAGGTTGGCACTTCAACCTTAATAAAATTTTGTTTTGGCACTTCTAATAAACTAGTTGAGAAGGCCTGGTCTAGAACAAATATTTTAGTTAGTAGCGCATAACATGTAGAGTATATCGGTGAAGGGGGTGTCGGTCTTTAATACATTCGCCGCTAATTCCCATTTGCTTTAAATGTGCCTAAACTCACATGAAATGTAGATTATTATATACCTCATCGAATACAGGGTGCACAAATTCTAGCAGCCGACATTAAAAAGGTCTTATTTGAGCGCATATCAACCAATGTCCAGAACAAATATTTTAGTTAGTAGCGCATAACATGTAGAGTATATCGGTGAAGGGGGTTTCGCCCTTTAATACATTCGCCGCTAATTCCCATTTGCTTTAATTGTGCTAAACTCACATGAAATGTAGATTATTATATACCTCATCGAATACGGGGTGCACAAATTCTAGGAGCCGACATTAAAAAGGTCTTATTTGAGCGCATATCAACCAATGTCTAGAAGAAATATTTTAGTTAGTAGCGCATGACATGTAGAGTATATAGGTGAAGGGGGTGTCGGTCTTTAATACATTCGCCGCTAATTCCCATTTGCTTTAAATGAGCTGAAACTCACATGAAATGTAGATTATTATGTACTTCAGCAGATACGGGGTAAACAAATTCTAGCATCCGACATTAAAAAGGTCTTATTTGAGCACATATCAACCAATGTCCAAAACAAATAATTCGTTAGTAGCGCATAACATGTAGAGTACATGTATATTGGCAAAGGGGTTTCGGCATTTAATACATTCGCCGCTAATTCCCATTTGCTTTAAATGTGCCTAAACTCACATGAAATGTAGATTATTATATACCTCATCGAATACGGGGTGCACAAATTCTAGCAGCCGACATTAAAAAGGTCTTATTTGAGCGCATATCAACCAATGTCCAAAACAAATATATTCGTTAGGAGCGCATAACATGTAGAGTATATCGGTGAAGGGGGTTTCGACCTTTAATACATTCGCCGCTAATTCCCATTTGCCTTAATTTTGCTGAAACTCCCATGAAATGTAGATTATTATATAGTTTAGCGAATACAGGGTGCAGAAATTGTAGCAGCCGACATTAAAAAGGTCTTATTTGAGTGTACATCAACAAATGTCCAGAACAAATATTTTAGTTAGTAGCGCATAGCATGAAGAGTATATCGGTGAAGGGGTGTCAGTCTTTAATACATTCGCCGCTAATTCCCATTTGCTTTAAATGAGCTGAAACTCACATGAAATGTAGATTATTATATACTTCAGCGAATACGGGGTAAACAAATTCTAGCAGCCGACATTAAAAAGGTCTTATTTGAGCGCATATTAACCAATGTCTAGAACAGGCCTTCTCAACTGGCGGCGCACGCGCCACTTGTGGCGCTTGCGATCAGTCGGAGTGGCGCGCGGCTGTTTAAAAAAATTGATAAAATACAAATTAAAATTTAAAAAAATATATTTTAAAATTAAAAAACTCAGCAAAATCAAAAAGTTGCAGTGGAAGTTGAGCCCAAAATGTAAGCAAGCCATTTTGTTTGTCTGATTTTGACTTGATTTTGACAGGTTCCATGTTTATTGCACCAAAATAACATAAATTTACTTCCAGTGTAGATTTTACCCAGGAACTGTACTGCTAGAGACTAGTAGAGCTGAGCGACGAGCTGCTGCGTGGTAGCACTAGCAGTATAGTCTGCTAATTTACGGCCAGGACGAAAGAATGTGAACAAACATCAGCCATCTCGTCTAAAATGTAGTACATTCGACTTCTCAATAACGAAATTTATACCAGGAATCAAAAATAGACCTTCATACATTATGAAAATAATATTTTTGCAGTGATTTACTGACAAAAACACTGCTCGAAATTCAGTGGTCCGAGTCGATACAACGCACATTTAATGTACGTGCGGCAATGCGAATTGCGAGCTGTGAGTAAATTGTCCGAAATGCCATTTTTCTGTCATTTTACCTAAAGAGAAGTTATAGATTGTCTTCATTAGTATCATTTAACACAATTGATTAGACCTCTAGTCTAGATTAGTAATTAAAAAGTTAGATTTGGGTATTGGCCTCCCTATTCAGGCTTCGACTCGGACCTCCAGCGTGGAGATACCCTGGACTCTACTAAAACATACTGAAAATCAACTAAATCTTCATCAATTGTTCAAATAATGGTCATGATTTAAAAGTTGTGTGAAGTTATCTACCGTGTATTGTAATGTCTCAGATCCTAATTACTTGTACGGTAGATAACTTCACACAGGCGCGCGCCCGCCCGCAACCCAGCATCGGTATGTACTTGTATTCTGCAGCGGTTTGCCATGAAACCTGTCAGTCAAATTGGTAAGTGGAACCGATTTATTATAGCCTAGGCCTAATTTACAATATAACATACACAAGGTAAAATGACATTTGGGGGGATTTTCGGGGCATAAAAATATGGCCATAAATGGCCTTGGTGTTAGCGAGGGAATGCGTATAGTCGGCTTCCGTCTCTAAAGAGAGAGCCGACCCTACCCAAATAAGAGGAACGAAAGAGACAGAAAATTCGGTCTAGAACTAGCCCTGACCATAGAGATCCTGTATGATAAAGACCCCCTGATTGATGTGTACGTTAATAATACAGCTAGTCCGTTGACCCGGAAATATATCTTGCGGGTCATAGATCACAGTTCAAGTACGGCGAAAGGTACAGCTTGACGAAAATGGGACAATTCGTATAACTCACTAGCTAATAGTATAAGTAAGTCCATAAATTTTATATTTGTATAAATAACTGTAAGAGTTCATCTAAAAATATGTAGGCCTAGTGTAAATAGGAGAACACTACCTAACCTAGACCTATACCTATTATGATTTAGAAATCAGAAAATAAGATCTAGATCTAGATCTAAATAAAGAAAATCGGGGAGAAAATGTTGTGTACGAAAAGATGTTCATCGCTGGCTCTAAGCTACCCCCACGGTACGAGATCTCTGGTGTACCGTCTGTATTGGGGAATGTCAACAAATGTCAGTTTTATTAAAGAAATGACCCAAATCAGACGGTTATTTCTGTCTATGAGTATGACTATGACTCTCTATGCTTTGCTGGAGTGGTTGTTCCCAGGTAATAAACATAACAACTTTTAACTCATGATCTTTATTTGGACATTAAATGAATATTTACTTCATTTTGGGTATGTTTTAGTAGTCTAGACCTGTCTACATGGGTGTCGACGGGGGGGGGGGGGGGGGGGGGGGGGGGGGGGGGGGGGGGGGGGGGAGGGGGGAGGGGGGGAGGGGGGAGGGGGGAGGGGGGGGAGGGGGAGGGGGGTATATCCCCCCCCCCAATATTTCAGGGGGGGATGGCCTGTACAATCATCCCCCCCAATAATTCACCATAAAAAAAAACCCCAAAAAAGAGAAAAATTAATGATGAGAGCCCGGTGAGAGTAGTTAATGGTTATTACTCACAAGATGACCATCAATATACACATTTTGCTATCTCATTTTCATAATACATACGTAAATGAGACAACCGTATATGAGACAAGAATAAATTGAATTCTCGCTCATATGGCTTCATCAGGAATTGATGAATTTATTCAATTTATTCAATCAACAGCATCATAGAAATGCAGTGCGCCAAATGCAAAGCCACAGCCTTAAAAAGCAACGAGCTAAATGTTAAGCGCACGAAGCGCAAAAGTGCAAAAAAAAGTAGAGAGTGGGAGAGAGAGATAATTAGAGACAGAGACAGAGAGGAAACAGGCGTGTAGCCAGGTAGGGGGTGGTGGGGGAGGTCGCCTGCCCCCCCCCCCCCCCCAAAAAAAAAAAAAAAAAAAAAAAATGCCGGCCAAAAAAAAAGAGAGAGAGAGAAAGAAGAAAGGAAGAGGACGTAGGAAGAAAAAAAATTAAGAGTCGAGAACGGTACAACGCATCGTCATCTTTCTTTAATAATCTAATGAAATGTCAGAGCTTCCGCGCGGAAGGGGGGGAACTGAATTCAGACAAGGATTAAGAGTCGAGAATGGTACAACGAATCGTCTTCTTTCTTTAATAATCTAATGAAATGTCAGAGCTTCCGCGCGGAAGGGGGGCTGGGAACTGAATTCAGACAAGGATTAAGAATCGAGAATGGTACAACGAATCGTCTTCTTTCTTTAATAATTTAATGAAATGTCAGAGCTTCCACACTACGCGCGGAGGAAGGGGAACTTGATTCAAACAAGGATTAAAAGTCGAGAACGGTACAACGAATCGTCTTCTTTCTCTAATAATTTAATGAAACATCAAAGCTTCCGAGCTTTGCGCGGGACGGGGAACTCCCCTCCCTGCACCCACCCCTAGGGAGCGCGCTTTGCGCGCTCTGTAAGTGATTCGCACGCTTTGCGTGCTTACTCCGCCCCCCCTAAAATATAATCATTGCTACGCGCTTGAGAGGATAATAACCCATATTCTCTGAAATGTTATCTTTATTGAGGGTTACTTGAAAAAAGTTAATAACTTGTAAGGGAGGGGTTGCAACCTGCCACACGCTTCTACCTCTTGGTTGCTTTGATCCATTGCCGAAAATATTTTGACACCTATCATCCTAGCCTTAAGGGCTCTCTCAAAATGTTTTTTTACGATATTATTCGAGAAAGCCTTAACCGCCTCCCATACCACTGCACGGAGAGGTAGGTAAACAACATCTCAAATGGGTCCAAAATCACACTTTCCCCGCACCCGACCAATATTGGACAGTGGCTTTGATGAATTTTATGATATTTTTTCTCCTAACTACCTACTGAATTTAAAAATCGGAGGTAAAAATAAGAAAATAATAGCAATTCACGATCTCTACACAATGGTGATGACCTCTGACTGGCACTTCCGTGATTGTGCTGCTTCCGTATAATGCGCTGTACGAGTGTTATGCAGCGCATTTACCGGAAGCAGCACATTTACGAAGCGCAAGTCAGAGGTCATCACCATTGTCATGATTGTGTAGAGATCGTGAATTCACACGGTACAGGTGAAAAGGGAGCTGAGCTGTATCGGTCTCGAACAAACAGAGCCCTTCTCAACCTCGTGCATATTCAGCGATTTCGAGCGATCGGCGCTCGATAGCATGAATATTCATATTTTCTTCGCCACTGCCGCGCATGCGTACCTTCTCATGGCTATTTTGAATCAACGCTGCGACATGGAAGAATCATTGGTGTAGTACCCCGAATTAACCTTTTTTTCCCATCGAAGACTTTTTCAAATTATACATTCAAGTGATTGGAGTTGAGCCCTGAGGAGTCGTGTACCCTATGATGTAAAAATTGTAAGTACTCCCTTTCAAGTTCAAGTTCAAGTTCATTTATTCAAAACCACACAAAACATGATATAATCTTTTACATGAAAAAGAGACTGGTAATAGTACATCATTAAGTGAATGGTTTTAGGACCCCTGTAGAAGCTAAGCTTGTGAGCGGGGCCCTATAGTCAACAAAATACATACATTAACGATATGGCAAGGTGAATAAAAAGAATGTAATGTTTATACAAGGGATGAAAACAAACTAAGCTACAGAATATAGAACACACAAAAATATTCACACACACGCGCGCACACACACAGTCCTTAGTGGTCTATAAGCGTTTGAAAATGAGAAATTATTAAGATACAAAGTAGAATTATGTCAGTTTTCCAAGTAGGTACGTTTTAGATAACCTTCTAAACCTAGAAAGAGTTTAGACCGAAAGCTTCAGTCTCTATACCGTCGGTTGTTCCACTGAGACTACGTCTGGCTCCACTAGACCTCCGGTTATAGAGACTGAACGATCGCCTATGCCAGCCTATGTTGAAGATATCACGGCTAGATTTTAGCCGTTAGGCCCCTCCCACAAACATGAACAAACTTGCCACGGCCGTATTGTTATGCCCCCAAAATCCCCCAAAATGTCATTTTACCTCGTGGCATATCCAATTCTAGTTACGCCGAAGGAGGCAAAAATGTTATGAAGGAAAAACTGTGATAACGCCATTACGAACGTGTAGATGGCGCACAGTTTTTCCTTCATAATCATTTTGCCTTCGGCGTAGACTAGAAGGGATGAGATTGACGGCAGCGAGAGTTTAACACGGCTTGCAAGATTTTCAACATGGATGTCGATTTTGACCCATAATTTCCTTAAAAGGGACCATTAAACGGATTATTTCAATCAAGTTAGTAAGTGGAACCGATGTATTATAGCCTAGGCCTAATGTAAAATTGGATATGCACGAGGTAAAATGACATTTTGGGGGATTTTGGGGGCATAACAATACGGCCGTGGCAAGTTTGTTCATGTTTGTGGGAGGGGCCTAACGGCTAAAATCTAGCCGTGATATCTTCAACATAGGCTGGCATAGGCGATCGTTCAGTCTCTATAACCGGAGGTCTAGTGGAGCCAGACGTAGTCTCAGTGGAACAACCGACGGTATAGAGACTGAAGCTTTCGGTCTAGAAAGAGTTGTACTAGAGGTCTATATTTTATATCATCAGGCAAACTGTTCCATTCTTTGCAGATTTAACGATAATATCACCCAATCGGCTGTTTTACTAGCCCCCATGAGAAACCAACAAAACCACCCGACGCTCCGACGCCTGCGGCGCCGGTGTTGGAGCTTCCCGGAGTTACAGCGTTCGGAGAGCTCTTCAGGTGCTATGCCGGGGCTGTATTTTTAAGCATTTTGTAATTTATAATAATCACTACTTTGAATGTTTCCAAGCATTGAATTTTGATAACCTTGTCATATCAAAGTTTCAACTTTGCAATAATGAAAATAAAGTTAGTTTTTAAAATCAATGAATAGGGTCTATCTACTTTAAAGCTAGACTTTCTAGGGTCTAGATCTAGACCTATATCATGTCCCCAACCACGGATACAAATCGACACCGTTGCCTGTCTACTAGGAGTCGGTCCTAACTCGCACCAGGGGACAGTTTTTGCATGTTTAGGTTTAGGTTAGGTTAAGGGTTAGGATTAGGGTTAGGGTTAGGGTTTTTGGTTTTAAAATGACAAAAAACGACCGTTTTTGCAGCTGGGCCGAGTTGTCCCTGGTCCGAGTTAGCCCGGATCCGTTTTAGTAGGGTATCTCCACGCCGGAGCTAGGGGTCAAATTTTAGATACGTTTCTGAACAAGCGCCGTTTCTTTGACATGACCAAAACTCAACTTTGTTTAATCTTTAAAGGTGATATAGATCTAGGTCTAGACTGTATAACTTACTTCGTTTAATGTCGTCGCCATATCGATTCTTTATTCACATGTGATCCTGGATTCTATTCTCGGCCTCCAATAGCTAAGGCAGCCGGCAGAGGGTATTCAGTCTTTTGCTCAGGCTACATTAGCTAGTACAGTACAGTTGATCTGTAGGCTGCGCGCGCTATATGCTATGGGATATACACGTGTGTAGGCTAGCGATAGCAAGCATGCTACTGCATGCGGGTGTAGCTTTTTTTCACACACGCACCTGTACGCGTATTTTTTATTTACACGGCAGCGAGGGGAAAAGCTCGATTAATTCCAATGAAACCGCTCGCAGAGAGCCTAGTCTGTAGTCCGTGACAATACTGTGGCCGAGGGCATTATGTTCACGCTCTCTGTGTAGTCTGCAGGCACAGACCCTAATTTGACACTTTATCAAAAAAATCATTGTGCCTTGAGAGAAGTCTAGCCCAGCTACCTACTAAGGCGTAAATATTCACTTCTGAATGAAAAACGCCTATAAATTAAAACAACAACAACATGTTTGTGTCTACAGTACATGGCCTATAGTAGTCTTATAGTGCAGACTCACTTTTACGACTGACCAGGGTTTGTGCTTGCAGACTACTCTCTGTGCCACGGTGTCGCATACGCATATTATACATGACTGGCAGGGAGTGTAATTTATAACATTATTTGGGACTGCTGAAGCCTGAAGCAGGGATATGTGAGTTTAAACATATCCCTGCCTGAAGGGAGTTATATTTTCCCAAAGCGCGCAGCGCTGAGGGAAAATATGGTCACAAGGGAAAATATAACTCCCTTCAGGTCCAAACCCCCTGCCAGTCAATAAATGTTATATTAGATAGCCTTGGTTTGATTTTTTTTTGGGGGGGGGGTCCATATTTTTTTTTGCCCGAAATTGTTTGCAAAAAAAAAAATGACTAAACATTATATTTCGAGATAATTCAATAAAGAAAAAAAAAAAAAAAAAAAAATCTTTAAAAAAAAAAGCATTGGGGGGGGGGGGGGGGGGAGGGGGGATTCATGGAAAATATGACCCTCGGTATTAACGGTGTAATGTGTGTAATTGGTGACATACAGTCCTCAAGAGGGCGACATGCATTGATTAAAAAATATTAATTTTTCACCAGCTGGTAAAATATAACTGGCCAGGAAAATATAACTGGCCAGGAAAATATAACCGGCCAGGAAAGATATAACAATTTGGATCCTCGCAATCGATAGCACGTGACGAGCTCTTGACCAATCACATCTCGGTATTTGTCTAAGCTATCTAATATAATATCATACTGCCATCTCTGTTTAATATTGCATAAAACATCTATCTATTTTGTTTTCTTGTTTTCCTTATGATGCCTTTCTTCGTTTCCTTCTCTAAACTCCTTATGTTGTATAGTTCCTCTCAAGGTCAGGATAATAATTAAGCTATAAAAACAATGTTTCTTGACAAAAATCGACCGATTAGCTATTCTCGTTTGGAAATTATATATCACAACAACATATTCTGAGACTTACATGGTCGCAGCTATAGCATTGCACGGCCGAAGGCGCAATTAGAAATTTATCAAAATTTACCGGGAGCACCGGTAAATTTTTATATTCAATTTTTCTCGAAAGCAGAAGTATTTTAGGGGCAATTTTTTCTAGTGGTTATAATACATTCACAGGGGCATTCAAATATATCAAAGTTGTAAAGATTCACTATCTACCCAATTTTCAAAATTTCCCAAAACTTTGTATTACCTTTAATACAGTTAAACCGACTTCTTAATTATTTTTCAAACAATGATAGTTATTAATAATGATGAAGAATATACATTTAATGTTTTCTCATACAATACTAGTCCAAGTGACTTTGACGATACATTGCAAGATGTATTTGAAAATTCTTTTAATATCACTCATGTAAATATTAGATCATTAAATAAAAACATAATGAATTGCATATACTGTATGATCATTCTATAAAGCACAAATTTGATATTATTGCCCTTTCAGAAGTTTGGAATGTTACTAGACAGGTTATGTTTTGGAGGTTAACTACCGCCAGGGGAATGAGAGAGAACTTGGAGTAGGAGCATACATTCACAAACAAGTGAATTATAAAATACTTGAATTTAACGTTGTTCATGCAGAAAGTTTGATGGTACAAGAATAGTATTGATAATTTTGTGATAGGTATGATTTATAGGAAACCAAATAGGAACATTGATAAGTATTTCTAAATGGCTTAATTACTTGGTGTATTAGAAAATATAAATATTGGAAGATCAAATGTAGTTTTAATAGGTGATTACAATATTGATCTTTCACTTTCACTAACAGGTACGTCAAAGACAGTGGCGGATCCAGGGGGCCCGGGGGCCCGCCCCCTGGACCCCACGTCAATTCGTGACCTGCCAGTGTCACAAATAAGGTATAAAATATGCTCATCTGACGAGAATTGAATGTATAAAACCCCTGAGCTTATGGTGGCTCCGCCACCTGGACCCCACGCCAATACATGACCTGCCAGTGTCACAAATAAGGTATAAAATTATGCTCATCTGACGATAAATTGATGTTTAAACCCCTGAGCTTCCGGGGGCTCCGCCCCCTGGACCCCAAGCCAATTCGTGACCTGCCAGTGTGACAAATAAGGTATAAAATTATGCTCATCTGACGATAATTTGATGTATAAAACCCCCGAGCTTCTGAGGGCTATAGCTCCGCCCTCGGGCCTGGCAAAAAAACGTGTAAAAACAATTAATTATACTTTTTTTTGGAGATGCCCCCCCCTTCTGCATTTTCTTATGTTATTCTTTGTTTCTTCCTTCTATTCTTATATTATTCTTTGTTTTTATCCTTCTATCACCTTTTCTTATGTAACTCTTTGTTTTAAGCATTCTATCACTTCCTCTTTCTGTATCTCCTTATGTTATTCTTTGTTTCTCCCCTTTATTCTTATGTTATTCTTTGTTTGTTTCTTTTCTTATGCCCCCTGGACCCCACTCCAATTCGTGACCTGCCAGTGTCACAAATAAAATTATGCTCATCCGACGATAATTTGATGTATAAAACCCCTGAGCTTCTGAGGGCTCTGCCCTCTGGGAAAAAAAACATGTAAAAACACGTTAATTTTACCCCCTTTCTGCCTTTTCTTACGTTATTCTTTGTTTCTTCCTTCTATTCTTATGTTATTCTTTGTTTTTTTCCTTCTATCACCTTTTCTTATGTAATTCTTTGTTTTAAGCATTCTATCACTTCCTCTTTCTGTCTTTCCTTATGTTATTCTTTGTTTCTTCCCTTTATTCTTATGTTATTCTTTGTTTTTTCTTCTATCACCTTCTCTTATGTTATTCTTTGTTTCTTTCTTTCTTATGCCCCCTGGCCGACCCCACTCCAATTCGTGACCTGCCAGTGTCACAAATAAAATTATGCTCATCCGACGATAATTTGATGTATAAAACCCCTGAGCTTCTGAGGGCTCCGCCCTCTGGGGAAAAAAACATGTAAAAACACGTTAATTTACATTTTTTTTGAGATGCCCCCCCCCCCCCCAGCGCTCAAGGGATGGGGGTGCGATTTTTCAAATTTTCGAGGGCCCCCAAAAAGTGCTCACTACCCCCCCCCCCTATTCTATTGGATCAACATTAGCAAAGAAGATTTCCAACTGTTAATCTTGATTTTAACAACTATTTAGCTAGAAGAAATGAAAAATCCTTCTTTGGAAACCCATAAAATAAACGGAAGTTTTTTGATAATCTAAATGCTCTCGATGCTAAGAAATCCCATGAATATGACAACTTGCCAGTAAGTAATTAAGGATGCAAACCCTACTGTTGCGCCACTGAAGTCCGGGAGCGACACTTAGCTGTAAAATTCCTAATAAAATCCAAGGATTGTTAGTTTTGTAGTGAGACATTGTTGCCATGTTCGTGAGGTATTTATATCTTATTATTGTTCTGATCACTCTTTTTCAGGTCAGTTATATTTGAGGAGAGACGGGAACACTCGCAGTCGCACTTGGGTTGCACTGGCCATTGTGAGGATCTTATTCAAATTAGATGTTTTTGTGAGCCCATGTAAGTTATGCGAGGATCTTATTCAAATTAGATAGTTCTTTTTGAGCCCCTGTAATTTATGCGAGGATCTATTAAATAGATGTTCTTTGTGAGCCATGTAAGTTATGCGAGGATCGTATTCAAATTAGATGTTCTTTGTGAGCCCATGTAAGTTATGCGAGGATCTTATTCAAATTAGATGTTCTTGGAGCCATGTAAGTTATGCGAGGATCTATTCAAATTAGATAGTTCTTTTTGAGCCCCTGTAAGTTATGCGATGATCGATTCAAGTTAGATAGTTCTTTGTGAGCCCATGTAAGTTATGCGAGGATCGTATTCAAATTAGATGTTCTACATGTGAGACACACAGATGTAAGTTGCGAGGATCGTATTCAAATTAGATGTTCTTTGTGAGCCATGTAAGTTATGCGAGGATCGTATTCAAATAGATTTTTTTTGTGTGAGTCTAGTTATGAAGAGGTGCTTATGTAGATTTCCACTTCACTAGATGAATAGTTAAGTGATTCAATTGTACACAATAGCTAAGTTCTGTCAGGTGTATAGAATTGCAGACTCTTTGTATGACACATTTTCATTTTGTGTGTGCTAGTCAAGATGCACATGCAGACAGCTCACTTTGATATTTGATCCTGAAGAGAGAGGTCTGTGTCACACTTTTGGGGGGGATATTTCCAGGAAAAGGAACCGGGCGTGGTGTGGCGCCAACCCAGTGTATGCTGAGACTGTTCCCCTCTTCTCAATGCCGAATTGTAAGTAAAGTACATTTTTAAACATCATTGTAAACCTATGTCATTTTATATGCTTAAACAGTCATTGTTGTGGTCATTTAAAGAGGATGATATGAAGTTGTTTTACTACCGAATGATATGTACTTCTTTCTGGCTGAGTCCTTTAAAATTATGGACATTTAAAGAGGATAGATTGAAGCTGTTTACCGAATGATATGTATTTTTTGTTTGGCTGAGTCCTTTAAAATATGGACATTTTGGCTAATGTTGGAAATTCAATGTAATTTTCAGTCATGTAATTTTTAGGACCTATGCCGTTGAGATATCGGTCTTTTCTTGATTTAGGGTGCGTTCAATCGACACTTTTTCACCCTAGAATCACGATTTTTAAAGACGTTAGTTTAAAACATGTTACGTTCAAGCGATTTTTTCGTCGGTCGTAAAAAATAAACGTGTTTAAAAACACAAAACTTGAAACGTATATACTGTCATTTTGCGCTATAAAAGAGCCATTTTAAAAGCATGTTTTACATTTGCAAATATCTTTCTTAAAAAGAAAGCCCATGGACTTCTAAGAGGTATCATTATGTTGCGCTTGAGCTTCTCTATCTGTTCTTGACATCGGTTTATCTCTCTCATCTTTATTTCTTGCGCAATCAAAAGGAAAACGATTAAATCGCGTATATGCTGTCATTTTGCGCTATAAAAGAGCATTTTAAAAGCATGTTTTACATTGCAAATATCTTCTTAAAAAGAAAGCCATGGACTTCTAAGAGGTATCATTATGTTGCGCTTGAGCTTCTCTATCGTTCTTGACATCGGTTTATCTCTATCATCTTATTTCTTGCGCAATCAAAAGAAAACGATTAAATCGCGTATATTATGCTGTCATTTTGCGCTATAAAAGAGCCATTTAAAAGCATGTTTTACATTTGCAAATATCTTTCTTAAAAGAAAGCCATGGACTTCTAAGAGGTATCATTATGTTGCGCTTGAGCTTCTCTATCTGTTCGAATCGGTTTATCTCTCTCATCTTTATTTCTGCGCAATCAAAAAGGGAAAACGATTAAATCGCGTATATGCTGTCATATTTTGCGCTATAAAAGAGCCATTAAAAGCATGTTTTACATTTGCAAATATCTTTTCTTAAAAAGAAAGCCATGTGACTTCTAAGAGGTATCATTATGTTGCGCTTGAGCTTCTCTATCTGTTCTTGACATCGGTTTATCTCTCTCATCTTTATTTCTTGCGCAATCAAAAGAAAAACGAAATTAAATCGCGTATATGCTGTCATTTTGCGCTATAAAAGAGCCATTAAAGCATGTTTTACATTTGCAAATATCTTTCTTAAAAAGAAAGCCATGGACTTCTAAGAGGTATCATTATGTTGCGCTTGAGCTTCTCTATCTGTTCTTGACATCGGTTTATCTCTCTCATCTTTTTCTTGCGCAATCCAAAGAAAACGATTAAATCGCGTATATGCTGTCATTTTGCGCTATAAAAGAGCCATTTAAAAGCATGTTTTACATTTGCAAATATTTTCTTTTAAAAAGAAAGCCATGGACTTCTAAGAGGTATCATTATGTTGCGCTTGAGCTTCTCTATCTGTTCTTGACACGGTTTATCTCTCTCATCTTTATTTCTTGCGCAATCAAAAAGAAAACGATTAAATCGCGTATATGCTGTCATTTTGCGCTATAAAAGAGCCATTTTAAAAGCATGTTTTACATTTGCAAATATCTTTCTTAAAAAGAAAGCCATGGACTTCTAGAGGTATCATTATGTTGCGCTTGAGCTTCTCTATCTGTTCTTGACATCGGTTTATCTCTCTCATCTTTATTTCTTGCGCAATCAAAAGAAAACGATTAAATCGCGTATATGCTGTCATTTTGCGCTATAAAAGAGCCATTTAAAAGCATGTTTTACATTTGCAAATATCTTCTTTAAAAAGAAAAGCCATGGACTTCTAAGAGGTATCATTATGTTGCGCTTGAGCTTCTCTATCTGTTTCTGACATCGGTTTATCTCTCTCATCTTTATTTTCTTGCGCAATCAAAAAGGAAAACGACATAAATCGCGGTATATGCTCTGTCATTTTGCGCTAAAAAGTGCCATTTTTAAAAGCATGTTTACATTTGCAAATATCTTTCTTTAAAAAGAAGCCATGGACTTCTAAGAGGTATCATTATGTTGCGCTTGAGCTTCTCTATCTGTTTCTTGACATCGTTTTATCTCTCTCATCTTTATTTCTTGCGC